>NC_087118.1:8052777-8362500 GCF_963855985.1 Ostrinia nubilalis | reverse complement strand
GCACGCTCCATCGCTCTTTGGGCGACCTTGAGCCTTCTTATGAGGCCTATATAAGCGACCACGTCTCAGATCCACAAGCCAAGAAAAAAGGGTAACAAACACTATTGTATGGGCGCCGCGCCGTCTAATTGGCCTGCCTGCAATGCTGCTCATCAAGAAAATTTCCCAAACTAATGGCAAGATAAGTCTTTCCCTGGCTTCTTGAGGATGAAGTGAGCCGTCTTCCATTGTTTGGGGAAATACGCTATAGATAGGCATTTGTTTGCAATTTCCATTAATATCTCCCTTTCGCTACGAATAGCTCTGGTACATAAATATCGGCGGGAAATCATCCGGTCCCGGGGCTTTCTTTAGATTTTGCACGTTAAGCACGGCCTCCACTCCTGCCTCGGTAAAAAGGGGATCGTTTGCTGTTTGCTCTTCTAAAGTTTCGCTCTCTATCAGTTGTCGGAGACGCGTGTGGTGTGCTGGTCTTCTGTGCGTATTCTTGTTGCCGCACTTTCACCTAGACAGAGAGAATAGGTTATGGCGTTGTGGTCTGAAGTGACTAGCGTTCTGTCCACTTTCTCTTTAATCCTACCCAGTAGTGGCTTACTGCACGCTGACACATCCACTTTGCTTGTGCGCAATCTGCCCTGTCGATATTTTTTGAAAGAAGAAACTGTAAGCTTCACCTAAGCTTTCGGAAACGCTGCCCCACCATTGGTTCTAGGCGTTCACGTCTCCCCCTATAATGATGTTTTGGGTGTTTAGCTTTTTCATACCGCTTTGTGAGTTATATCTAAAGCTCAATTGGATTGTCTCCCTCATAATACACGGACACAATTCCTAGTTTTAGCCTGCCTGCCCCCAGTGTTACCGCGGCCTCCGTCTCCGTGACCAGTTAGGGGTCGTGAATGACTCAATCGGTCACCGAAGACTGAGTGACTGGTTTCTGCCGATTGAGTGCTAAGGTTATGTCCTTGTCCTCGGCTGCTTGCAGCAGTTCGGCAGTGGCTTGCTTGGAGCGTCTCAGGTTAGCTCAGATGATGTTGAGCTTTCACAAATCAAATCAAATCTCCCAAAAGACCACGGACACGGTCTTTTAGGAGATTTGAACTCTGCATGTTTAGGGTGTTCTTAGCAGTATGCTGTTCTGGAAAGCGCTAAGTAAGTAGTCCTACTTTTGTTTTTCTGGGCATTCATCACTTTATCACTGAATGCCATGTAGTGGTGGATGTTGGATGTGTCAGTTCTCGCCCTCGCATTTTTTCCACGATTGTGGTGTGCCTTATTTTCAGGCTGGACAGTTTAGCCATGAGTAAGTTCCTCTGCAGTTCCTCTTCCTCTTTGCATAGGGCTTTTGTATGTCCAAAACAGAGGCATTTGGCGCATTTCACTAGTGGGGTCTTCTACCGGTCTTATCTCCAGACCTATGTGGACTGCCCCCGCCTCGAACAAGCGTTTGTAGAGAATGGGCGACACTTCCATCCATAGCATTGTAGAGTTTCTTATTTTGGGCCTTTAGATTGTTATCCTTTTCCACCTTTAGACCTTTGATTTTGAAGTCAAAAGTGGTTCTGACGGTCTTATTACATTGTCGCCGGTTATGCTCGAGTCCGTCGATGAGACTATCAGTGTGTGGTTTGGCTTTTTTGGTGGGATGGACATGGTGGTGGCCGCGTAAGTCACCACCCACCATGTCCATCCCACCAAAGGTTCCCACCAGTGGTTAGTGGTGGTCATTAAAATTGTTAAGTGTCCCTACGTTTGTTCACTATAATTCAAAATATAGTAATTACCTACCACTCCCGTACCCGGTTAGAAGTAATGACAATCAAATTATGCATGATGTTAGGATAAATTAAGCATTTTTTGTCATAAAACATAATACCTATTCAATCTATAAGCATTACTTTTGCTTAAAACGTTTAATGTAGTAAGAGTTTAGTAACATTTGCTTATATTCGTTCTATAGGGTCTGCGTAAGTAAGCAAATATTCATGTAAGCTCCATGGATAATATCGCTTTTACGCATTTTTTCGCTGGCGCATGCGACTATCTTATTTTGTAGTTTAGTAATTTATCTTCGACTTACTTATTAAGCTGTATCTCACTAAGTATTTTTTCTCTTTTATCAAAAAGGTTGTTCAAACTAATTAGCACTTATTGGTTGCTGGATATTTGATTATAAATGGAGGTTAGCAGTTTTACCCTGACTAACATTTAATGAATTTTCATAACTCTTTTTCTAAAGCGACACCTATTTTACGATCTAAAACAGCTACAAACCTGTTGTTTTCATTAAAATATAGGCAAAAAATCAAGAACACGATTGCATTTTAAAAGAACTGTTTAACATTAATATCAAAAGAGATACGAATTTTTTTCGTAAAAAAAAAACTTTGATCCTCATTTCCCACAAGTACGGTTTTGGCGCTTTAGTCTTTTTTCCTTTCCACTGACGACATGTTTTTTTGTGTTATTATGAAAGTTTAGAAAACTGCGCAGTTTTTCAAATTATTTTGGACCTATGGAAATTCTTTTTTTTTCTCATACATTTCAGTTGAAAATTTTAGAATGTTCTGCTAAAAGCATATTTTTTATGTTTCTAGCAAAAATTTTGTATCTTGCATCAAAGATAGGAAGGTGATTATTTTTTTCAAATATCTGCAACTAATAGGGAATCTGTAAAAAAAAAGAAATCTGAGAAAAGTCAACCCAAAAAAAAGATAAAAAAAAAATTAAGCTACTAAGGTCATGAAATTTGAAAAAATCACAAAATTAACGATAACTTCTAAACTACGAAAAATCGTATCATACATGGGGGTGAAATCGATAGGTCTAGTCCTCACCTATCACCTGCCTTCGGCTTGACATCTTACAAGAAACACCCTGTATTTTGATGAAAGCATGCCCCTTGTTCTTGCGAATAAGCCCTCATAATTATCTATAAATATATCCCAATGAGAATGTGACGTGCATCTTTAGAGACATTCTACTATGAAGATGGAAAATTCAAATCGCTATAACTCTTTAAAAAGCAAATATTTTTGATTTGTAATTGCACTTTTTTATATAAATTTGCTTATATAATCAGAATATAATAAGTAAAATCCATGCGCAAAAAAATTTTTTTTTTGTTGACCGGTGTTATTCACTAAACAGTTTTGTGTTTTTCTTTCGATAAAACCTATTTTATAGTATGATGTCTCTGTAAATTAGTAAGGTAGCATTTCTATTCGTAATATTCTGACTAGATAGCCACAAGTTTCAACATAATTTATTTATCAAAATATCTCCTTGTCTCCTCTTTGGGCCTATCTTAATTAAATAAGTACGTATCTCTTTTAATTCACCATACAAAGATTGTAAAACAATTGCCATAATTTATCACCATGATGAAGTTTAAATTAAAATAAGTACGGTCAACAGCACGTCAACGTAAACATTGTGGTATCTTACGTAGTTGCGATAGGGGCAACTTTGCAACGAAAATGTATAGCTTGATGTGCTGTCGACTGTACATACCTGAGCACACGGTATTTAATAATATTTAAAAAATATTTTAATACTAAGAGTAAATAATTTTAATTATTACGTATTATAGAGTTCAAGTCCATAATCATCTTGCTTAAGTCGGTTTCGTATTTATCGAGGGTAAGAGAAAGAAAAAAAAAACTTATCACTTGGGGATCGCGCACTTAATGACACTTTTTACACAACACCAGGGGGGGGCTTTTTGGTAAACTGGCACACACAATTGGGTCCACTAGACGCTACTGAAGCCGGTGACCGCCGAAAAATGGAGTTCCTCAATGCCGCTCTGTTGATATGCCGCGTAATCCAGTTATAGTGGCATTTCTTATAAAATTTGTATGATAAATACAATATGCCCATGAAAATTATCAACAGGATGCATGTCAAGATGACATTGGTCCTGGACATATGATATTTCAAATCTGTTGCTGAAGCATCGTTGGACCCTCCTACAGCATTCTGGGCGATTATTACTTCTCCTTTTGATTTGCTGCTGCCCATGATGATACAGTATAAACTTTTTCACTTAGTTCAAACGGAATAAACTTGTAATAACTGTCCGAATTGGCCACGAAATTGTCTTCAACTGATCTATCCATTGTTCACTTTAATAAATCTCACCAGTTACATGTTAAAAAAATCCACTCTCAATTTAGTTAACCGCATCGTATTACTGTTTGTGCGAACCCGAGGCGCCCAGGCAGGGTCGCCATGTACGGGAGGTATTAGAGATGAAATCAAACAACTGCTTATTCGCAAAACACGTTATTTACGAGGTATGAGTAACTTCATTGCTGTTTTAAAGTCATGTGCTGATAGGAAAGAAAGGGTTTAACAGATTCTGAGAATAGATAACAATGTCACCTAACGATAAAATCACTTTCTAGTACCGTAATCGACGCTTTTTCTAAAGAAAAGAACTAAAATACAATTACAAGAAGAGTCAATTTTAATTTTTTTCGGAATCGATAACAGGCTAAGTTGCGGTTTGGAGCAGCTGGAAATAGGTTAGAATATTAATAAATAATGCAGTTATACCGACCTATGTTTCAAGTCACGATCTAGCAGGTCTTCGGAGAAAATTAGCACTTTATGTCTCGTTTCATACAAAATTAACACAAATAATTTTTTTTAAGCTAAAGTATCAGGTTTAGAGAAAAATGTGATATGACATGTCATGATGAGTGAGCAAAGGACTATCGATTGGCAATTTTTACCCGACTACGGCAAAGCCAAAGGAGGGTTATGATTTTGACAGGCTATGTATGTATGTATGTATGTATGTATGTATGTATGTTCATGTGTTCCCTCGTAACTTCTAAACTACTTATCAGAATTCGACAAATGACATATCATTAGAAGCGTCTTAATTGTCCGCTGGTTATAGGCTATATGGGGTTTCACAAAATCTAATGTGGCGCCCTCTAGCGGACAAAACATACAGAGTTAAAAAATAAAGTTAAGATAAATATGCCGTGTTTGGTATCATTTGAAAGCGCTTTACTTGTACATTTTGAATATACAGGGTGTTTCTTGTAAGGTGTCAAGCCGAAGGCAGGTGATAGGTGAGGACTAGACCTATCGATTTCACCCCCATGTATGTTCTACGATTTTTCATAGTTTAGAAGTTATCGTTAATTTTGTGATTTTTTCAAATTGTATGACCCAGTAGGCTTTAAATTTTTTTATCTTTTTTTTGGGTTGACTTTTCTCAGATTTCTTTTTTTTGACAGATTCCCTATTAATTGCAGATTTTTGAAAAAAATAATCAACTTCCTATCTTTGATGCAAGATACAAAATTTTTGCTAGAAACATAAAAAAATATGCTTTTAGCGGAACATCCTAAAATTTTCAACTTAAAAGTTTAAAAAAAAAAAAGAAATTCCGTAGGTCCAAAATAATTTTAAAAACTGCGCAGTTTTCTGAACTTTCATAATAACACAAAAAAACATGTACTTAATAGGCCATTATTTTCTGTAATCGCTCCACTAAAGTGGTAAGTCGGAGATTCCGTTACATGTTTTTGACTTTCTTAGGACTAACTAATGTTTGCAATTCTCTAAGTTTACGTTACGTAGAACACATTTAAAGACAATAACTGAACAAAACATTTTTTTATCCACAACGAGGAATCTCTTGCCATTCATCTGACCTGATGGAAACTGATGGATGATCAGCGAGCTTCACTCGGAATCCTAAACCACAGAGAAATTGGGTGTCCTAAATAGGTGGCCTTACCACTAGACCACAGTGGTGTTTGTTACTTTACGATTAAATTCGATATACCTACATATTATTAGAGTGTGAGAGAAAGGGAAAGAGTTTGTGTGTGTGTGTGTGTGTGTGTGTGTGTGTGTGTGTGTGTGTGTGTGTGTGTGTGTGTGTGTGTGTGAGAAGGGTGTAATGATTTAATTTAAAGTAAATGTTCAAAATGTCCGCCGTTGACCTGAATGCACATTCGACAACGACGCAAAAAAATTCTTTGTAAAACCTTCTTCTTCATTTTAATTTGGTTTTGTGCTTCAGTAAGCTTTGTCCGCAGTTCATCAATATTTTCATATTCCCTATTGTATACCAGATGAAGGGCAAGAGCTTCCTCGTTGTGGATAAAAAATGTTCTTTTCAGATATTGTCTCTAAATGTGTTCTACATAACGTAAACTTAAGGGATTGCAAACATTACTTAGTCCTAAGAAAGTCAAAAACATGTAACGGAATCTCCAACTTGCCACTTGAGTGGAGCGATTACAGAAAATAATGGCCGGTACATATACCTACCTACCGTAGCACTTTGACAACGTGTGACTACGCCTTTCCAAACATGAAAATTACTATGCAACTACATTAGCAAGTTTGTTCAGTTCAGTATTCTGAAAATCTTGTTTTATACTTTTTCAGCGTCGTTTTTTGTCGTAGTTGGTTAAAATTCGATTTTTCGCAAAAAAATCCTATGTCCACTTTAATGCCATTTCGATCCACCGTGAGGCAGGAGGCTCACCCGCGAGCGCGTGTTGGCGCTGCAGCAGGGCACACGCCGCAGAAAAGTGTCGTTTCAAAAACTATACGTGTGATGAGTGCAATAAAAAAGGGCATTTGAAAGTGATGTGTAAAAAGGTCAACACAAGTGTTGGCAGGCAAAATTACGTGAGTGATGAATCGGATGATGGTATGTTCAACATTGAGCCTGTGGTACAAGGTAACAACAAACCATATTTTATTGACGTGTGTATTGACAGTAAGGTGATTAAGTGCGAAGTGGCCACGGGTAGCCGCATCTCGGCAATCAGTGAGGATTTGTATCAATCTTTGTTTCCGGACAGAAAAATTCAACCTGATAATTTAATTTTAATACGTTGTTACTCGGGTTCACGAATCTGTACTTTGGGGTATATTGAAGTTTCAGTCAGCCTTTGTGCCAATAGTAACAAAAAAAAATTAAAACTATATATTATTAAAAACGGAGCGAGGCCTTTACTTGGTAGAGAGTGGATGAGCGCTTTGGAAATGAATCAAATAAACCTTAATGTTTTAATTGATGACACATTCGTGAACCAGTTGATTAAAGAATTTCCAGAACTGTTTTGTGATAAACTAGGTACTTGTAAACAAATGATACAATTACGGCTCACGGATAAGGAACCAGTGTATGTTCGAGCTCGGCCAGTACCTTTAACCCTTCGCGCCCGGGTCGAACAAGAACTTGCGCGTCTTGAGAGTGACGGCACCATTTACCGCGTAGATTGCTCAGATTATGGTACTCCAAATTCAAATTGAAATTCAAATTCATTTATTCACAGAAATACACGTCCATTAGATGTTTGTAAATAATCAATTTCGTTACAGTGTACCTTGCCATGACTGGCATGTGAAAGTTAATTAGGAGAACATGTCAAAATATTAATAATCTTATGAAAAGTCATTTGATAAAATCATAACAATGTCAACAATCCAATTATACTAATCATTACAATTAAATATCAATTACATAAAAGAACACACAACCAATATTAATACATAAAATTTCACAATTATTTAATTTAAAAAAAAAACTCATTTACAGAGTAGAAACATTTATCGAGCAGCCACTTGTGCAAAACATTTCTAAATTCAGGCATTGAAGCTCCCTGTATATAAGCTGGCAGTTTATTGAAAACTCTTATAGCCATACAAAATACATTTCTTTTATATAACGTTAAATTAATTTTGGGTAAATACAATCTGTTCTTGTGGCGAGTAGTCTTTTCTAATACCTGTTCATGCGTCTTAAAATTATCAGGATGTTTTTTTACAAATAGGCATAATTCCTTGATATTTAAACATGGCAATGGCAATATTTTTAATTTTTTGAAGAGTGGCTTACAACTATCTCTATAGCCTGCCCCACACATCGCACGCATGCATTTTTTTTTAATTTTAAATACTTTTTCGGAATCAACAGAGTTCCCCCAGAGAATAATTCCATAATTTAGTATAGAGGAGACATAACCGTAATATGCCGACATCGTTGCTTCATTGTTTGAAACGTATTTTAATCTTTTTAATACAAATACAAATCTGTCTAGTTTATTGCACACATTATCGATATGTGGTTTCCATGTGCAGTGTTTGTCGAGAATTACACCTAGAAATTTTGTTGTTTCGACCTCATTGATAGATTTATTTTGATAATGTATATGTTACTGTAAAAGCTCGAACTACGGTTAATCTTAAGATTTAAGTGTAAGTCTTAGGATTTACCGACATGAGTTGGTAAATGTAAATATTTCTAAAAATACGACGATTTTTTCGAGCTTTTACCATTCGAATTCAGTATATGCTAGGTTTTACCTCTGTCAGCTGGTAGATGTTGGTTTTAGGAATAAAACAATGAGTAATTCTTAATGGGGAATTATAAAACGATCGACTAAAAAATAACTTAGCGATTGATGATGGCATACTTACTGTTTTAATAACTTGAGCGGTATGAATTTGAGTAAGCGAAAAATTAACTTAACTAACGACGAATATTGATTAATATAATCAAATGCAGAACGAGCTTACAAAAAGTGGGTTATGTTTAATCAAACTGTGGAATGGACTGTCGTCTGCGGTGTTTCCGGACGGATACGACCTGCAAGCTTTCAAGAGGAGAGCGTATCTTTACCTTAAAGGCCGGCAACGCACCTGTAACGCCCCTGGGTCTGCGGGTGTCTATGGGCGACGGTAATCACTTACCATCAGGTGATCCGTCTGCTCGTTTGCCTCCTATCACATAAAAAAAAAAAAAAAAAAAAAAAAAAAAACATTTTAGATATTAAAATTCTGTCCGTGCGACTAAATTACTAAGTGAGCGACTAGAAATACAAAGAGGGAAACTTCAATATTAAGATAGATTCGATTTTTTCCAATTGAAGTAATTTCTGATGATGATGATGATGATGAGATGCGCTGAGCACATTATGACATGTTTTGTTTTTCAACATTTACCGTGCCATTAATGTAAATCCTAAGATTTACCAACGAAATGGTGGTAAGAGTTCGAATCGCAAACCTTTTGGGACATTTACCATTAGAATTTGGTAGATCTTAGGTTGTACTGGAATATCTTAGGATTTACTGCAATTCGAGCTTTTACAGTAACATATATTTAATTTAATGTCTCTCGATTGAGTTGTCTTAAAACGTATCCTATTTGTTTTGTCAATGTTTATTTTCATATTATTACTATCTAACCATGTCATCAATGTTTTTATTGTGTTGTTTATTTCAGTTTCAAGATCATAAGTTTTATCTGCTTTAAATAATATTGTCGTGTCGTCAGCATAAAGTAAACATTTGTGTTGTATTGTGTCGGGAAGATCATTAATGTACAATAAAAATAATATTGGACCCAAAATGCTTCCTTGGGGGACTCCAGTATCATTTATCACACAGTCAGAGAAAAAATCCTTTTTATAAAAATTCTGTAATCTATTTATTTTAGTACACTGCATTCGGCCACTGAGATAACTTGTGAACCAGTCATTTGCAATACCACGAATTCCATAACTGTGCAATTTATTTAATAGTTTAGTGTGGTTTACAAAGTCAAACGCTTTACTCAAGTCTAGGAAAATTGCCACTAAGGGAACCCCGTCGTTGATACTCTCGGTGACATATTTCATCAAATTAAAGCAGGCAATCTGGTAAGGGTCGCGGGAAGAGCCTGGATGCGGGCAGCGCAGGACCGTTCATTGTGGAAAACCTTGGGGGAGGCCTTTGTCCAGCAGTGGACGTCATTTGGCTGAAACGAACGAAAGCAGGCAAGTGTTGTTGAGAAACCTTTTCGAAATCCGAATTGTTCTTTTTTTAAGATTTTTTCTCTGGTTATATAATTATACAGCCTTTCAAACATCGCCTTCTCAAAAACCTTCGAAATAACCGGTATGAGTGTTATAGGTCGATAGTTGTTTAAATCAGATATATCGCCTTTTTTGAAAATTGGATTTATAATACTGCGTTTAAGTTGCTTTGGGAATAAACCTTGTTCAAAAGACATGTTGATTAGGTAACTAAGTGGGCTACTAATAAGTTGTGCCACTCCTTTCAATATATCGGTCCGTATACCATCGTATCCAAATGACTTACTGTTTTTAAGCGATTCTATAATTCTAATAATTTCGTGTGTATCGGTGGGTGTAACGTAAAAGCTGTTGTGACCGCGTTTACTATTATGTAAGTTAAATGAACCATTGTGCTGTTATTCAACGGTGGTTTATTAGTCAGTTCAATAAAATATTCATTAAAGACTTGGCATAAGTCATTTGGGTTCGTAAAGATTTTATTGTCTTTCTTAATTTTTTCTAAGTTTTCTCTAGGAAGATTGTTGTTGGTATTATCTTTTATCACCTGCCATGCTGCTCTACATTTATTGACGCTTTTATTAATGTAGTGGCTATTAACCAATTTTTGAGCTTTGTTTAAACATGATCGTAATAATCTATTGTAATTTTTATATCTAATTCTGTTATCGTATCTGTTATTGGACGAGTTTAT
Source organism: Ostrinia nubilalis (assembly GCF_963855985.1). Taxonomy (NCBI): domain Eukaryota; kingdom Metazoa; phylum Arthropoda; class Insecta; order Lepidoptera; family Crambidae; genus Ostrinia; species Ostrinia nubilalis. The sequence goes on along the minus strand of NC_087118.1, from coordinate 8,351,967 downwards.
GTATGCTAGATATAGATTCCTTTTTTTATGACAAGATTTTCTAATACCTTTTGTTATCCACGGAAGCCCGACTTTTCTATTAGAGTATTTTTTCCGTATGAACGGAAAACAAAGATCATAGAATAGTAACAATAAATCGTGAAACTCTTTGAAGGCCTCGTCTAAATTATCCTTCATATTAGAGGTGGGCGCCGATACAAAATTGGCCAGCGGCGGCGCGCCGACTTTTTGACCTCGGCGGCGGCGGCGTCGGCGGCGTGACCTTGTTTGACCTTTGTTCATTAGTTTTAAATCCGGTTTTTTTAGTATCTGTCGTCAAGACTAATCAGGTGATTTGCAGTTGGTTGGGGTTTGAGCCACAATGGTTTACCCTAGTAAATTAGCTCTCTTGATCATAGATAGGTACTTTGATATTTGGATAGCGGGTTTGGCTGAGATCAGGTTCTCGTGTACTTCCTAAAGGCGAGCGTAACAATGTGCTGATAAAAGTACCTTTAACATGTATTTTTGAGCTCTTTGGAGGCACATAGTTAATGTTGGATTAGCTGACTGTCGGTGGAATATTATATTCAGTTCTGTTTTATTTATATTTATGGTCTTTCCATGTCATCCTACGGTCCAGGATTTTAATGCAGGTTGATTGCAGCAATGTGTCGAGGTCTAGATTGGCCGGAGGATAAGTTTCACGTCTTAAATGATAATATGGTGAGACTTCGGGGCTTAATTACATGCGCCACTTGGTCTGCCAAGCAGCTGACTTTGCAACAGTCTAGTCACTTTAAGATCACAGTTACATTTGAGGAATGCCGCAGCTTTCTGGTGTCTGGGCTACTTTACTAGTAGATGTAATAGAATATCGGACCAAGTACAGAGTCCTGGGGTACTCCAGCTTTGCAGCTAAAAAGAGAAGATTTTGTCACCGAGTTTGATTTAAAACTGTCTGTCACTGAGAAAAGAATCCATCAGCAGGTAGTAGAAGTGTGCTAGAAGGTACTTTTTAATTTCATAGAGTAGTCCTTTATGATAAACCCAGCTGAAGCCGCAGCGAAAGCAGACGTACAGGATTCTTTCTTTTCCAAACATTGTACTGATTATGGTTAGTATGGTTTTTGCCAAAATTTATGGTCGGGTATACTATATTACATGAGTCATACTTAGTCAAGGGAATAAACGAGCAAGAATGATCCTTTTCTATAATTTTAACAATACAAATGTCAGATTAATTGAGCGATAAGAGAATTCGTTAGGCGACTTGCCAGCCTTATGGATCATTTCCAAAGTTAAGAGACTTGCGAGGTTCTTCTCACTCAGTGTGGTCATTGTCAAGACCATGGACTTCATGGTGATCAGATCAAATGCAAGTGCTTTACGAGGGTCCATTTTGGCTATTTCTATAGCTTAGCCATCTCTCTTAGCGTTAGTTCTTTCGTTTCAGCCGAAAGACATCCTGCGCCGCTCGCATCCATGCACTTCTTGCGACCTTCCCCAAATCGTCGGTCCACCTTATGGGAGGCCTGCCCACGCTACGTCTTCCGGCTCGTGGTCGCCACTCAAAAACTTTACTGCCCCAGCGGCCATCAGTTCTACGAGATATGTGCCCCGTCCACTGCCACTTGATTTTAGCGATTCTGTGGGCTATGTCAGTCACTTTGTCCTCCTGCGTCTTTCGTCCTCAATTAGCGTAGTAGGAATCAATCTTCTAATTTGAACTTGAGGAGGGTAAGCGGAAACATGGCGATCAACTCCCCAGATAGTCAAGTACAAAAATGTCCATAAGTAGCATACGAAAAGATGCAAAATGAGCCCTCTCAAATCACAATGGGAAGGTTATTAAAGTATAGGGTAGTAAGGGATTATCCGTGTCAATGGGTTTAAATAAACCGGCTTGTCATGTAAAGCCTGGTCCGTGAGCACGCGCGAGCGATAAGGATGGGTAGCTTGGGGTCATTGGACAAAATTCTACGTGCTCACGGACCAGGCTTTAGCAAACGTCTGAGATTTTTCTTGTCAGTTCGCACTCGCCACTCATGTTTACCGGACCTAATAAGCGGAGAACACTTTGAGGGAGGTACTTTGTTTCCTTCCAGAGGTTGTGGTTCCCATTTGCATTCCGAGACATATTTGCCAATCTCGGTGTGAGTGATTCGCTTAAATTATAGTCCAATAGTGTGGGTTATCTGCCAGACGAAGGCGGGGATTTTTTTCTTGACAGCAAGAGGGACCGGCGCCTCTCGCGATCAATTAAGCAGTAACTTGAATAATGTACTTGATTAACTGTTTATATAGTTAGTATTAAGTTATTTAATCAATTTATTAGTATATCAACGTCATTAAGTTCGCCTTGAGTACCAATTTGTATGGCATTAAAGAATAAATATTATAGTTAGTTCTTCTGTTATAATATTGTTTACTGATGGGTCAAAAATGGGCCCTAACGTAGGCTATGGCGTGTAAGGAGAGCAGCCGAAGCTTAGGCTATCTCAAAGCCTGGGTAAATTTGCCTCTATCTTTCAGGCAGAAGTCTACGCCATTATTGAATGTGCGGAAGCTAACCTGCGAAAAAATTATGCCAACCACATAATTTACATTAACTCAGATAGTCAGGCCGCGCTGATGGCCTTAAACTCCATCTTAATCACTTCAAAGTTGGTAAAAAACTGCATGAGTCGACTGAATTACCCTAGGAAAACGTAACAGAGTAACGCTGAGATGGGTTCCATGTCACGCGGGAATCGTGAAAATGGCCAGAGCGGGAGCGGAAGGAACACAATATGGTCCAGAACCCTTTTGTGGCATTTCCAAAAGCCTCGCTCGAATGACCCTGGAGAACATCTATTTAAACAAATCCTTTAAGGCATGGTCAGACACGCCAGGATTAACTCATTCCAAAGCTCTTATAAAAGCCTATGACAGAAAATGCTCTAAGCAGATCATAGGACTGAGTAGGATCAAAATGCACATCTTAGTTCGAGCCTTCACTGGACACTGCAGCTTAAACAAGCACTTGTCCATTATGGGACTGTCCGAATCAAGAACGTGCAGGATGTGCCAAGAGGCAGATGAAACGCTACTACACATTCTCACGGACTGCGGACCTTTGATGCGCAAGCGGAGCTTACACCTGGGCAAACACATCCTAAGCCAACAAGATGTAAAACATATCGCCCCCCAAAAGATACTGCAATTCCTAATGGATGCAGGACTGTAAGGAAAATAGCGGCGATCACAATAGATCGGTACCGGTCGCAGTTATACTAGGACTTTATTGAACTAGAATAGCCGCTTAACTCAATAAAAAAATAGTTATTCTGCGTTTGAAACACAAATTAGTACAGTATAGGAGAGGAATAAATTGCAAATAGTTTGTACAGTATCAGTATCGGCGCGCCGACAGCTGGTCGTCTGCGGCGGCGGCGTGAAAAAATTCACGGCGGCGGCGGCGCGCCGGCGTGGCGCCCACCTCTACTTCATATATACATCTGAAAATGTCAAAGCTTTTATGCATTCCCTAAATTTAAAAATATTATGTTTTGAATAATCTCTATGATCCAATATGGAATATGGAATATCGTACCAATATGGAATATCGTTTGCTGCTTTGCATTTGGTTTTAAATGAAAGAGTCTGTGCAGTTTCATGATCTGACAATGCCAAATAATGGATATTTCCCTCTGCATTTTTTATATTACATGCTATTAGATCTAGGCATGCTAGTCTTCTAGTGGCTAAATTAATATCAAGGTACATGTTGTGGTTTTTTAGAATTGAACTTAATTCTTCTGAGTATTTGTTAGCTTTTAACATATCTATATTCCAATCACCACAAATAACAATTTTCTTATTACTATTTTTCTTAACGATGCTGTGTAGTAACATTGTGAGCTTTTCATAGAATACGTTAACATTTTCAAAATTAGGTACCCTATACAGGGTGTCCCGTAATGTAACGTCAAGCCGAAACTGGGTGTTGAGGCAAGTTATGCTGGTTATCAGAAAAATATAAAAAAAATCTATGTGGCATTTTGTCAAAATAATAGGCATTTAAAAAAAATCAAAAAATTCTACTCCCGGTGACGGTCTTTTTACTCGTGTTACCACAAATCTTTACTTTTTCCAAATTTTTTTTTTGTTATGTAACCCTGAATAATGCTTCTCTAAATTGTTATCAAAATTACAAAACCAGCTGCTCCAACTTGGATGAAAATAATACATTATTTCCAAAAAAAATTATCAAAATAAAAATTTTGCCTAGTTTAAACTGACTGTACTGAAAAAAAATTGTACTACGCGAGTATGGCAAGTGACGTCATAATTTGGCGCATTTAGTAAGGATTCCAAAATGGTATAACACTTTGTAAAATCTTGGTGTAATTGTCGACAATTTTTGTTTATTGGAAACTAGCTGACCCGGCGAACTTTGTTCCGCCTTAATGGCAATAAATAAGCAGACTTTTTTTTTAATTTCGAACGGGATAAAAAGTATCCTATGTCCTTCTCCTGGCTCTAAACTACCTCCCTGACAATTTTCAGCTAAATCGGTTCAGCCATTCTTGAGTTATAAGTGGAGTAACTAACACGACTTTCTTTTATATATATAGATAATCCCGTTTTTAACTTTATCTACCTTGGTTAAAAATATTATTCTAATGTGCCCAAAACTCAAGTTTCTGGCTTAAGTGAGGTGGAGAAGCCATTTTAAAAGGTATGAGCGGGACGGAGAGGGCCATCATACCAAGCAGGGATGTTATGGATATCCGTAACCGTAACCGAAACTATCGGATATCCGAAATAAAAAAATATCCATAACCGTAACCGAAACTGATTCAAAAGTTACGGATAGTTTCGGATAATGGGGGAGTCTAAGGGTACAATTCCAAACTGCAAAACTCTATGAAATCTGCAGTATACACGCCGCAGCTGCAATGCCGCGCTGCCGATTTCATAGTTTTGCAGTTTGCGGTTGTAGTTTGCGGTCTGCGGCCCGTCTTGGAATTGTACCTTAAATCTTAATATTTGTTACCAACTTGTCTGGCATTCGCTGGCACCATCTAATATGCCAGCCTGTTTTACCTTTACCATACATAGGTGTCGTCTTAGTTGGTACATAAAGTAGCTATGTGGGTCACGCTCACGCAGCATCTTGCTATTTGTATTATACCTACATTTTTGAAATTCTAATAATTCCGTAACCGAAATTATCCGAAACTTTCGGATAATCTGAAATGATTTCATATCCGTGACCGTAACCGAAACCGGTATAATATTATTCTAATATCCGTAACCGTATCCATAACCGAAACTTCATATCCTTATTATCCCTGTTACCAAGTACAAGTGCAGGCAGAGCAGGTAGTAAAGGCGCTCGCGCACGGGTGACTTTTGTCACAGTATGTCAACTACTAATTAGATACTGTCATGGTGACAAAAGTTTCTGTGACTGACTGTACGGTAGTCAGTCACAGAAACTTGAATTTTGGGCACATTAGAATAATAATTTTTAACCAAGGTAGATAAAGTTAAAAACGGGACTATTTCCAAAAAAACAAAAATTGTCGACAATTACAGCAAAAATTTACCAAGTGTTATACCATTTTGGAATCCTTACTAAATGCGCCAAATTATGACGTCACTTGCCACACTCGCGTAGTAAATTTTTTTTTCAGTACAGTCAGTTTAAACTAGGCAAAATTTTTATTTTGAATTTTTTTTGGGAATAATGTATTTTTTTCATCCAAGCAGGAGCAGCTGGTTTTGTAATTTTGATAACAATTTAGAGAAGCATTATTCAGGGTTACATAACAAAAAAAAAAAATTTGGAAAAAGTGAAGATTTGTGGCAACACGAGTAAAAGGACCGTCACCTGGAGTAGAATTTTTAGATTTTTTTAAAATGCCTATTATTTTGAAAATATGCCACATAGATTTTTTTTTATATTTTTATGATAACCAGCACAACTTGCCTCAACACCCAGTTCCGGCTTGACGTTACATTACGGGACACCCTGTATATGCATATTATAATAAGTTTTAACCCTTAACCACTGACGTGTCATTTTGTTACACTAACACTGACGTACGTACGGCATACGTACGTAACTTTGAAGACCTCCTGATGTATCAATAGAGTGTAACTTTGGTGAAATTTGAATTTAAATTATTTACACGTTTATATTAAACAGAGATAATAAAAAAAACATAGTAATAACAATATAATAGTATAATATTGGTGAAATCCTCCAGATGTAATAAAATTTAGACAGGCATTTTTTAAAAATCAACACAAAAATATTCGATAACACTAGGAACTTCTATTTTCTCATCCCCGCGCGCCCCGCGTACCGTGCGGTTGTGTTTAACTGAGCTCCGTAATAATTTAACTGTCTTCAGTAGTAAATAGTGCATTTGATAAATAAATTTCACACAAAAACGAAGATAATAGTGATACACAACGAACAGTGACATTAAATAAGTTCAATATGTAATAATCGTGCAGCAAAATAAACAAACAACGCAAGTGAATCGTTGAACAGTGAATTTTAAATCGACACAGTACAGTGCGGCGCTTGAGTCATGGAACGAGCATGACTCACGAAGTTGTGCACGAAGACTCACGACAATTCTGCCCGTCCACTTCGAGTCTAGACGGCGAGTGCGAAGCGCGATAGTGAGCGGTAATTTCGCACTGTACGGAAAGACTTGGTGGCGCAGTGGTCCGGCCGGCGGTCACTACAGGCCGGCGACTTCAAGCATAACCCGAGTTCAAAACCCAACACCTACGAAATTTTTTATTTTTTGCTTTTTTGTTGTTGAATCAAAACATTACAACATGAATAAGGATTGCAGTGGTTGTAAGAAAAAATGTAAGAGAAATCATTTTATTAAGTGCAGCTCCTGCAAACAAATATTATTATTATGTATTGATGGCTGCTCTCAGGTCTCCTGGAAAAGATACGATCTTATGGCTGCGGAGAAAAGATTATATTGGAAATGTGATAAATGTATTATGAAATCTAGTACTCCGCTAGCAGCTAACTCACTAAAACAGAAACCTAAATCAATTCCTAGGGAGAGACAGCTAACAAGAATGAAAGAGACGAAACCTGAACAATCTGTTTCTAGTAACCCGTGTCTTGACTCCCTTGATGTCATTGCACAAAACTCTGAAACATCAAACAGCACACAAGTTACGACACCCATAGCCTCATACCCTGCATCCCCAGATCTAAATGAAGAAAAAGAGAGTGAGGAACCTACGGACTTTCACAACGGCGCCAATGATGTTCTGCAACTATCTGACATTCGTAAAAATTACAACGTTATTACACGCAGAAAAGGTTTGGTGGTAAACATTCCGGTGAAAAATTCTTTCGACTCTTTATCGAGCACAGATACATCAGATGATGAGGATGAATATGGCTCCAGCAACGCAACTTCGCTTGGTCTCCCACGCAGTAAGAGTTGTTTGGATTTAGACGAAATCACTCAAAAAAACGAACTGGAGTCCTTAAGAGAACAAGTATCAACCTTGAAAACTCGACTTCAATCAGCAGAGAATGAAATCGAAGCAATGTTATCGCAGAATAATAGTTTAACATTGGAGATAAAGGGATACGTAAAAAAAGTACAGCATCTCACAAAACTATGCCTGAATACGAACAGAGTCAGCAAGAGAAAGAAAACTAAAAGTGCGAAACACATTAACCACACCATGCCTAACATGGACCCCAAGATGTGCTGGATAATGAAGACATGTCTTTGGAACACGTCCTGGAAGCTGAAAAGACTCCCTTACTGGCCTCAAATCAAAATGTTAATGTTTCGTCGGCAGGAGAGATAATGTTCCAAAAACAGGCCCTGCGAGCATCGAGAATACACATTTTTAGTAACTTAAAACGAAGAGATATTCTAAGAACAGCGAAATCATACTTAGGTAATCATCAAATCTGCCACTACATGTACCCTGGCGGAGACATTCACCAACTGGTTGCCGGATTACATACAAAACTACATGATTTTACGTTGGACGATTTTTGTGTCTTAGTAATAGGTGAAAACGACTTTAAAGAGTCAAAAAACCTTTCCCAAATTGTAAACGACATTCGTGAAAAAATATTAATGGAACAACATACAAATGTTATCATCATGTTACCTACCTTTAAATGTCGCACAGCGGTAGATTTGTTCAATCACCGTATAGAAACCTTTAACAATCTACTTTTTATGGATAACAGTAAATATGAATATGCTTATTTAATTGACAGTAATAAGAATTTGGACTACTTCTCAAATATTATGTTTAATTCTTATACAGGACGCCCTAATAATAAGGCGCTAAGGACAATTTTTTATGACTTATTTAACCTAATTTCAGAAATTAATAATAGTAATGACATGTTTTTTCGTGACTGAGGATGAAAGTTACTATAATAATAACGTGACTGATAAATCTTCTATTAAACAACAAATTTCGAAACAAAATCTAAAAATCTTTAGTCAAAACGTTTGTGGAATTACATAAAAAAAGGATGATTTTGAATTGTATCTAAAAACTTTTGGAGATAATAAACCACATTATATCTGTATAAGTGAACATTTTTTGACTCAATTCAATGTAAACTTATTTGCTTTAAATGATTATAATGTTAGCGCGTACAATGTAAGATTTAAGAAAAAGCGCGGAGGTACTTTGGTCTTGGGGCTAAGTGGCCGCCTAACTGAAGAGGTTGATATATGTAAAAAATTGTATGTTACTGATTCCTTTGAAATATGTGGTACAAGAGACGTAGATACTAATATAAATATTTTCTGCTGCTATCGAACGCCTCCAGATAGGACTTTTGAGCCCTTCTTAAAAAACCTAGAAAAATTGCTTGATTACCTATTTGACAAGAAGGGAGTAATTTGTGGCGACTTTAACGTTGACGTTATGACTGATAGTGACAACCATCAAAATTTCAAAAACCTATTACAATGTTATAATTTTCGATATCTGTATAACTGTGTTACCTTTAGACGAGGGAGAAATCAGTCGAGCTTAGACAATATAATAACCAATATTCCGGATGATGATGTTTTAAACTGCTCATCTGACGACAATGGCTTATCTGATGGACACTTCGCTCTCGTTTGTGATATAGCTACTCCTTTTATTCATAATAAAAATAATGGAAACGAATTTGTTTGGATTTCCCGGAGAAATTACAGTGAGGAAATTTCGACCATACCATACTAAATTTCGACAAAAAATTATAGTAAATAAAGAATGTATTAGTAAACAACATTGCTTTATTGATACGTTTATGGACGCCTTTGATGAGGCTTATCCTTCAAAAAGACGAAGAATAAACCTAAATAAAATGGGTACGATACAATGGATATCCAAGGGACTACGAGTATCAAGTCTCATGAAAAGATTTTTAAATACGGCTGATGGACGGATTAACCCTTAAATTGGCACTCATTGAACCCTTGCTTCAAAAATGGTCAAATTTGGGATTTAGGTATTGTTTTGATAGATTAAGAAAAAAATATTTACTTTTTGAAAAAATTTCAATTAGTATAGAAGTTATGACATGTCACTTGAAACGGACATTGCCAATTATTTAGCATTACAACCATGTCACTTAGGGCGGACATTGCCAGTTTAGAAAAACAAACCTAAAACAACTTTTCTTAATAACAATACAGGAATCCCTGATAATCAGCCTCTGGCTAATCCAGCGCCTTCTGCAATCCATCCGGATTATTTACTGTTGATTTTACATACATTTATCAAAAATACCCAGACATATAAAAAGAGAAACTGACTGCCTGATATATCAACATAAATCCCAAACCGGTGGGTATAAAGACACAAAGTTTGTCATGTAGGTTCCTTATTAGGGTCTAAGGGTGTTATCAGAAAGGATTTTTCCAAAATTACCCCCTAAGGGGGTGAAATGGGGGTCCAAAGTTTGTAGGGCTAAAAAAAATTAGTTACACTATTTAAGTCGAAACTTCACAGGAGTACTCCTATCCATAAATGAATAAACACGTGTTTTAGGTTATTTCAGAATTCAACCCCTAAAAGGGGGAAATGGGGCAAAAACGTCTAAAAATCAACATGAGTATTTTTTACTGATTTTTTTTTTATTTTATTTTGTTTTATTCAGAAAACAAACAGCTTACAAATATATAAATGATACATGGCATTGTCCGTTTTAAGTGACATATCATTTGTAATAGAGATGAAACGGATATCCGGTAACTATCCGGTAGGCCGGATATCCGGCCTAAATTTACTATTCGGCCGGATACCGGATAGTAACTCACTATCCGGCCGGATACCGGATATTAAAAAACTACCACAATTTCCTATAATAAAATGAAATCATTAATCTTTGAGGTCATAATATCAATAAAATGGCTTTTAATAGTGACGGGTTTTATTTAAAGTCCAAAAAGCCTTTCAAAAAACTAATTTCTTTTTCTGGGCGCTTCACTAATGATGAATATTTACTTATTAGTAAATATCTGTTAATGTCGAAATATTGCCAAATAAAATAGGCGATCTTTTTTTCACTGATAGTCTGATGACATGATGCAGTTCAGTCAGATTATGTAGCAAGAAAACTAATTTAGTTTTCACTATTCAATGAGACACTCATCATGGCAACCGAAACCGCCCAAATTGATCTGCCTCCTAGACAAGAGGCAAAATTTTCGAAAGTGTGACTTATCTAGTCTTCTAGACTCACTGATCGCGTTCGAAGCACCTGTGCGGTGCTAAACTCGCCACGACATGCAACGAGACAATAGGCCGCAATATCCGGCCGCCGGATATCCGGCTATCCGGCCTGGCAGCACGCCGGATATCCGGTATCCGGTATCCGGCCAAACAACTATCCGTTTCATCTCTAATTAATTTGTAACCTTGAAATTAATGAAAAAAAAACAATATTTTTTTACAGTTTTGGCAATAATCGTCACTTTTATTCCTAAATATTCTAGCTATATCTATAAAGCACAAGAATAAGTGTAATACCCACAGTATTGCCACATTTATCAACAGCGAAAACTTGACCTTACTGTTGCAGTTTTTTAACTGTCTTGATTTTTAAAATTCGCGATTTTTTATTGAACTACAGCCCCGTGGTACACATAAAATATCATGCTTTTAATGAAATATCCCTTGAAAGTCGATAAATTGCTTTAATTTAGATTTTGTAGGCAATTATTTGACATGTCCTTTAAAACGGACAAAAACCATTTAAGGGTTAATGATAAATCTATTATGGAATATCGTAGCAGGTACTTGAGTCTCTATCGCAAATTAGTAAGATATGCGAAGAGGAACTCAGTACAGAGTGAAATTAACAAATCCAACAATTCATGTAAAGCAATTTGGAAGGTAGTGAACAAACACAGGAACAAATGTAAAAAAAATCAGAAAGTTAAATATCAACTCAAGTTTATGAACCGCATTGTAGACAATCAACAGGAAGTAGCCGAAATATTTTCCAAACATTTTGACACAGGTGGCACTGTTGGTAATATTAATTCAAATGACGCTATTACAATGCTAAATAAATACACTCCTAAAGTGGTAAGAGAGCTCCGTTGGAAAAAAGTGTCACCTTATGAAATAAAACGACTTGTGGCAGGCATGGCATGCAAACATTCGTATGGATATGATGAGGTTCCAATCACCATTATTAAACAAAATATTGACATTCTAGCGGAACCCTTGAGCTCTACTTTCAATAATTATTTCACGCAAAACATTTTTCCCGACGAACTTAAAATTGCCAAAATCATACCTATTTTTAAGAAAGGAAACAGGAATGATGTGAAAAACTTCAGGCCTATCTCTCTGTTACCGACATTCTCAAAGCTTTTCGAAAAACTCATCAAAGTGAGGCTACTAGACCACTTTACAAGAAATAATGTACTGAATAAAAGACAATTTGGTTATCAAAAGGAAATCGGCACCGTTGAAGCAATAGACGCCCTCACAGATGAAGTGGTGACGAGCTTGAATAAAAGGAAAAAAGTAGCGGGAGTTTTTCTTGATTTGAGTTCGGCTTTTGACAGCATAAATCATGACATTCTGTTAAACAAACTGGCTCATTATGGTGTAAGGCATGAACAACTGGGTCTTCTAAGAAGCTACTTGAATAACAGAAAACAGTATGTGGAACTGAAATCATTCAATGGTGATGAAGAGATTAACTGCAATTCGAAAATGGTGATAATAAAAAAAGATGTACCACAAGGATCTATTTTGGGTCCTTTGTTTTTTATAGTGTTTATAAATGACCTTATCGATTTTATAAGTACAGAGATGCTGGATGTCAAACCAATAATATTTGCAGATGACACAAACGCTGTTATCACAGCTGACAAATTACTAGAATTAAACTTTAAAGTTAATAAGGCACTATCAGCGTTCTCGACGTGGTTTAGCGTAAACGACTTACTCATAAATAGCCAAAAAACGAACGTAATGTTATTCCAATCGACATCAAGAAAAAATGATACTATGTAGACATTGCAGCAGTGAAAGATGTCAACAGTTTTTGGTGCAGTCCTGTTGTCCCCCCTGCTTGGCCCCCCTGGGGGAGCCAACAGGATTTCGAAATCCTGTTGTCCCCCCTGGCTAGGGGAGACAACAGGACTAGATTTTTAATCAATGATTTGAGGACTGTTGCCCCCCCTGGAAAACATGATTTAAAAGCCATATATTTTTATACCATAATGTGATGGCTCCCACTATTTTTACGCTTTAAGTCTTAAATAATAGAGAGTTTTAACTAACAATAAAACTTACCTATTATTTTTCCAACAATATCCGGAATCCATCTTGTTGAGTAAAGCCCCTGTCTTTTTTCATGGTTTTTTCGTCTTAGCAACTTCCTCCCTTCGACTTCCGGCGCCACCATCGCTCGTTTTGGTGGGGGTAATGGCGGCGACCGGAATATGGCGCGGCTTTTTGATCATTATACTTACTCACGATGGTACCAGGTAGGCATTACCTGGATTCCGGATATTGTTGGAAAAATAATAGGTAAGTTTTATTGTTAGTTAAAACTCTCTATTATTTGTTCCGTGCCAATATCCGGAATCCATCTTGTTGAGTGATGTGTTTGTTATCTCCTGGTAGTCAAAAATGATGATGCTATGTCTTATGAAAAATAAATATAGGTTAGGTATAGGTATATTAAATTTCTATATTCATGATAATAAATGTATACTACAAATCGTAAGGCAAAATCTAGCGTACTTTGAATAATCTATTAATTTGTAACATAAATTACTGGACCGGTTCAAAGAAATTAGGTAGAGATACCGAGTGCGATAAATCAGGATCATGCTTGATTAATTATTTCTTTTTGTTAATAGGTCCTAAATGTATACTCTTGCCTCCAGTTACCGGTTGCAAGAATTTGGTCTACTGGAAAATGTTCTAGCCAATTTAGCGACTACTAGACTTAGGCTACGGCGGATCGCACAGAGCCCGGCGCCTGCGTCTCGCAGCACAGACTTGATCCAGCCGCCGATAACTGTTCTGGATGTCGGTTTTGGGTGTCCCCTCGCAGTAATAAAAAGCACCCAGTAAAAGTAATATCAAAATATTACCTTGTCGCCGACGATCTTCTGATATTGCAATTAATTATCGAATCCAATGTACGCAGTCGAGGTTTTGGTTTGAGTGCTTCTTAAGTTTCCAACCTGGGCCCCGATTACGCTACAACTGTTCATCTTCAACGTGCCCGGACGTCAGCTGTTTTGACAAATCCGTATCGCAGAATCGAAGAAATCGAAGAAGCGCGTCTGTATTGGAGACGTTAAAAATTAGCGTAATCGGGGCACTGATTGCCTGTAACTAAAGCTGTCGTTTTAGATCCAAATTTAGGCCACAGAAGTATTGAATCGCCGTCGACTCTGGGTCGATCATCAGTAGGGCACGATAGTGTACTCTGCGTCCCGATGCTAATAGCAATAAAATCGCAGCACTACGGGATACCTGATATAGATTACTATAATCAGGTGCACTATTTTCCAAAAATTTTAATAGCGCCTTTACATTCCAGACCACTAAAAACAGCCTTAAGAATGCTTGAAAAAAAAAATTAGATGACAAATTAGTATTTTTGAAAGTCGTTATGACAGATTTGTGAACCACAATTGTACGATAAGCCAAACCTTCGACGTTATGCAAGTGTGCCAGATAAAGAGCGACTTGCTCCGGGCTCGGACTGGTGTAGGAGATGGAGTTAGCGCCGCACCAGGTTTTCCATTTGTTCCACGCCGGTCTATATGTACTTAAAGTCGATTTCCGCCAGCTAGACATTAACAGAGACGTTTCTTCTTGCGACCAACCTTTTATCTCCTCAAACCACCCGATACCAGCCATGCTTCCAAACATATTTCGTGGATCTGGGGCGGATGCCTCTTGGTTCTCGTGTTGATGAGTACTCGTTCTAGGTTCGGTATGTGGTATGGTCCCCGAATGGCGCGGGTTCGAAGGTCCTTGTTCTAGTTCGGGGTGATCAAAACATACGGACCTTTCGCCATGTTGAGATACGACAGTACTTGGGGAATTAAATTCGGCGGAAGGAACAGCCACGCTAGGTCGTAATCCCACTGCTGCAGGGAGGCGTTGTGAAAAATTGCTTTGTCGTCCTGCGTGTCTATCGTTACGTACCTCTGAACCACGTGAACCGTCTTCGATGCGAACAAGTCCACTTCCGGCGTTTCCCACATCTGGAATATTACATTCGAGGTTCCTCGATCAAATTCCACTCCGGGCAGGCCTGGCCAAGGGATAATGGGAACTTCGCAGTTGAGTCTGCCCGGGAAGTACTGTGCCGTCGAATAAATATTGAGCTGGTCCATTACTGTCAACAGTCGCCTTCGATCTGGTTCCGCCTTCCTTGTTGACATACGCCACTACCGTACGGTTGTACGTTTGTAACAATATGTGAGCATTCTGTAGCGACTCGCTCTGTTGTATCGCCGCGAAAACTGCATAGAGCTCTTTGAGGTTGGCATGCCATGTGAGTTGTTTCGTCCACTGACCTGACATGTTTACATCTCCCAGTTGAGCTGCCCAGCCGTAGTCAGACGCACCGTGGTCAGCAGGTGTGATATCTGGGCTGTATGTATCGCTGACGAGTCCCGTACGGCTTCCATCCACCAGCTCATCGCGGTAAGAACAGGTGCTGGTATACTTACTCGCCTGTAGAGGTGCGCTTTGGGAAGCTGTCGGCTGTAGTACTGCATAGTCCGACAGTGCAGTCGCCCTCTGCGCACGACGAATGAGGCAAGTTGAGTCTCCCCAGAAGTGACTGGGCTTGTCGGAGAGACCAGCTGCCCCTGGACATCTGACTTTGAAGGGCCATTGCGTAGCGTTAGGCGCTTCGGTTCCGACAGGGACTTCGTGTTGAGTTTGGTGTCCCATGTAACTCCCAGAAACTCCAGGCGTTGAGTCGGAACCAGTACAGATTTGTCCAAGTTGATCGTTCATCAGATTCGTCGCATCAGGCTCACCATAAAAACGACGTGGTCGTGTAAAATATGGCGAGACTGATTGACCAGCAAGAAAACGTCCAAATACACCACACACCTGATGTTGTGACGTTCTCGGTGCCGATGACAGGCCAAACGGAAGGCAGGTCATTCTGGTCAGGAACCTTCAATGCTGCTCGGCTATAGGTAGATGAAAGTACGCTTGGCTAAGAACCACCTTCACCATCCAGTCTTCGCTCTGTAAGAAACTCGGCACGCGAAAATGACTGAACAGATGAAACTTTTTCAATTTGACTTTAACTGTTTCAAATTGAATATAGGACGGAATGAACCGTCCGTAATTGATTGATTGGGTGATACAAGTGGTGGCTTCATCAGTTAGGCAGGGGAGTGAGATATTGGTTTCTTACCCTTATAGACTCGCTCGTTCTTGTTGGTAGATGTCCTGTTGTCAGAAGACTTGCCATGACCTTTATTTTTGTCCTTCGAGCCTGAAGCCTTACCTTGAAAATTGTTGCCGCCAGATTGTTTGCTCGTCGACGGCTTCGGCGTATTATCGCTGGAACGATTTCGTTTGTAGTAGTAATGAAGGTGTTAGTTTTTCGGCCCCCCAATTTTTTGAAGGTATTCTCCAATAAATCGCCATCAAACAAATTCTCTGCACTTGGAGGAATTCTTTGCAAGGCTCCGCAATGATATTCCTCTGAAATTTGCTATAATAAAATATACACTCCCTACGCATGCGAATACAGTCAGCCCTCCTGCCGCAACATATTTTTAAGATGTCATCAGTTACTTTTGTATAATTACTTTCTTTACCAAATGATTGCTCAATTTTACCAAATAAAGATTTGGGCGTGAGCGTGGTGTTTTTATCGTTCGACCAATCTACTAAGTTTTGTAAGCAATTCGTCTTTCTGAGCCAGAATAGCGTTCGATAATGCAGCGCAAGTTCTCTCTAATAGGTACAAACGATCTTCATTGGCACTAGGCTCTTTGAAACGTCTCAATTCATCGTTGATGTTGAGTTCTATAAAACCCGGGGTAGCTAGGTATTTTTTCTGTGTTTCAGAAAAACGAATTGCATACCAATCGTTGCATTTAAATCTTTGTAACAGATAATTTAGCTAAATGAGTCTCGTTGGCATTAGGAAATGGCGGATCCTTCAGTGAAGTCGAAAATTCCGATAATTTTAATTGCTGACTATCGGTTACAACCGTGTCAGGCGGTGGGCGGAGGCTCAGCTCGCCAACCGGACAACGGACGGGTTCACTGACCTCTTGGATCGCCGGCACCACGCATGCTTGTGGCTCTAATTGCTTTCGAGTAATTGAATTAGTCAAAAAAGCTACCTGTTGCGACAGAAATTCAAATCTCATGTCACTCACGATTTCCTTTCTCGATCGTTTCGGTCTCCTTTCCGGACTCGAATCCTCCGACGACGACGCACTGCTCGTACTTGGAGAACGACTTCTTCTTCGCGACTGACTTTCACCAAAATCATCACTTCGTTGCACACTTACTATTTTCGTTCTCCATAATGAAGGGAGGATTCACTTTTATTATTTTATTATTAAAATATTATATACTTGGGTAGATTTTTACAAGAAAAAACAATAATTATTGCTAAGACGTGTTACCACTACGAAAGACGACGCTATAATGATCAAAAAGCCGCGCCATATTCCGGTCGCCGCCATTACCCCCACCAAAACGAGCGATGGTGGCGCCGGAAGTCGAAGGGAGGAAGTTGCTAAGACGAAAAAACCATGAAAAAAGACAGGGGCTTTACTCAACAAGATGGATTCCGGATATTGGCACGGAACAAATAATAGAGGTATTTTCAAAATAAATAAAAACACGATAACTTACTTGTTTCCAGAGTATATTGTGTATCACACACTTACAGAACAATACACACACGGTAAGTATAACACTTTCTACTATATCACTCTGACCGCATCAAGAGCACTGCTGGGCACAACCGACCACTTCAACGACCAACAGAGAACTGAGCAACTGCCTACTTTTCGGTAAAATGACAACTGTCACCCCCACCAAAAGAGTGGTGGCGCCATCTAAAACGTCAGTTCGCTCTTAGTCAATTGAGATACTTTTAATTGTAAAATGAAGCGGATATAACCAAAATAATAGGCGTTTGTATTATAAATTAGTGATAATAATTAATAACTATAACAAATTGATGACAATAATTTTTGAAATACTGGAAGTACTTGACTGAATGCCAAATTGCCAAACTGAATAACCGTTTGTTAAATAATAATTACCATTTTGATAACGAAAAAAATAAGGTGTTGGTGTCGATACTGACACCTACAAACAAACTTGAAATTTGGCAGGTAGGTTCCTTATAGAGTGTAGACATCTGCCAAGAACGGATTTTATTTAACTATTTATTTAAGGATATGAAATAATACGAAGGATATAATAGGATTTTACGAAATTCCACACATAAGGGGGTAAAAAAACGGACTCCACGCCACGCATACGAAGTCGCGGGCGGCCGCTAGTTGAATCACTGAGCAAGTGTTGAATATTATAATTAATTTAAAATTATGCAGTTTTAGCGTCCTATCTACTAATATTATAAATGTCAAAGTTTGTGAGTATGGATGTTTGATACTCTTTCACGTATTTAAAAACTACTAAACGGATTTTTGGTAAACTTTACAGAAGATAATATTTTTTATACATGTGAATAGCATACCTTTAACTTAGCTTTTGCCCACGGTTTTGTCTGCGTAAAATTTTGTCACAGAAAAAAATATAAGACCGCCTTCCTGTTTCAAAAACTGGCATAAAAACTATCCCACGTCCTTTCCCGGGAATCAAAACTATCTCTGTACCAAATATCAAAATCGGTTCAATGGTTTAGGCGTGAATTCGTAACAGACAGACAGATAAAGTTTTTCGCATTTACTTAATATTATTTAGTAGGGATAATTCATTAAGATTTTTTTAAAAGCAAGTAAAGCAGAATTTGGAATAGTCAGAAATAGTACCGGTACCAACTACTTATATTTTTTTCGTTAACAAAATGTTAATTATTATTTGACATACGTTTAGGTATTTAGTTTGGCAATAAGTACATATGGCATTCAGTCAGGTACTCCATTTTCAGTTCATCTTAAAAGTTATAAAAATATATGGCTTCTAAATACTCAATGTTTGCCAGGGGGGACAACAGTCCTCAAATCATTGATTGAAAATCCAGTCCTGTTGTCTCCCCTAGCCAGGGGGGACAACAGGATTTCGAAATCCTGTTGGCTCCCCCAGGGGGGCCAAGCAGGGGGGACAACAGGACTGCACCATTGGGGATTTTCATCGATTCACTTCTGAATTGGAAGAAAGAGCTAGAGAATGTTGTAAGTAAAATTAGCTCTGCTTGCTATGTGTTAAGGAGCCTTAGAGATGAGGTTACGATTGAGCAGCTAAAGATGGCATATAACGCTTTAGTGGACTCAAGACTTCGCTACAGCATTAAACTTTGGGGAAATAGCTACCAATATAACATCAATAAAGCCTTTGTAGCACAAAAGAGGGCGATAAGGGTAATTTTTCGTCTTTCCCAACTAGAGTCCTGCAGGGATTACTTTATTAGACTGGGAGTTCTTACGGTCCCATGCCTCTATATATTCGTCACGCTCTGCGACATAATTAAACACCCAAACAAAGTGGAGACTCCCCTGGAAAGAGAAACAAGACTTACCACCAGGAGGAAAGACATTCCTACTAGAGGTAACACAGATTGGCCGAGACTTAACATTTTTAAACACAGTGCTTACTATCAGGCATCACGTCTGTATAATGGGCTCCCGATGGAACTGAAGACCATTAACAAATTATCGGTTTTTAAAAGAAAATTAAAATCATTACTATTGAGAAAGTGTTATTACTCTGTCGCGGAATATATTAATGATAAGTATAATACTTAATGGCTGGACATATTTTTGACTCAATGCAATTTAATAATTTATGACATTTTTATCGTTTAATAATTGACTGATTTTTATTTATTTTTTATTTTTATTATGATTATTTAAAATGACATGTTAGTTAATTGAAATAAAATGTAATGTATTTTTGTAACTTGTTCAACGCAATATGTATTTTGCTATGAATAAATATTTTGAATTTTGGCCATATTAAAGATTAATAACAGTTTTAATCAGGAAAAAATCACAATAGCAATAATTCACAAATTAAGTCACTTTTTAATACCGTTCATTTAGGAAGGCTATTTTTTAGTCTTTCTTTGTTTCATGACCTGATCACCAGTTTGCCATGCTTCAAACTTTTTTTTTTTTTTTTTTAATAATCTTTGGACAATTTCACACAGCGCCAGCTAGCCCCAAAGTAAGCAACTTAATGCTTGTGTTATGGGTGCTAGCTTAACGGATATACTACTTATATACTTTTTTTTTTTTAAATACATACATATTATACATAGTCACACCCAGACCCGTCACAGAAATTAAAATTCATCATTTCAATTTCTGCCCGGCCGGGAATCGAACCCGGGACCTCTCGGCATAGTAGTCCGTTCTGAACCACTACACCAAACGGCCGACAATTTCCTTCACCATCATGATGATTGTCCTCGAAAACAGCAACTAATATAAAAATTTTCATCCAGTGGATTTTTTGCTAATTTCTTCGTCATTTGTAATAATTTTTGGCGTAAATAAGGTTTTTTATATATAGACGGCCAAGTAAATAAATTAGATTGCTAGCAATTAATTTTATCTATGGACCAACATACAAAAGCGATGTTGAAAAAGTTACACTAACACTGACGTTACGTACCACATACGTCGGGTGGTCTAGCTCTCCTACTTAGGGACGTGCTACCTATCTATTTTCTCCCGTTGCACACGCATCTCTGGCCACTAGGAAACTACCAAAAAGGACACGCAAAAATTCCCGCACAAAATGAAGTTTTGAACGAAAAACCGTTTGACCGACGTACCACGTACGTACGTCAGTGGTTAAGGGTTAAGTTAATTATTTCGATACCACAACATTCAAATGATGACTGGGATGTTAGATCCTTTGTTATTTGTAGCTCTTTAAAGTCTGTTATATTTTTCTTTAATAGGATGCACGTACGTACCAATACGTACCAATTGTACCGGTAGTTAAAAGAAATGGGGACATACGTATCTGCGGTGACTACAAGGTCACAAACTTAAACGTGACTTTTACCCGTTGCCACGTATTGATGAGTTATTGGCAAATTTAAGTGGGGGGAAGAAGTTTACAAAATTAGACCTAACGCATGCCTACGAGCAATGTTTGTTATCACCGGAGTCGCAGCCCTACACAGCAATCACAACCCACATGGGAACCTTTGCTTACAGACGCACACCTTATGGCTTATCTTGCATTCCGGAAAAGTTCCAAAAACTGATGGAAGAGACCATGCGGGGTGTGCCGGGCTGTGTAGTGTTTTGCGACGATATTTGCGTCACAAGGGTTGACACACCCACTCACGTGAGTAATTTGAGAGCAGTGCTGGGAAGGCTGCGTAACATGGGGCTTACTATCAAAGTCAGTAAGTGTAAATTTTTGCAGGAGAGTGTCTCATACTTGGGGTATGTAATCAATGAAGACGGGGTGCGACCGGACCAAATTAAATTAGACGCAATAGCTAATATACCTAGACCACGTGATGCATCTCAACTCAAAGGCTTTCTAGGAATGCTTAATTATTACGGGCGTTTCATACCTAACTTGAGCACGTTATTGCATCCGCTGCATTATTTGTTGCGAAAGGACGTTGTCTGGAAATGGGACGCCGCCTGCGATCGGGCGTTCTTGGATGCGAAGAAAGCCTTGATGAGCGATCGAGTACTGGCGCACTACGAAGAGGGACGCGAGTTGATTTTGTCAGTTGACAGCAGTTCGTACGGTCTAGGGGCTGTGCTCGCACACCGGTATGAGGATGGAAGCGAGCGCCCGGTTAGTTGTTCATCGCGTACCCTCAACGCATCAGAACGTAATTACAGCCAACTGGACAAAGAAGCTCTAGCGATTCTTTTCGGGGTGACTAAACATCACCAATATTTGTTTGGCAGACGATTCACCTTACGCACAGATCATAAACCGCTTTCTTACATTTTTGGGAACAAGGTTGGCATTCCACAGACGGCAGCCAGTAGGCTTCAGCGGTGGGCGGCAAGACTGGCCGCGTATGACTTTTCAATTCAATTCGTACCTTCTGCAGAAAATGGTCCAGCGGATGCGTTGTCTCGATTGCCACTGCTGAACCAAGTTGGTAACAGTGCTTCATGTCTGGAGGACATGGACTATTTAAACTTAGTAGAAGATTGTCTACCTGTGAATTCTAAAGATATCGCTAAGGAGACGAATCGGGACTCGTTACTCTGTAGGATTGTGGGGTACGTTTTGTTAGGCTGGCCCACAGCAGGGCCAAGTTCCAACGATGAAAAGCCATTTTTTGATAGGAAACAGGATTTAATTTTCAATCAGGGTTGTTTAATTTACAAATATAGAAATGTTATCCCACTTCGATGGCTCCTACGTATACTGGCGTAAGTGAAAAAAATAGATTTTACAGGAGAGCCATTTAAGTAGCCAGAACCATATTTTTGGGTCATATCTTCTGACCTACTAAAACGAATTTAATAAAATTTCACATTTAGCCTTAACATGTAATGCTTTTGCTACTGCTGTTATCATTTTTTGTATTTTTTTAATATATTTTGAGATTTTACACTTTGCCCTTTTACGTCGTCATATTTCTATAAATTCATGGATATTGTTCAACGTAAAGAGACTTAAATGACAACGTAAATATAATATTTTAAGCGATTACTCTCTTTATTTATGCATGTAATTATTTTATTGTTATCATGTGCTATATTAAAAACTAAATCAGTTAGAACAAGTTATTTATAATTTTTAAAAATATGACACATTACGTTAACCCTTAATTTGGCAGACTCATTATTTATAATAAAATAAAAATACATCGTCGTATTTATGTTCTTAGGGTTATTAATAGGTCAGAAAAAAATATATAAAAAATCGGAACTTCACCAAATAGAAAAAAAACAATGTTCATCCCAATGAACATTGCCAAATATATAGAGAATTGTAACTGTTCATTGGGGTGAACATTGCCAATTTAGGGTAGCGGCATTAAATTAAAACAATTACTTATATTATATAGTTAGTGCGCAATCCAAATATAATATTATAATCTTTGATTGACGCAGTCGTATACACCACTACATTTTTATCACCGGAAAAAAAATCTGGGTAATGAGTTATTGATACTGATCCTATTTATGCAAAAAAAAAAGTTAAATAAAGCTACTCAAAATTTCATCCCAAAATTGGTAATATTTGGACACACGCGTCGCTAGCACTATTTACGCTCAACGCAAGGCCGCCCGTTACTATGGAGAGAGATGCGACGTTGCCGGCCCGACGCTTCCTAAAGGCGGCGGTGTACGTTTGTTGTGCGGCCATTATCACCCGCGAGCCACGAGCGAGAGGGCGGCGCGGGGCCGCGGCCCGCGCCGCCCTCTCGCTCTTCCGGCCGCCGGCCGCGGTCGGTCAGTTGCGCGCGCGCGAGCTCTTTATCGGTCGTGAAGTGTCTTGTTAACATTGTATCAATCAAGTCAATAGTGTCGTGCAATTATTACGTTGTCTTACCAATTCACCTCACGTGAATACGTGTTAATGATACGTGCATTATTATTCTTGGCCGGAGAAATTGTGTAGTGCAGTTTTGCGACTGTACCGGGACAGCCACACTTCAGCACGATGCAGGGTGCTTATCAAAGCATTGAATTTTGCCGGTCTTAAGGCCGATCCTAAGCCCGGGTAAGTATGAAGGGAAAGTTGAATTATTTTTATTATTTTACCTAAGCGCCTACTAAAACCACCATCTAAAACTGTTCGCACCACTCAGCTGTTATGGCGGATCTTAAATTCACGAACTACGAACGACGCGCGATCTCAATTGGAGTTACACAGTAGGTATTATTATTAACTAGTGTTAAAAACTCACAGAAATACAACGTGACGTATTACGTAATTACTAAATTACTGTTTTCGTCCTTTGCCCTGCGTTCAATTACAAAAAATCAAAAATCAAAAAATATTTATTCAGTTTAGACCACAAGTGGCACTTATGAACGTCAATAGAAAATAATAAAAAAAAAAAGAAAAGGTAGCCCTTATGGGGCACTTTACATGTCTCCTTATCTTTTGGGCCCTACCAGCGCTTCGAGACAAACATATGGCAAGTGCTGAGAAGAAACGCCGGAACAAACTCAGTCACCACTTATTGCCAGGAATTATCTAACGGTAAGAATAGTCAAATTTAAGTACATCAAATATGTGCAGACTGAACTGACCACGCATCCTTGTCATCAATATAGTCTCGAACCTTGTAGTACCCTTTGGACATAAGGGTATTTTTTATATGTATCTTAAATTTGTTTATTGGCAATTCGACAAGGTTGTGTGGTATTTTGTTAAATATGGTAATACATTTCCCCAAGAATGAATTACCTATCTTATGCAACCTAAATGATGGAACAGCAAGTTTATTCTTATGTCTCGTGTTAAATGAGTGGACGTCACTTTTCTTAGTAAATAAATGTATATGTTTACGGACATACATAATGTTATCAAATATGTATTGCGAAGCCACAGTCAATATATTGATTTCTTTAAAAACTTCTCTAAGCGAGTCACGTGGTTTAAGACCGTATATTGCCCGAACAGCTCTTTTCTGTAAAATGAAAATTGATTCTATGTCTGCTGCTGAGCCCCACAGTAAAAGACCATAAGACATAATACTATGAAAATAACTAAAATATACAAGCCTTGCTGTTTCAACATCAGTCAAGTTTCTGATCTTTCTCACCGCAAAGGCAGCTGAACTAAGTCTTCCCGCCAAGGCAGCAATATGGGGGCCCCATTGTAATTTACAGTCTAGGGTAATACCTAGAAAGACAGTAGAGTTTATCAGTTCAATGCGTTCATTATTTACTGTAATATTAGTATTAACTTGTTTGACATTAGGCATAGTGAATTTTAAACATTTAGTTTTTTTTGCGTTTAATAGCAAATTATTAGTTGTAAACCAGTCTAATACTTTGGTAAGAGCATTATTCACGTCGTCAAATATTTCCTGACGCCTGTCAGTTTTAAAAATTAAAGAAGTGTCATCAGCAAATAATACTATCTCACAAAGGTCCTTTGAATAAAAAGGTAGATCATTTATATAAATCAGAAAGAGCAATGGTCCCAGTATTGAGCCTTGGGGCACTCCCATTTTTAGGGGGGCGCCCGAAGAGTTAGTTCCGTGAATATTTACTTTTTGTAATCTGTCTGAGAGGTAAGAGTGTAATAGGCTTAAGGCCTTGCCTGATACGCCATAATGTTCTAGCTTAAATAACAGAGTTTGATGATCAACACAGTCAAACGCCTTCGATAAGTCACAAAATACACCAATAGCATCCTTTTTCTCCTGCCAAGCATCGAAAATGTGTTTGATAAGAGCAACCCCTGCATCGGTCGTACTTTTCCCTTTGTGAACCCATATTGTTTTTCATGAAACAGTTTATTTAAGTTAAAATGAGACAGTAGTTGATTGAAAATAATTTTTTCAAATATTTTACTGAGCGCAGGTAGTATCGATATAGGTCTAAAGTTGGATGGGTCACTTTTGTCTCCTGCTTTAAATAATGGTATGATTTTACTATGTTTCATCAGGGTAGGGAACTGACCTTCGTTAATACATTCATTAAAGATATGAGCTAAATGGGGAGCTATAAGAGGAATGATGGGTTTTATTATGTCTGTTGATATGCCCCATATATCCTCTGTCTTTTTTATATTTAGTTCTTTGAAAGTTTTTATAATAACTATGGGGTCTATTTGTCGTAATTTTAATGGGCTATTGCAAACATCAACACAACCCTCGAGAAGAGACATTGCCTGATATGAACATGAATTAAGATTGCTTGTTGTTATGATTGGTACATTTGAGAAGTAACCTTCGAATGCGTTTGCTACCTTATCATTGCATTTAATATACTTATTATCAATTTTTAATGCGAATGTGTCATCCCGAGATATAATTCTACAAGTTTCTTTATTAATACAATTCCAAGTAGCTTTAATTTTGTTGCCTGAGTTTTTAATTTTGTCACGTATGTAAATAGATTTTGCCATGGTACAAACTTGTTTAAAAACTTTTGAGTATTTTTTTACATATTCTATAAAGTCCGGGTCGCTACTATAGGCTTTTCTACCATATAATTCAAACATTTTTTTCCTACTAATATAAATACCTACTGTAGCCCAGTCACTGAATTTAGTTTTATTGTTTTTAATAATAATTGTTTTCTTAGGAAAAGTTTTATTGAACTCATTTTTAATTAATTCAAATAATTGCTCATATAAAATATTTATACTACAGTTAAAATAATGCAAAAGTGGGACCTTATTAGATATTTGAGATTTAAATTTGTCTTTCTGGGATGCAGTGACTGGTCTATATTCTATTTCCTTGCTCGATGGCACAAAATGGTGTTGAAATGACACTATTTACCTACTACCTACCTTACCTACCTACCTTACCTACAATTCTAATTACCTACTTGAAATGTTGCAATAAAAATAGCCTAAGATAGGTAGCTAAGTAATACATTATTATTATTCTGTGATGATAACACTGAAAGCCGCTGTTTTGGCAGATCTTTGAATTACATATTTCTTTTAAAGTCGTAGTAGCCTCGTAACGACACATTGGTGTGTATTCGTAACGTATTCACAGTAGGTAGGTATTTCATTGTATTATTAACTTACAATTAGTGTTAACAGTCAGAATACCACGTAAAGAAGTACGTAAGTGTAATGAAACACTTATTAGAACTCAAAATTACTTGAAATGTTGCATTATAATGGTCTAAATTAGTAATAATAACACTGGAAGCGTGGTCAAGGCGTGAGCGAGACAGACAGATCAATGTGCGAGCGCGTACGACTACTCTACTGAATGAACGAGCAGCGGAGTGGCCCAGCTGTGACGCGTAAAATAGGGACTAAAGAAAATTTAATAAAAAAATTACCTTTATAAAAATTTAATTTTTTTTTTTTACTTTATAATTTTCACACATTTCTACATAACCTGTTAAAAATTTTCCGGTGATAAAAAAGTAGTAGTGTATAGTTCCCAGCCACGCATTAAAGGGTTGTTATCGTTATTAGTGTGAGAACGTCAATCCCATAGAGGAAAGTAATACATTGGGTGTAATCCTCAGGACACATGCTTGCCACATCATTACTACGTGGACAATCTTGATTTTTTCCATTTACCGCTTGGAAGGTAGCAATCACAATTCACAATTAAATCCGTGGTAGCCAAAGAAAGTGATTTTTTACTCTGTCGGTGGTAGGTTAATTTTTATTTTGTTGAATCGTTATTTGAACGACACACTGTCACGTTCGACATGTCAGTTCTTTTTCGTTCATTTTTTTTTCTCTTCTCTTTGTTTTTTTCACCTCACTATCTTTGTTCCTTGAGTTGCCTCGCGTGAAGTGGAGAAGACATAGGATTGGTACAATTTTATTGTATTGTCTGTGTTTGTAGTATGTAATGGAAATAACTTTTTATTGTAAATTTTATGTTAAATGTTTTAAATAATTTCTTCCTGATAATTATCGTATTGTGTCTGTGTTATATTATTATTAGTATTGGTTTATGTTCGTGTCCACGTACCCCGCGACTAATAGTTGCTGCGTATCCCTTCTGTGCTGTTTTAGTTTTAAATTTATATTAACATTATTTTCCTTTTACACCAGGCTCGCCGGTAGGGATGCGCAGTAGCTAATAGGGCTTCCCGCTGAAAATCAGTGTCGGGACATCCTATAAGGTGTCCCAACTAAAACTGAGCGGGCGCCCTATTAACATGCATTCGTCTCTTTCTTTTAAAATCTGTTGTATTGTTTTTTGTAATGTGTGTTAATAAAGTTATTTATTATTATTATTATTCATATATAAAGTAAATTTTATATTATTAAACGCTTTTTGGTGCACGAAATAGTAAGATATTAACTATTACCATACAATTTTGTGTGATCGTTGAGGTGAAACAATGTTTAATGTTTTTAAAGAAAAAAAACATAATTTTATGTTCATGTAACTTAAAAGTGGACAAGTCGCACAAAATAATAAAAAAACAGCTCCCACATTTATAAAATATATTCTTCAGGGTTTAAATAAAAAAGTAAAAATGATTTTAATCAAAAATATTCTTTGGAACTACAAACTTTGAATCTACAAACAACCGCTAAATTAAAATATGTAATTATTTTGCATGAAAATTTAGAACACAATTATGTCCACTTTTACAAGTAACAAAACATTATTCTGATATTACATTTCATGCAATATACATGCGAAAATAAACGTTTTATAGCCTATTTGACAACGTTCACTGGGATGAACAATCAAACATTGATAGTAATTTGGCAATGTTCACTGGGATGAACACTCGACTTTAACCTGGTATAACATGGCTTATTTATTAAATGAGCATTATAAATCACTCAAGTTATTGAGCATGAACACTATGCAATACGTTAAAACCACTGTCATTACTCAATTATAATAAAAAACATGTTAAGCTTGAATAAACACCTTGACACTAAAGCCTGGTTTTCGCTATGTCGGCATTTTGGCTAAAATTAACACTTTCAGACTGTGGCTAGCACATAAAAATATTTTTCTTCCAAAACTTAAGTATATTTTCTAGTGAAAAAAAAAAACTTACCAGTAATTAAGACGTATGCAGTATGCACTCGGCATATTATTTTTTTCAATTTAATGTTCATCCCAGTGAACAAAATCAAATTAAGGGTTAAAAGGTATGTGGGGGGTGTCAGGTTACATCGCACCCCCCCTGAAAGAAGTATGCAAGTCCACTTGTGCGATATTTTTTTTATTGCACCAAAAAATCGAGAAGGAAGTAATACATTTATTGTCAATTTTTTTCATAATTTTTCTCTTAAAAATGAAGAAATTATGTACAAATATGTAAAATATTGCAACAATAAAATATCTAAATTTCCATAGCAAAAACGAAGGAAATATATTTGCATTTAATTGTTTAATAAAGTTCCGTATGAATAATAGCATATTAATATTTACATACATCTTCCACGAAGACTTTAAAAAACATTTACGCGTATCTATTGTTGCATACTTATTTTAGGATATTATTTGGTGGGTATAGTAGTGCAAGTTCAGTTGCGTAGTTTTTCCACGAAACTTTTGTGCACATTATGTTGTGCAAGTCTAGATGCCTAATTCTTCCACGAAGCTTTTATTCGCATTATCTATCTCTATCTATATATATATAAAAATGAAACCCGTTTTCCGTTGTCACGACATAACATGAAAACGGCTTGACCGATTTGGCTGATTTTTTTTTTTTGTAGTTTTCTAATACTCTGTACAAGGTTTTTACGGAAAAAAATATAAAGAAAATCTCTACGCTAAGGCGGTACGAAGTTCGCCGGGTCAGCTAGTAATATATAACAATTGATACGTTATTTTCTACGTAGATATCTTTGTGCAAGTCTAGTTGCTAATATTTTGCGAAACTTTTGGCGATGTTGTATTTTATACCGATATTGATACATTTATTTAGATGTAATTAAGTCATTAACAAAGCACAAATTAACTAAGTTTCAGTCATTTAAGTATCCAATCCACTACTTTTTGCACTAAATACCCCTGTAAGACTGTGTGTTTATCAAAAATTCGTCCCAATGATTACTTACCACGTGGTAAAATTATCGGTCTTTATGAGTACAAGATCCATTTTAAATTCTGTCTCTCTCTTCAGTGAATCGTTATCGTAGTTATCGTGATAAATTTTCAACTTTCCAGAGCCGCATGAGTTAATTTATCAGCTTATGCGTGTATTGCCAGCGTGACAAGGTATGTATCTATACGTCTTTTGGAGCAGTAAGCAACAATCGGTGTGTCCCCAATTATAGAATGATACAAGTTTTTATATGTATTTTAAGGATTATTGTAATCAAAAGGACATACTCGTAATGGTCAGACGTTTAAAAATGCAACAACCTGATTCAAAACTGTTGCCATCTTTTCGTATGTACGATGAGGGAATACTGACTGTATTCTTTTCAGGTGGTACTTGATCGACCGGACGCCAACCTTCCGCAGACCTCCACAGATTGTACTTGCCACTGGAATGTAGTGCCTATCCTAGTGTTGACGCTATTTGTCCAGTAAATTGCATTTATTTCCAGGCCTTATGAAACTCCTGGCTCAGACAATGTTCCTATCCTGGTTGCTTCACAGGTCCGGCCACTCTTCAATAAAGCGTATAAAAGCACCTATAAGTTTTGGACCAAATAAAAACTGTTCTTTCTTTCTTTATAGGTTCAGCCAAACCAACGCAATCTCAAGCGATCAGCCGGCGTGCAGTGATGGCGATTAGACTTAGGGTTCGGCCAAACCAACGCGATCACAGCGCGATCAGCTGGCGTGCAGCGATGGCGACCAGACCTAAATGCATTGTTCGCCATCGCTGCACGCCGGTTGATCGAGTGTGAACCTTATAGGATTTGGAAGCGATGTCACCAACGAGTTCAATGTGGGTAGCTTTTGTAGTCATGCAGACAATAAATATCACTATATTATAGGCTTCTATAGTTTTGTTCCCTTGGACATCAAAATTTAAAAGGGTCCTTCAAAATCGTCTCCCTTGTTCATGAATTGTCTAGATTGAGATACTTGCTGTTCTGGTAAATCTACCATTATTTGTACTTTGGCAGTAGCATTCAATTTAGCACAATTGAAACATCTGTGCACGTATTTTCTCGCCAATAGTTTCGCCTTGATAATCCAAAATGTGGAGCTGTATCAGCTTTCTTATGAATTATATAGTATTAATTATTATAAACGTTTTCGACTTTCTCCACGACGCGGTTTGCAACAATAGATTTCCACCTATTCGTCTCTCCAGACAGCTAGGCGATCACAATAGAAAAACCTGTTCACAGTGTTCGAACATCTGTGAGGTTGGTATTCTTCACATTACTTCTTCTCATTTGCTTCATCCAGTTTACTCAAAGCACCACATAGCTCAAGACGTGGTAAAAAAAATAGTTTTTAGAGAGCACTTGAGTTTTTTAGCAATTAATTTCGTTTCAAATCCTTCATCTAGTTGATAGTGAACGGCTGCAGTTTATTGCACTCACAGAGGCATCGCTAAATTCATTATATTGTATTTTTACTCGGCCTGCATCCAACGCCTTCCCGCTACCTTTATCAGGTCGTCGGACCACCTTGTGGATGGATGTCCTAACGCTGCGTTTTACGGTACGTGGCCTCCGCTCCATAACCTTGCTGCCCCATCGGCCGTCAGTTCTGCGTACTATGTGCTTCCAACCGCGCGATGTGGAAGTCATTGGGGGAGGCCTATGTTCAGCAGTGGATGTCCTGTGGCTGAAATGATGATGATGTATTTTTTCTCTGTATCTATACATAGATAGTATACCAACCTATATCTGTATTTTGTCAATGTGAATCAAATCCTGCCGTATCTTAATCCAATCTTTTTCTAATGAGTTACTTATCTTTCCATCCTTACTAGTTTTTTATCAGCCAAAGGTTTTGTTTTGAAACAAATAAATACTTTCTATTCTATTTCCATTAGAATCTTAGCCATGACTGTACTTAACGCTAAGCTCCAGCCAAGGGGATCAAAAAGTTTGATCAGATGTATAAGAAAATATCCCACCAAAAACATTCTGTAAAAAATTAGCCAAGTCTCGATGGAGCTGCCTGTTTATCTCTAAAAAGTAATGAAATCTAGACAAAGTCGTGCCAAGTCTATGGTTCCTTACTGCGATTTCTTTATTATTATATTTAATGTTGTGTGACTTGGCCGTTGAAGGGTACCAAACCAGATGCTCCATGACACCATTGTACCAATTTGTTGCCAAAATCGCTACCCATTGACGATGGAAAATAAATTGCACTTGGAAAACGTTGATTCAATAACCAGTCAATTGTAGGCTTAATAAAGCTGCGTATTTCAATAATACTTATGTATGATTATCTTAATAAAGATTGTTCAACGGCCAAGTCACACAACATTAAATATAATAATAAAGAAATCGCAGTAAGGAACCATAGACTTGGCACGACTTTGTCTAGATTTCATTACTTTTTAGAGATAAACAGGCAGCTCCATCGAGACTTGGCTAATTTTTTACAGAATGTTTTTGGTGGGATTTCACTTCTTTTTGTAGAAAGTGGCATAATTATTTAACGTCGGCGTCTTTTCTTTTAATATCATCGACATTTTTTTTACGATATTAAACACAAATAAACTCAACGACCTTTAAAATGGACAACGAATCAGAAATTGTTTTAATAACAAGTGCCACGCCATCTAGCGATGAGTGGTACAGGCGAACACCACGGTGCCGGTGTGGCGCTAGTAGTATTGATTATGAATGTGGTGTTACTCCAGATCTTCGATTTTCCTAGTTTTTATAGTTTTCTTTTTATGTAGTCATTAAACCCTAACTCTGTACCAAATTTCAGCTCTCTGAGTTAATGGGAAGTACTAGTTCTATTTTGATGATCATCAGTGAGTGAGTGAGTGAGTGTCGTAAATGCGAAACTTTGCTTTCGCTTAACTTCGGAACTAAATGACCTACAAACTTGAAATTTTGGATTTTAAGTATGTATCAGATGACAAAAATTTCTGCGTTCTGGTCTTATCCAGAGGTTCTCAAATAGAGGCCTGAAAATGCGGCGAAATGGTTCCAGTAAAGATGGTACGGCAGTTTTTGCTTCGCGCTCGACTTGGCGGGGGCACTGCCGTGCCCCCAGATTACGTTTCATGGTTGGTTTTTTTTGTGGTATATTCACATTGCATTGAAATCTGTGCTCAAATTCCATTCAATACCCAATGCTTGGACTGTTCCATCAAGGTTCATAAAACTACTTTGGCACTAGCTTATATTTTGTTGTCTTCTATTGACTTCATAAACTCAACGCAGAACTAGGTAGCAAAAGGTATTTGACCGCAATTGCATGTGATGTTAAGTGAGATGCAGTATAAGATGATAGATATCTACCTGTAAGTGCCTATAAGGTCCGGTATAGTGCTCAGGAGAGACAGCAGCAGGCAGCGACCTGTTCGCATTATAAAAGAGTTTATCGAAACGCTTAGTGCAAGCTGGTGGAATGTCGACAATGTAGGAATGATACGTTAACCAGCGTCTGATGATGGAAGGGGGCTGGTGGAATTAGGTCGAGTAATTCCTTCGCACATTCTCTGAAGTGTAACCTGGTGGATGGTCACATCAGATGTATTATTATCTGCTCTGTAAGTTCTCATTAAATTATAGCATTATAGCTTCAATTGACCAGTCCTGATAAAAGGTCGTTGATATAAAAATATTGTTTTATTATTTTATAGAAATCGGTACTCCGGTAATCCGAATCATTTTTTGTCACATAAATCTGAAGACCATCTTCATAATGTCATCTATGAAGCAAACACGTTTCATCTCATTATAATATTTCTCGGGTTTTCTTGCAGCTGGGAACCTACAAGCAGTTCGTTATCTATATACTTATAATAAATCTGTAGAGAGGTCAATTCTGTACATGAAATATATTTTCAAAATAACTATCAGGGGGTGATTAGTGATCGATACTGATGCCAAAAATGCAATCAGTAAAATTTTTGTCTGTCTGTCTGTCTGTCTGTCTGTCTGTCTGTATGTTCCTTATAGAAACAAAAACTACTTGACGGATTTTAACGAAACTTGGTACAATTATTCTTCATACTCCTGGGCAGGTTATAGGATACTTAGGAATTCCCACGGGAACGGGAATTAGCGGGAAAATCCTTTTGTACGAAAAATCTAAACCGCTTAA
Source organism: Ostrinia nubilalis (assembly GCF_963855985.1). Taxonomy (NCBI): domain Eukaryota; kingdom Metazoa; phylum Arthropoda; class Insecta; order Lepidoptera; family Crambidae; genus Ostrinia; species Ostrinia nubilalis. Next base: position 8,318,453 of record NC_087118.1, on the reverse strand, counting down.
GTTAGACGCTTGAAATTTGGCATGCAGGTACCTTAGTAAACTTAAAGCTTAGTTACAACAGGATATTGCAAAATTCCCACGGGAACTGGAGTTAGTGGGAAAAAATATTTGTATGAAAAAATCTAAACCGCGTAAGATAGACTCTTGAAATTTGGCATGCAGGTACCTTAGTAAACTTAAAGCTTAGTTACAACAGGATATTGCAAAATTCCCACGGGAACGGGAGTTAGTGGGAAAAAATATTTGTATGAAAAAATCTAAACCGCGTAAGATAGACTCTTGAAATTTGGCATGCAGGTACCTTAGTAAACTTAAAGCTTAGTTACAACAGGATATTGCAAAATTCCCACGGGAACGGGAGTTAGCGGGAAAAAACATTTGTATGAAAAAATCTAAACCGCGTAAGATAGACTCTTGAAATTTGGCATGCAGGTACCTTAGTAAACTTAAAGCTTAGTTACAATAGGATATTGCAAAATTCTCACGGGAACGGGAGTTAGCGGGAAAAAACATTTGTATGAAAAAATCTGAACCGCGTAAGATAGATGAAGGGGGGGGTAAAACGAGATCCACGCGCACGAAGTCGCGGGCGGCCGCTAGTTCAGTGAAATATAAATCGAACCTTAACACAAAGCATCAAATATTATAATCGTGCGCGAGTTGTCTCCGTATTATTCCCAGACGACCGCATGATGAGGTAAGTATACTGTCAGTCTTGTTTCTTTTTCTTTTTCAGGTAGGTATCTTTTTTAATAATAAAAAATCTGTGTGTTCGTTAATCTTTTTTTAGGTCTAGTGATTTCTGTAACTTCCTTTCTAATGAACGGACCTGTGTGGTTATGTTTCTGGGTTTTTAAGGGAAAAGAGGCAAACGAGCAGACGAATCACCTGATGGTAAGTGTTTACCCGCCGCCCATAGACACCCGCTCCTCGGTGAGTTACAGGTGCGTTGATTGTCTTTAAAGTATTAGAGTCTGCTCTTAAAGGTTTTAGGTCGTATTGGTCCGCAAATACTGCAAACGGCAGTTCATTCCTCGGTTTGGTGTCTGCAAATGGTGATTGTGGATTTTCTGTTTTAAATGGTAACTTTACAAAATATCTATCTACTGCTTCCGTAAAAAAAAATGTCCTGAAGCAGTGGTTGGGTTAATACTGGGGAGTGTAAAACTATAAAAGTGCTTTATAAAAGCCTACTTGCAAAAATAAATGAGTTTTATGCCCGTTTTCACCATTAATCCCAAATTTTTAAGTGACCCCTATAAAAACAAAATTCCTGTTATGTATCACCATAGAAGTCACTTACAAATTAGGGATTGATGGTGAAAACGGGCATTAGTCCTTTTGATAGCTCGTCTCTCCCTAAAAATGCAATTTTCGAAAATTATAATAATAGTTATGCAAAAATAGTGTAACTTTTTGATTTTGAATAAAGCTATAATTTTAAATACAACCATAAGTTATGTAATTTTTCACAAGGTAAAAGTACGTTATCCTTTTTACGAATTTATTTCGATACGAATAGTTCGAGGAAAAACTACGTAAACTACACTTACACGTTGAATGCACGACTAAATCTGAACGCCAATAAGTGGTTATCTGCAATAATACCAAACAGCATGTATTCCTTTACATGTCAACAATGCAATATTCATAATTACAACAACAAGGTGTTAAATATGTTTCGCGGAATAAGTACGCAACGCTCTTTTTTAAGTTTTTCTCAAAACCTATTAAGTGTATTTTAAATATAAATACATAGGCCCCTCACAGACATTTTTAGCTATCTTTTGATGTATAACACATATTTTTAATAATGGTAATAAATTTTTAGGACAGTTTTTTTACGCTCCTGAAAAGTTGGCATTTTTCACTTGCGTACTTATTCCAGGAAGGGTGCGACATGTACGCGGCGTGCGGCGGGCAGTCGCACGGGGAACGAATATTGTATCGGGCGTGTGTGCCTAATATATTGGGACAAAAACATAAGTGACTTTTATTTGATTGTGCAATCCTAAACTGGTGACCCCGACAAAGTGAACATGTTCGACTCACCGCCACCATCCCGGGCTGCGTCAGCTAGCAGGCCACCTGCAGTGCAGCCTGCTAACCCGACGACACCAGCGAGCGTGAAGGAGGAGCGGACAGAACCGGTGGATATGAGTTTGGCGACCATAAGTGTATCTTGAAAATTACCGGATTTTTGGGTTGATATGCCGCGGCTATGGTTCGCCCAATTTGAAGCGGTAATGGCCCCTCAGAAGCAGGGAGAGGAATCCAAATATAATTTGGTGATTTCAAAATTGGGACGGGATTCCATTCAGCAGGTGAGCGACTTACTGATGACACCACCGACCTCAAATAAGTATACGGTCTTAAAAGAAAGATTGCTGCAAGTGTATGAGGAAAGCGCAGAACGCCAATTCCAGAAGTTGGTCTCGGAGCTAGAGTTAGGTGCGCAAAAGCCGACGCAACTGCTGCGCAGGATGAAGGATCTAGGCCGTACAACACAGGTTTCCGATCAAACCCTAAAAAGTTTGTGGCTATCAAGGATACCGGCCGCAATCAGAGCAGTCATCACAGTGTGCCAAGATCAGTCGTTAGATAGTTTGGCCAATATCGCTGACAAAGTAGTTGAAAACAGCGGAAATTTCGAGATCGCAGCAGTGTCGGATATACCAGCACAGACGAACGCGTCGAACACGTTGTCAGAGTTGGCCAGTCAGGTGAATAAGCTGGTGCTGGAAGTGGCAGCGCTGCGCAGTGAGGTGCAAGGTCGCGGGCGTTCGAGAAGCCGAAACGGAGGACAAGATGGGAGCAGGGCTAGTTCGCGTAGGAGGAGGACACCGGGAGATCCTGATTGGCTGTGCAGATTCCATTACCGGTACAGACGGAACGCGAGAAGCTGTGAGCAATCGTGCGCCTGTCGAGAGGAAAATGCGGAAAACTGAGTGCGGTACGTTCGGAATCGGTGGACGAATGTACTCAGAATCAGGTATCTAAAAATCATCGGTTATTAATTCAGGATAATTTAACTAGGCTAACTTTTTTAGTTGACACCGGGGCCAATATATCGGTAATTCCAAAAAAATGTTTAAAAAAAGGTTTTACTGAGTCTTGCGATTTTAAATTGTACGCGGCAAATGACAGCGAAATTAAAACATACGGCATCTGTAATTTAGAAATGGCCTTCGGGCTAAGACGGGTTTTTAAATGGCCATTTATTGTGTGTGATGTTAAACAACCAATTATAGGTGCAGATTTTTTACGGAATTTTAAATTGAGTGTAGATTTGTATCATAATCGGTTAGTAGACTTAGTAACTAATTTGTACGTTCGCGGATTGACAAGTGTGAATTTTGAGGGAACTATAAAATGCATTAACAGCGATCATCCCTACGCCAATTTATTAGAATCATTCCAGGAAATTACTAGACCGCCTATGTTTAAAGACATCCCAGAACACTCGGTGTACCATCATATAGAAACAACGGGCTCGCCAGTACACGCTCGTGCGAGGAGGTTGGCGCCACACAGGTATGATAAAGTTAAACAAGAATTCCAGCTGATGCAGGAACTCGGAATTTGTCGACCGTCCAACAGCGCGTGGGCGAGTCCATTGCACGTGGTGCCAAAAAAGGAGGTGATATTCGACCGTGTGGAGATTATAGGATGCTTAACTCAATAACTAAACCTGATCGTTATCCGATACCTAGAGTTCAGGATTTTACGTATGGATTGCATAATAAAAAAGTTTTTTCCAAAATTGATATATGTAGAGCCTACCATTTTGCAACGGGGCGTCTTAGCTAGCTCAGTCTGACACCCCGCTGTTTAGTACTAAGTCCCAGTTCGCCTTCTGCGATGAGGGATGTGTACCTATCCAGGATGCCTACAGGGATATTTGACCAAGGAAACGCACAATCAATAACACAATGGCACTTTGTATTTCAGGTTCCACAATGGTTCCTTATTCTAGTTTCACTGACTCTAAATTACTTATTATTTGAATGATGAACAAGTAATTCCACAATTTACGAATCTACTATGACGAGAAGGATAGCGACGCGCCCGGTTCGCGTCCCGAAACTAGTTCACGTATCCGCGAGAGGGGCGGCGCCCTGTGCGAGGTTTAGCGAGTATTAGTTGGATACTTATAACTAGGGGGGTAGGATGTGGTTCATTAGCTCTAGCCAAGAGACCGAAGTCGTCGGGTGAGTATGACCACTAGGGAAAGGCGTCGGACCTACGAGGCGAGGGGGTGTGAAGTTTGGGATGGGTGGCAGCAGGATTGCTACCGCAGGTTCGGGATGAGTATCGCATGCACTACTCGGTAAGGATGAGAACCGGTTGGCTATCAACGATAGAACGTCTCGACACGACGCTTTATGGCGCCGCGGATTAGTGACGAGGTATCGGATCAAGCCAGAGTCGAACAGTCAAGGTTAGTAGGGAACAATGTGGATAGCTATTCGCTAGGGACTCTGTGCAATGCAGCCGAGGGAACGATAGACGTGCGCGTGAACGTCTGGCTGTTGCAATGGCTCCCGAGCGAATGCTAGGCGCCCGCTATTTTTTTTTTTTTTTTAAGGGACGCGCGCTGGTAGCTTGAGGAGCTTTTCCAGCTTCACCGGGCAGAGTGGCGAGTACAGAAGGTACTCTAGCCGTTTGGCGATCGTCGGTGCTCGTCCGCGTCGGTCGCAGACCGACGTTCGCGATCGGGCCGTAACTAGGCGCCCGCGGTCGCCGCCGTCTCTTATATTAGCTCGGTCCGTGCGGCGTGCGGCCGCGCAGCCGTAGGGTTGTCAAAATCTCCGTGCTCGGTGCTAGGGCTGTCGATGCGTCGCGGGGCGCGTCACATCCTCCCTTGTTTTGGAGATTTTTACCTGGAAAAATCACAAGTCTGGTACATAAAGGTTCTTTAAGAACAACTAAAAGTCATGTTAATAATAAGTTATTTTTGGGTAACTTCATAACCAGTATAAATTTAAAATATAAAACATGACTGAACTTGTATTTGATCATTAGCCCAATAATAACTCTTTATTTAAAACATGACAGTACATTCATTTACTTATAACAATATTAGCTAACTTGGTCTTGAAACAATGTTATTAAGATACCCTTAATTTTTTTTTTGCTTACAATGAACTAATTACACGCTAATTATAGCTAACTTAGTTTTGAATCAATGTTATTAAGATACCTTTAGTTTTTTGCTTACAATGAACTAATTAAACGCTAATTTTAGCTAACCTAGTTTTGAAAAACTATGTTATTAAGATACCTTTAATTTTTTTTTGCTTACAATGAACTAATTAAACGCTAATTTTAGCTAACTTAGTTTTGAAACAATGGTATTAAGATATCTTTGGTCTTTTGTTTACAATTAACCAATGAACTAATTAAACGAGTTGTTTACTTTGTTATTACGAGTATTCAATTATTACTTGAAATATTTCTTTAATTCAATAATAGTATGCATGGCAGTTGTTATTATTATTTCTAATTTAAATTTCTTAAATTAGTATGTTCTAAATATGTACCTGGTTAATGATAATAATTTCTACAATTATTAAAAGTTATACAAGACAATGGCAGTTAAGGGGTTAAGTTTTATTTACAATATTACTTCTTAAGGCGATAGGTGAGGCAAAACTGCAAAATAGACCTCTCTTTGAATCCCTACTCCTCATAAATGGATGATCCAAACAAGAAAAAAAAATGTGTGAGATGTATAATATCTTAAACTAAAAAATTGTTGTTCGTTTTTTTTGTTACAACTATTAGTTTTGACAGAAAAAAATCTTAACTTTCTTCTAATTTCACCAAAGAAATTTCCTACTACTCCTAAACGGCTGAAGCGATTTTAATGATTCTTTCACCAAATGATAGAAAATTTAATTATCTAAAAAATTGTTGTTCATTTTTTTTCAAAAATAATGTATTACGTGTCATACATTCAAAATACCCTGTAATTTCCACACGCGGGCCGCGCGAATGCGGGAGCTCAGTCTTTCACTAGCGTTCGCACGGGGAGGCTGTGTCGCACATCGGCACGCTCCGCTTCTTTGTTTTTCTATAAAGAATTTATAGCGCAGATGGTACACTCGGTACTCATAGTAGTTCGGCGGCTGAATGAAAGTGATCTAAGTACTTACTACGTCATTTTAAATATGTATAGGTATTATAAAATGTTTAAGATAATTTAAATACATAGGTATACAAGATGCTGATTATCAACACCGTATTTTATTAATTTCTTGGAAACTATCACATCACTTTTGTGCATTTTGCGTTTCGATTGGTAATTAATCTACAGGGTACCCCGTTTGGTATATTGGTTTTGGTTGGTATGAGTTTTTTTTTTATCTCATTGGTTTCCACAAAAAATCGGAATTTTTCCCAGGGAATTTTCGATCCATCCAGCTCAATCATCTCGTCGCGAATAATGTCAGGTAAATTGATAGGTACCACCTATTTTGATCCCTGATAAAAATATATAAAATACAGGTGTTTGGTAGATCGTTAGACAAACTTCGTATGTAAGGTTATTTTGAATAAAGGTTCGCCCATTTGACCCTAAATGAGCTACTTTTTTATTGATATTTTTATAAAAAAATTTTTTTCCGAAATTTGACCTAAAACTGCTTCTTTTTTTGTCGCGTTTTCAACCGATTTATTTTATTTGGTATGAAGATCCAATATGTCTTTACTCTAATAAAAACATTTTATATCCAGATAATGATTGGATAGCTAATTACGAGCAGCCAAAGTTTAACAAAAGTATAAAACACGATAAAAAACATAACTTGAAATTGATTAAAAAAAAATGAAAATACGTGTGTTAGTAGATTGTTTTTAAGATCATTAAAAACATCTAATTATCTGTTCCTTCCAACGATAATAACTATTTCACTTGTAGTAATTAGATATTGGATTTCGACAAAAATTCAGTTTAGTGATGAAAATGTGAAAATAATACAAAAAATTATCCATCAAAAGTTTCTTCAAACATCTCCATCTTTTCTGATATACTGTTTTTCATAGCTTTTTTATATGATTTATTTCAAAATAAAATCAAAAATAATAACCGCATAGAAAAAGAAGTCTGTTTTTGTATGTGGCTTGATTTACCCTCATATTGTCATAATGTTACATTGTAGTGGCGTTACCTCGACACACAGTATTCGTATTCGTACTTGACATGTAACTCATATAAAAATGTCGCTCAATCCGTGTTTATCTATTTTAGTTGAAATGGAACGCAAAAATCTAAAATCTTATTTTTCTCTCGATTTTACCAAAAAATAATAACGGTTCATGTTTCAATGTTGACCGATATTTGACCAATATTTTGAATACCTGCACAGACAGACATTTATATTTAGGTAGGTACTCGTACACACACTTAAAAACTGTTTAGAAGCTCACTTAGACACACGAATATCGTCAGCCTAACTTTCAAACTGCTTAGGTATGTCCCTTTTTGCAAACTTTACAGGAGGAAATAACTGTTTATTTTTCTTAGTTATGGTACTAATTAAAGTATAATGATGTCTAATTGAAATATAATCATTTATTTCAATTTTGTTTCAGTTTGAAAATATGCTGACGATAATTAATATTATTCTGTATAATGATTTTTTTCTTTTTAAATTCTGTTTTGAAACACAAAATAAGCATCGCAATTTTTTTCGATCTGCGTAAATTAAAATCGAGTTAACATTCCCGTAGGCAGTTATGTTAGAATTGGCAGCGCTTCGCATCTGTATTCTGAGCGCACTTTGGTATCGGGCAAGAAGCGCGGGCGCGCGGCGGGTGGCTCGTTGTCTCGCTCTAATGCTCAAGGTCGTTCGGCCATGTAATCGCCTTAATGTAAATGGAATGCGGCCTGGCGCGGCGCGCAAACATTAGGCAGGTAAAATCTAGTTATGAGTCATCTAGTAAGCGAGTGCTACTGATCGCCCGTGGCGAATAGAAGAAATACATGTTTCTCTGATAATATGCAAATGAGCTCGCTCGGTGAATCGTTATTGGAATGTTTGTTTACAATTTAAAGTTATCGAGAAACTGGTAGTACTATTGACGCGTAACAAACCGGTTTGTTATTTATGTGAGTTTAGGTTGCGAGTTACGAGTAAATAACAATGCGATTTGCGTCAATAGTTATTTAACGAGATTAAATTGAACAATTTAACGATTTAAATTATACAGGGTTACTATCTAATGATAATTAGTACTTATAGGTTATTGATATGTGCTATTTAACGAGATTAGATTCAAGAACTGAACGATCTAGATTATACAGGGTTACTATGTAATGTTATTTAATACTTATGGGTTATTGATATGTGGTATTTAACGAGATTAAATTCAAGAACTGAATGATCTAGATTAGGGGAGAGTGGGGTAAGACGGGGTCCTTAACGTTTGATGGTAAATAAAATTGACCGTAAAGAGTTTTATTAATTTGTTTTATTCTTATAATCATCTTCGATAATCAGTCTTCATTGTTAATGTGTAATTTGGCAGTCTAATCAACATAATAAAATTAAAAAAAAAAACAAAAAGTAGAAATACACCCTTATCCCCATCATGCCCCACCCCTAGGGTAAGATGGGGTACCCCCGTGGGTAAGATGGGGTACCAATAAGAGAGCAAGATGGGGTATGGCAGCAAACGACTATTTACTGTTCACAATGTTCACAAGTGGTATCTGCATCTTCGTCATCTAAACCTGCACAGCTGCAGTAAGCCCATTTGCCGCATGCTGAACAAGCAACCCAGCCTTCATTTGAGTCCAAATATAGGCCTTTACAATACAAACAAGGTGTATTTTCAGTATTGCTGTCACTATTCTCGTGTAATGATCTATTCTTAGCCCCTTTTTTCTTCTTTGTTACTCTTTTCTCCTTAGTTGCAGGTTTTTTTTGAGATTTTTTAAGTTCCCTCAACTCTATTTTTCGCTGTTTATCCTCTTCCGCTTCTTTCTTTTTCCTAATCTTTTTTTTTATAATTTCTCACCATTCTAGAATAAAATAAATAGTAAAATTAGACATTTCTATGTCGCTTGCCTTCATACCCCATCTTGCCCCTTAACACCTACCCCATCATGCCCCCGTATGCCAAATAAAATTTAAAAAATAACTGAATAAAACCAGTACGCAGCAATGAGGAAAACAAGTTCTTACCTGTTAGTGTCGCTATTTTCACATTTGATAACATTTAAATCATTTGCGAGGTGTTATAATTTACGGAAAATACACGCCCAGTATAATATAGAAAAATCACTAGCTATTTAGCAAAAAACAGTTTTTTCCAGAAAACAAATCAAATGCGTAGTGTCGTTGTCCGCTCACTTCGATAACTGATTGCCGTAATGGCGGTGCGGCGTCAGGTGCTAAAACGATCTTGATTGGCTAATTCGTTCGCACTCAGGATCGGTCGCCCCGTCTTGCCCCCCACCCCGTCTTACCCCACTCTCCCCTATACAGGGTTGCTATGTAATGTTAATTAATACTTTTACATTATTGACTTGTTTTTAATATTGATGAATTTACTTTAACGAGAACTGATTAAACATTTACTATGTACTTTTTATCTATCTATTGGAAACCTGACTTAGGTATAAAGTTAAGCTACGAGTAAAAGTTACTGGCCTTGTTCAGCTGGATCTGGATTTGGCGGTGCTCGCCTCGTCATGCCGCGCCTCTTCTTTCTCCCCGGCCGCCTCCTGGTCTGGTCCTCAGCTCGGGTCGGCTCCTCTCCAGGGCCGGACTCGCGCCAGTCCAGGTCTTGTGGGTGGTCGACGGTGTCGACATCGAGGATTTCGGTCCAGTCTGTGGACCGGTTCGATGATCTGGGTGGTGGTCTACACGGGTCTGTAGACACTGCGCTCCAGGGTTTGCGTACGTTGTTAACTTGGCAGGTTTTGCAGTTCTTGACGTACGTTGACAAATCTCTGTACATACCGGGCCAATAATATCTCTGTGATATTTTGTTCAGTGTTTTCGCTGTTCCTAGATGGCCTGCGGTTGGTGTATCGTGATTTTCTTTTAGAATCTGGTCTTTTTCATTGTTGTTTATGCATAATTTCCAGTCTGATGATGTTTCTGTTCTTGGTCCGTATGCGTGATTTATTATTTTCCTGTATAATTTGCTGTTTGACATTTTATAGCCCTTATTTCCGGTTTTTTGTATTTCTTGAATTTTCTTTTGGGTCCAGTCTTCTTTTGTTTCTTGTTTTAAGCGTGATACGTGTTTATTTATTACTTCTTGACTTTTAGGGTTCCGTGAATAGTCTTTTTTCTTGTTTGGTTTTTCGTGTGCGAGTTTGCTCTTGTGTTTTTTCTTACTTGTCGGTGTTTCGGCCATTTCGTATGTCGTTACGATGTTGGTTTCTGTAGTTTTTTAGTTTTTCTTGACGTTGTTCCCACTTGTTCCGCTTGCTTGGTACTATCTTTAGGCCATTCTATTTTGGCTCCTATTTTGTTCAGTATGTCCATGCCGATCAGTATACTCGTGATTTGTGGATGATATAATACTTGGTGGTTAATTGTTTTTCCTTTTATATTAATTTGCAAGTCTAGTGCTTCTTTAATTCGGGTTGTGTACCCATCTGTCATGCTAGCTGTTATGCTTACTGTTTTTGGTTTCAGGTTCTTTTTAACGAATTTCTTGTATACTTGGTCGTTGATGTATGATCCTGTGGCGCCGGTGTCTACGAGTGCTTGATATTTTTCGCCTAGTATCGATATATCTACGAATGGACGTTTATCTTTAATTTGTGGACTTGTGTTTATTGTCATGGACTGTGTGTACTCACTTGTTTTCTTACAACACTGTTTACTCATTTTGCCGATCTTGCCACAACCGTTACAAAATAGTACCTTTTTGCTTCTGCAATCTTTCATCGAGTGTCCGTGTTTTCCACAGCTCCAGCAGCAAGTATTTGTGTTGTAATTGTGTATGTATGATGCCGTCTCCTTGTGTCCTTGATTTGTGCTTGTTTCGTGGTGATCATTTCGTGGTTCTCGTTCTGTGAAGCTAGTTTGATGTTCTGCTGTGACATTTTCATAGTCGTTTGTCAGTTGTATTAGTTTGCTTATCGAGTCGACTTCTGATTTCTTGATATAAAACTTGCATTTTGCGTTCATGTTTTCGTAGATTCTATTGAGTTCTTCCTCTTTTGACATTTTTGCGTATCTGCGCATGAGCGTTTGTATTTTGATTAAGTAGTCTGTGAATTTTTGGCGGTAGTGTTGCCTATAATTCACTATTTTAGCTAACAGGTCACTGTCGCGGCTCACAAATGTCAACTTGAAGAGTTCTATGAATTCGTTCCATGTAGTTAACGAGTTTTTATTATTTCTATACCACAGTACGGCCTTTCCTTTCAGGAATCTGGGGAGCACTTTGAGCACTTTATCTGGTTTGACCTCGCCCGATGACATGAGTTCGTCCAGTTGCTCTAAAAACTCCCCCGGGTCGTTGTATGTGTCAAAGCTTAGGTTCCATCTGGCCGTTATGCTTTCAGTCTGATCTACGGTGTACGACATGTTTGGTTCTTGCTGCATCTCTGTGTCTTCAAAATCGGTTTCTGACTCACTGTTAGACTGTTCTTCGGAGGATTTACTGGCGGACTGGACGGGTTGACGGGACTGCTTGGTTCTGAGTGCTTCTGTGAGGTTCTGTCTCAGTTCTTGTACGGTTCTGTTCTCCGTTTTTATGTTTCTTCTTTTGCACTCGTTCTCAAGTTCTGTCTTCTTCAGTTTGTATATCCAAGAAGTCGGTTCTGACATGTGTGATTATCAATTTGGTGCGAAGTTTTGCGTTCCTTGTGGTCTTTCGCTTCTCTAGCGATCTGGTGATCCCTGTAGGTTCCGTGGGTTATTCAGTTGGGCGCCATTGCAACGGGGCGTCTTAGCTAGCTCAGTCTGACACCCCGCTGTTTAGTACTAAGTCCCAGTTCGCCTTCTGCGATGAGGGATGTGTACCTATCCAGGATGCCTACAGGGATATTTGACCAAGGAAACGCACAATCAATAACACAATGGCACTTTGTATTTCAGGTTCCACAATGGTTCCTTATTCTAGTTTCACTGACTCTAAATTACTTATTATTTGAATGATGAACAAGTAATTCCACAATTTACGAATCTACTATGACGAGAAGGATAGCGACGCGCCCAGTTCGCGTCCCGAAACTAGTTCACGTATCCGCGAGAGGGGCGGCGCCCTGTGCGAGGTTTAGCGAGTATTAGTTGGATACTTATAACTAGGGGGGTAGGATGTGGTTCATTAGCTCTAGCCAAGAGACCGAAGTCGTCGGGTGAGTATGACCACTAGGGAAAGGCGTCGGACCTACGAGGCGAGGGGGTGTGAAGTTTGGGATGGGTGGCAGCAGGATTGCTACCGCAGGTTCGGGATGAGTATCGCATGCACTACTCGGTAAGGATGAGAACCGGTTGGCTATCAACGATAGAACGTCTCGACACGACGCTTTATGGCGCCGCGGATTAGTGACGAGGTATCGGATCAAGCCAGAGTCGAACAGTCAAGGTTAGTAGGGAACAATGTGGATAGCTATTCGCTAGGGACTCTGTGCAATGCAGCCGAGGGAACGATAGACGTGCGCGCGAACGTCTGGCTGTTGCAATGGCTCCCGAGCGAATGCTAGGCGCCCGCCCCTCTTCTCTCTTTTTTTCTTTGAAGGGACGCGCGCTGGTAGCTTGAGGAGCTTTTCCAGCTTCACCGGGCAGAGTGGCGAGTACAGAAGGTACTCTAGCCGTTTGGCGATCGTCGGTGCGCGTGCCGACGAGCGCATAAGGCGCCCGATCAGTGGCGAACCCAATTAGAGGGTTGCCCACCGCGGTGTTGGACCAAAGTCCAGCCTACGGCGGGCTCACTCTAAGTGGTCCCGATCGAGGGGACTACGGACGCGGCCTGAGGGCGCCACGGTAGGCTCGGACCTCGGCTCAGGCCGTGTCCGGGGGACGGATAGGGGAGAACCGGCCCGGTACATGTCTGTACCGTCCGAAATGGAAAGCAGGGCCTCGTACTCGCCGGCGAGTACGGTGTAACGAGCTACTGTGTTGTGGAGTAGTTGGCGTGCTTAAGGCAGTGATGTCTGTGTTCAGAAATTCGGTAATAGGATCGTCCGGGTCGTCTAGGACATGCCTAGGTCGTCGGTATTGGGCAGCGACATCTTTCTGGGGTGTATACGTGGCGGCGCTAACGATAAGAGGGTTCTTGTGGTTGATCGCTTTATCAAAGTAGCGGCGAGAGGCTTCTTTCATAAAGTGATCAATCGATGGGATCTCGAAATCTCTATGGAGATTCGTATTACGCACGAACCACGGGGCATCCGCGGCCCGGCGTAAGAATTTGTTTTGGAGGGTCTGGAATTTCTTAAGATCTGTGCAGGAAGTGTGAGCAAACACCGGACTGGCGTAAGTCAACACTGGACGGATGCAGGTTTTGTAAATTGTCAACTTATTTCTAAGTGACAATTTACTTTTCCTTCCAACTAGGTGGTAGAGTCGGTGGATGTAGTGGTTCGCACGGCTCAAGACGCGTCTGCTATATAGCTGTATAGCTTATTTTAGAGATATTATAGAGGGAAAGAATTTTACCGTTTTCACCGATCATAAACCATTAACGTATGCGTTTAGTAAAAAGTTAGGAACTTCAAGTAAAGAGTTACCGAGAAGGACACGCCAGTTATTGTTTATCAGCGAATTTACGAGCGATATACAATACATACACGGTAACGATAACGTGGTCGCTGACGCGTCTTTCCGTTCTATACATGGCCAGAACGCACCCATAGGAAACTGCTCGTGTATATTTTGGAATGTCCCTTTGTAAATCGGTCACTACAAACTATACACGAATTTTGCGTACTGATCGTGTATAGTTTGTATCGCGGATGGATTCCGTCTTCACGCCAAACTATACTACACCACTTACAGTTGACTAGAGTGTGTTTAGTTGATTTGATTTAGTAAAATATGGAATTATATTTAAAATTATTACATTTATTAGATATTATGCTCGTACTTTGTCCTCGAGATTAGAAATAAGAACTACCTATGTAGTATCACGTACGGTGATGCCATTTTTAAATCAATTAATTATTACATAAAATATTATTATTTTACTGAATCTACATATTTTATAATAATAATATAATATAATAAATAATAAATAAACTTTATTTCTCTTTCACAGAGGTATAAAAACTTATATCTAGTTACAGTAAGTTATCATCATACAGCAATAATACCTTTGTGAGAGACTGGTATCTGTACTAGGGTGCCTAAGACACCCTGTCTGACAGATTACCAGGCCCTCGCCACTACAGACCTAACTACAACTAGATTGGGTACATACTTAATTCATGTGTGTGTGTGTGTGTGTGTGTGTGTGTGTGTGTGTGTGTGTGTGTGTGTGTGTGCGCGTGCGTGTGTGTGTGTGTGTGTGTGTGTGTGTGTGTGTGTGTGTGTGTGTGTGTGTGTGTGTGCGTGTATGTGTTTGTGTTTGTGAGTGTCTATATGTTAGTATTGTCCAGAATATACAGTGTGTCCCGTAATGTAACGTCAAGCCGGAACTGGGTGTTGAGGCAAGTTATGCTGGTTATCAGAAAAATATAAAAAAAAATCTATGTGGCATTTTGTCAAAATATTAGGCATTTAAAACAAAAAAAACCAAAAAAATCTACTCCCGGTGACGGTCTTTTTACTCGTGTTGCCACAAATCTTCACTTTTTCCAAATTTTTTTTTTGTTATGTAACCCTGAATAATGCTTCTCTAAATTGTTATCCAAATTACAAAACCAGCTGCTCCAGCTTGGATGAAAAAAATACATTATTCCCAAAAAATTTTTTAAAATAAAAATTTTGCCTAGTTTAAACTGACTGTATTGAAAAAAAATTGTACTACGCGAGTGTGGCAAGTGACGTCATAATTTGGCGCATTTAGTAAGGATTCCAAAATGGTATAACACTTGGTAAATTCTTGCTGTGATTGTCGACAATTTCTGTTTTTTGGGAAATAATCCCGTTTTTAACATTATCTACCTTGGTTAAAAATTATTGTTCTAATGTGCCCAAAATTCAAGTTTCTGTGACTGACTACCGTACAGTCAGTCACAGAAACTTTTGTCATCATGACAGTAATTAGTAGTTGACATACTGTGACAAAAGTCACCCGTGCGCGCGCGCCTTTACTACCTGCTCTGCCTGCACTTGTACTTGGTAACAGGGATAATAAGGATATGAAGTTTCGGTTATGGATACGGTTACGGATATTAGAATAATATTATACCAGTTTCGGTTACGGTCACGGATATGAAATCATTTCAGATTATCCGAAAGTTTCGGATAATTTCGGTTACGGAATTATTAGAATTTCAAAAATGTAGGTATAATTCAAATAGCAAGATGCTGCGTGAGCGTGACCCACATAGCTACTTTATGTACCAACTAAGACGACACCTATGTATGGTAAAGGTAAAACAGGCTGGCATATTAGATGGTGCCAGCGAATGCCAGACAAGTTGGTAACAAATATTAAGATTTAAGGTACAATTCCAAGACGTGCCGCAACCGCAAACTGCAAAACTCTATGAAATCGGCATCGCGGCAGCGCGGCATTGCAGCTGTGCGTGTATACTGCAGATTTTATAGAGTTTTGCAGTTTGGAATTGTTCCCTTGAGACTCCGCCTTTATCCGAAACTATCCGTAACTTTTGAATCAGTTTCGGTTACGGTAATGGATATTTTTTTATTTCGGATATCCGATAGTTTCGGTTACGGTTACGGATATCCATAACATCCCTGCTTGGTAAAATGGCCCTCTCCGTCCCGCTCATACCTTTTAAAATGGCTTCTTCACCTCACTTAAGCCAGAAACTTGAATTTTGGGCACATTAGAATAATAATTTTTAACCAAGGTACATAAAGTTAAAAACGGTATTATTTCCAAAAAACCAAAAATTGACGAGAATTACAGCAAGAATTTAAAAGTGTTATACCATTTTGGAATCCTTACTAAATGCGCCAAATTATGACGTCACTTGCCACACTCGCGTAGTACAATTTTTTTTCAGTACAGTCAGTTTAAACTAGGCAAAATTTTTATTTTGAAAAATGTTTTGGGAATAATGTATTTTTTTCATCCAAGCTGGAGCAGCTGGTTTTGTAATTTGGATAACAATTTAGAGAAGCATTATTCAGGGTTACATAACAAAAAAAAATTTGGAAAAAGTGAAGATTTGTGGCAACACGAGTAAAAAGACCGTCACCGGGAGTAGATTTTTTTGTTTTTTTTTTTAAATGCCTAATATTTTGACAAAATGCCACATAGATTTTTTTTTATATTTTTCTGATAACCAGCATAACTTGCCTCAACACCCAGTTCCGGCTTGACGTTACATTACGGGACACCCTGTATATTATAATGTGTAGATATATTACGCGAGCGTTTTTAATAGATCCTCCGTCTCAGAGTAAGTGAGGTTTTGTAACCATGATGTTACCTTGGACTTGCATTCGAATGGTTTCTGAAATTAAATTGATTAGGTAGATTTCACATTAAATAACAATTATTTATTAGTGTAATCATAAATTCATTCAAAATGAGAGAGAGTGAATGAAGAAAGTTAAACGTGCATTATTAACTAAAATTGTCGACCGTTTGGTGTAGTGGTTCGAAACGGATAACTGTTCCGGAGGTAGCGGGTTCGATTCCCGCACAGTACAAACATTAATTTGTGTGCATGAATATATTTTTTTGTATTGGACTGGGTGTCTTCTATGTATAATAAGTATGTATTTACAAAAAAAAAGTATTTAAGTATATTTATATCCGTTATCTAGTACCCATAGTACAAGCTTTGCTTAGTTTGGGACTAGAAGCGCAGTGTAAAATGTCCAGGGATATTTATTTTTATTTCCAAGCTTTTATCTCAAGAAAGATACCCCTTCCCAGCCGGTTCCATAGCGCGTCGAAATAGGTTGTGTGATTCTTTCAGGCAGTGCATTTTCGTATGTTAGCAGCACTATGGAACCGGCTGGGAAGGGGTATCTTTGTTCAACAATTACGTCGAAACTAATAGACGTAGACTAATAGATTTACATTCGTTTTGTAGAATAGCTCAAATACTAATAATACAATGCAAATAAAACATACTTTAACGACCTGGTTTTTCTTGTGTTGGAAAATAACTGAAAAAGAAGTGAAAAAAATCATGTCTTTTTCTTATTCAATCCATTCTTACTTCCATAAAATGTATGAAACTTGTGTCCGTTTTCTACTTCTACTATTAGATAATTTTATTGACTATCGTATGATATCAAATATTCGCTTATTAATGTTAAGTTACCCACGTTTTCACTTGTTTTTGAAGGAAGAGGTGAAAACTAAAAATTAAAAACTTAAATCCTCGTAATTTTGCGACGAATGGGTCAAGCCCCAAATTTGAAGTATTTTCATCGATAAAATTGTCCATAGATTACGCCATTAAAGTTTGATCACTACAAGCCCGGACACACTGTATATTTAACGCACTATAGTGTGATCATAATTTAATTTCATAAAAGTATTTTTTTGCAAAATTATTGTAAAATTACTAATTTATTGTTATTTAACTTATTTCAATTTAAAATTTACTAATGTTCTGTGCTACGTTAATTCAATTTCTTTTGTGTAACGCCTATAATTAAGATAGCGCTTAACCTATTATATAAGCATGTATAATATTGTCTAAAATGGTGTATGTCTTGTTGGTGTTAATAAATAAATAAATAAATAAACACGACCTTAAAATCAACACGAAGCAGAAGACAAGTAAAACAGCCAGTAAGATTTCGCGATTTTGTAAATAATTAATAGTCATGTGTCTGTGTAAGCAAGAATAGTTAAGATGGCAATTTCGATAACAAAAGTAAGACGCATCGCGACACGTAATGTACGTGTCAATGGGTTTTATAGTCACAATAAATGTATAGTATATAAGTTGATATATTTAGAGTAAGGACATTTTAGTATCCATGGAGATTTAATTAAGCAAAGTCGAGTATCAATTGTTAAAATTATTAGAAATTAAAATTATGGGTACAACTTATTCAATCGAGAAGAAGAAGTAGTCATAGCACAGAATGGGGCTAACCAAGCCTCTACGTCACACACAGAGCGCAAGGTGGAAGTAATGGGCATCGTCGTTACTGTATTCGGAGTCATCATTGGTCTGGCACTAGTGTTTGCTTTGTATAAAGTTTGCGTGAACCAGACGAAGCGGTTACTAAGAAATGAGATAAACACGGCTCGTAACAAAAGTGCAGTGAATATCATTCCAACGGTGACTCATAGAGCTTCAGAGTATGCGAGTAATATTTAGATTAAGATCTATGTATTATTTGTGTGAGTAGGCAAAGCGTTGTTGTTACCTACTAATTCGGCAGTTATTCGTAAAACACACGACCAATGTAATTCAAGAAATGTCAAAATTGTTAACCATAAATTTAGATATGTATGTACATAGTATTATATTTACTTTATTTTTTTAAGAAGGGGGTGTATGTGGGGGTGTCAGGTTACATGTACGCGGCGTGCGGCGGGCAGTCGCACGGGGAACGAATATTGTATCGGGCGTGTGTGCCTAATATATTGAGACAAAAACATAAGTGACTTTAATTTGATTGTGCAATCCTAAAGATACATTAACGTTAAATACGTTTTAACGCAAATACGCCCATATACTGTGTTCGAGATTTAGTTAGGTCTTTTAACATAATGTGTCATATTTTTAAAAATTATAAATAACTTGAAAAAATCGAACTGCCTAAGGCGGGAATTGAACCCACGATGCATTAGGCAGTTCCATTTTTTCAAGTTTTTTATAATTTTCAAATTAGTTTGAGATGCGACTCTTAACGCTAAAAATTAAATAACTATATAATGATATAATGTGTTTTTGGAGATTTGAAGCGAGGTTATTTTTTTAAAAAGAGAAAACAACGATTTCACCTAATTTTATTAACAAACCGGAAAATTACAAAAATACCCTCAAATAAATTAACAAAATACGTAGCAGAGCGATGTTGCTAGGTTGACGATCCGAGGCAGGGTGTGGAAACTTCCATACAACGGTCATCGAAGTGAAACTTGCTTCCAAACAGCGACATCGGTGAATAAATTCAAATACTTTTTAACTACCCTAAAACGCTCTAGATGTCGCTGCTCCTGTTTCCTTCATATTTTAATTTTTTTTCTTAATTAAAATATATTTGTGAATATTGTTAATCACAATGTGAAAACTTTTTTTAAATGAAATTAATTTGTTTTAATTTAAAACTGAACATTGACATTTTTGTTATAATTTACATAATAGAGTAGTAGAAATTACTATTTAACATATGGCAACTTTGTTTTTCCTCCAAAATGGCCGGTGTTGTTTTTGTTATGTTAAATGCATTCTTGTTTTCTTATCCATCATTTAAGTTTTCTGTGGCCCTATTAAAGTATTGAAGAGTCGTCGAGTCAAATTCAAGTTCATTCCTTCGTACCTGCTGCTGTTCTGGTTCATCGGAGTTTTGTTCGTTCCTTCGTGAATCGCGAAGAAACTTTCTGTTATGTTCACAAGTGATCTGAGTTTTCTCAATGTGCAAATGCTTTTTTAGTGTTGTTGAAAACTTTGCGAAAAGACGCTTTTGGGGTATAATATTATGTGTGTTCATAAATAAAGTAAAATTATTAAATTCAAAAGTTTTTGTTTACTTATTTGCATTTCCATGTGCAATGTAGAATTTTTCCAAATCCATTGTTTTGAAAATAATACAATACGTACACCATAAAGATAAATATTTTCAAAATAATGGATTTGAAAAAATTCTACATTGTACATCATAAAAACAATAATTCTTTGAAGGTTATGAGGGCCTATGTGTGCGTGTACTGTGTGTATGTGTGCGTGGACTTTATGTATGTATGTGTGCGTGTACTATGTGTGTATGTGAGCGTTACGTACGTAGGTTAAGTACAGGGAATTTAACACCAGGCTGTCAATTAGTAGGCTCAAAAATTTGACAGAGAGGGTTCTCTATTTCCTATGTATTACTTTTCTCTATGATCCGAGGCAAAATGAGCCCGATGCTCGGCGCGCGCTGCCTTTTATAGCATCCGCAGTCAGAGTACTACGGCGTTCCCAACACGTCCTCTCCTGACAGGAGACCGTCCTCGGGCTCCATCTGTTCTTCCTCCGTCCAAAAAATGGGCATGGAGAGCCCTGGTCTTGACTCAGATGCATGTGGAATGGACGTGTCTTCCGTCGACTTTTCCGTGTCTGGAACATCTGGTGCCGGTGCTCGAGATGTGCTTGGCTGCTGTCCGTCGTCCATGGGCAGTCCCAACACTTGCTCGGGTCTTGAAGACTGCTCATGGGGTTCTTCAGCGCCTTCGAACGCTTCCACCTCGTCAGCATCAGCATCTGGATATGCACAAAACATCAAAACTTAACAAACTGTCATTGATCTGACATAGGTCTTTCTAACATCCAGCAAATACAACTGCTAGTGCATAGGCACAGCGTTAGCGTACACTAACAGTTGCAATGCAACTGTGCCTACTTTGTACTCAGTTAATTATAAAATATGATTGCATCATTCTTTATGCACTCATCACACCATGTATGTACCAAATATTGAGGACAGATTAATCATGTACCTAATAACTTTTCTTTATCTTTTGCACTCGGCACCAATCCCTAATTTGTAATATTCTGTCATAATAACTAGTCTTCGTTTTATATTCAATAAATTGTTTCTTCACTCTTTGTACCACTGTTGCACGAACAACATCAAATATATTAATCAACTATTGTCTGGTGTTTTATCTACGTATCTCCTACGAAGAAGCTCTATCTACAACAACCAAAGTATCCAACTCTTCACATTGGTGACCCCGACGTGATCTCCGTGATTGCACATCTCAAATTGGCCTTCCACCAGCGGATCTCACCGATTTGAGATTTCAAGAGGCGCATAGTCACGGGGATCCAACTCAAAACTGGAGAGCTACGGATACAAGACACTGCATCATCAAAATGGCACATCAAGAACCACCCTCGCAAACGTCTGAAATATCAGCAGTCACAGTTTCATCAAGACTTCCTGAATTCTGGTGCGATCAACCACGCTTATGGTTCGTACAGTGCGAAGCAATTTTGACACCACAGAAAATTAGCGACGAAGCAAAATTCAACTTAGTGGTAACCAAACTGGGAAAAGACGTCATAAAACAAGTGAGTGACATTTTACTGAAACCACCGGAATCCAAGAAATATGAAGCTCTGAAAACAAGATTATTAGCCGTATATGAAGAGTCAGAAAATCGACAATTACAAAAATTACTCAACGAAATTGACCTAGGAGACCAGAAACCGTCGCAGCTACTGCGTCACATGCGTGATTTGGCGAGGGGAAAAATACCAGACGACAATTTGAGCATGATGTGGCAAAGCCACCTACCATCATCTATTCGAGCAGTGTTGGCTGTCAGTGTAGTCAAGGATCTGGAGAACTTGGCGGCCATCGCGGATACCGTTTTGGAAAATACACGACCGCTGCAATTATCAGAAGTTTCAACCACCAACCAGCCCTCGACATCGAATGACATCACTCAACTACAAGCGCAGATCGCCCAGTTGAGTGTACAAGTTTTGGAACTACAGAGATCAAGACTAGAGATGAAACGGATAGTTGTTTGGCCGGATACCGGATACCGGTTATCCGGCCAGCTGCTAGGCCGGATAGCCGGATATCCGGCGGCCGGATAGTTAGCCCATTGTCTCTTTGCATGTCGTGACGAGTTTAGCGCCGCACAGGTGCTTCGTACGCGATCAGTGGGTCTATTAGTAAACTAGACTAGTCACACTTTTCGAAAATCGAATCAGTCCGAATAGAATGTCAGATTTTGCCACTTGTCTAGGGGGCAGATCAATTCGGGTGATTTCGGTTGCCATCGTGAGTGTGTGATTGAATAGCGAAAATTAAATTAGTCCATCAGACCATCAGTGAAAAAAAATCGCCTATTTTATTTCGCAATATTTCGATTTAATAACAGATATTTACTATTTATGTGTTCGTCATTAGAGTGAATAGCCCAAAAAAGAAATTAGTTTTTTTAAAGGTCTTAATATGACTTTTTGTAACTTTTTGGACTTAAAATAAAAGCCGTCATTATTATAAGCCATTTTATTGACGTTTACCTTAAAGATTAATGTATTTTATTTTATTAATAGGAAATTGTCGTAGTTTTTTAATATCCGGTATCCGGCCGGATAGTGAGTTACTATCCGGTATCCGGCCGGATAGTAAATTTAGGCCGGATATCCGGCCTACCGGATAGTTACCGGATATCCGTTTCATCTCTAATCAAGACCTAGGAAAAATAACTTTTATAAACATCGTTACAACAATCGATCGACATCTCGAGGCCGGTCGACGCGTCACACCGATAGTAATTCGAACCAGCAGCTGTGCTACTATCATCTTCAATTTCGAAGAACTGCGTCGTTTTTTGGGAATGTTAAACTTTTACCGTAAACATTTACCAAACGCCGCTCAAGACCAAGCTGTATTAAACAACTATGTACATAATACGAAACGTAAAGACAAAACGAAAATAACTTGGACTGATGAAGCTAGAGAAGCTTTCCAGAAATGCAAAAACAGTTTACGTCAAGCTGCATACTTTCACATCCAGTCACCGGTGCACCCATCGCTATCATGACAGATGCTTCCCGAACGTGTGCAGGAGCAGTGCTGCAACAAAAAGTTGAGGGAGAGTGGCAACCTTTGAGTTTCTTTTCATCTAAATTCAGTGAAGCTCAGCAACGATACAGTGCTTATGATAGAGAACTGTTGGCAATCTACATGGCAGTCAAGCATTTTCGTTTTATGATCGAAGGCCAACAAGTCACAATATTCACGGATCATAAACCGCCACACATTTGCGCTACATAAACAAGCTACGAGCACCAGTGATACCCCGAGACGACTTCGACACCTAGACTATATCAGCCAATTTTGTACCTCAATTGAACACATTCAAGGATCTCAAAATGTAGTCGCTGACACTCTTTCCCGAATCGAAGAAATTGAAATGCCATCACCGTTGAATTACAACAAACTGTAGGCAACTTATTATTATCTACACTATTAAATTTATTTATTTATATTTATTATAATCCACACAATATCTATTTATATTTAACACATTTACTTATAATCACATACACCCTGCGATGCGTACTAGTTTGTCGATATCGGTATCGATACTCGTATCGACCTTTCGGCTGCACTAGTTCCGCGTCGTACATAAGCGTTATATACCTGCCGAGCGCACGGCGGCGCCCGCGCGTCCCCCCGCCAGTCGGATTCCTGCTACGACGCGAAGCGCACGCCGCTCTTACTAACCGCTTTAACTATCGATCTGTTATTTGCTCATATACTTCTACTTTCGCTTATATACTTCCTTCCTATTGACTTTCTGTGCTTTACGGAACTATTTTCCGCGTGTGTATGTGCTCTTCTTATTCTATTGTGCCTTCTGAACTATACAGGGTGTCCCGTAATGTAACGTCAAGCCGGAACTGGGTGTTGAGGCAAGTTATGCTGGTTATCAGAAAAATATAAAAAAAAAATCCATGTGGCATATTTTCAAAATAATGGGCATTTAAAAAAAATCAAAAAAATTTACTCCAGGTGACGGTCTTTTTACTCGTGTTGCCACAAATCTTCACTTTTTCCAAATTTTTTTTGTTGTTATGTAACCCTGAATAATGCTTCTCTAAATTGTTATCAAAATTACAAAACCAGCTGCTCCAACTTGGATGAAAAAAATACATTAATCCCAAAAAAAATTTCAAAATAAAAATTTTGCCTAGTTTAAACTGACTGTACTGAAAAAAAATTGTACTACGCGAGTGTGGCAAGTGACGTCATAATTTGGCGCATTTAGTAAGGATTCCAAAATGGTATAACACTTGGTAAATTCTTGCTGTAATTGTCGACAATTTTTGTTTTTTTGGAAATAATCCCTTTTTTTAACTTTATCTACCTTGGTTAAAAATTATTATTCTAATGTGCCCAAAATTCAAGTTTCTGTGACTGACTACCGTACAGTCAGTCACAGAAACTTTTGTCACCATGACAGTAATTAGTAGTTGACATACTGTGACAAAAGTCACCCGTGCGTGCGCGCCGTTACTACCTGCTCTGCCTGCACTTGTACTTGGTAACAGGGATAATAATGATATGAAGTTTCGGTTATGAATACGGTTACGGATATTACAATAATATTATACCGGTTTCGGTTACGGTCACGGATATGAAATCATTTCAGATTATCCGAAAGTTTCGGATAATTTCGGTTACGGAATTATTAGAATTTCAAAAATGTAGGTATGATTCAAATAGCAAGATGCTGCGTGACCCACATAGCTACTTTATGTACCAACTAAGAGGACACCTATGTATGATAAAGGTTAAACAGGCTGGCATATTAGATGGTGCCAGGGAATGCCAGACAAGTTGGTAACAAATATTAAGATTTAAGGTACAATTCCAAGACGGGCCGCAGACCGCAAACTGCAAAACTCTATGAAATCGGCAGCGCGGCATTGCTGCTGCGGCGTGTATACTGCAGATTTCATAGAGTTTTGCAGTTTGGAATAATTGTACCCTTAGACTTCGCCTTTATCCGAAACTATCCGTAACTTTTGAATCAGTTTCGGTTACGGTTATGGACATTTTTTTATTTCGGATATCCGATAGTTTCGGTTACGGTTACGGATATCCATAACATCCCTGCTTGGTAAGATGGCCCTCTCCGTCCCTCTCATACCTTTTAAAATGGCTTCTCCACCTCATTTAAGCCAGAAACTTGAATTTTGGGCACATTAGAATAATAATTTTTAACCAAGGTAGATAAAGTTAAAAACGGGATTATTACCAAAAAACCAAAAATTGTCGACAATTACAGCAAGAATTTACCAAGTGTTATACCATTTTGGAATCCTTACTAAATGCGCCAAATTATGACGTCACTTGCCACACTCGCGTAGTACAATTTTTTTTCAGTACAGTCAGTTTAAACTAGGCAAAATTTTTATTTTGAAAATTTTTTTGGGAATAATGTATTTTTTTCATCCAAGTTGGAGCAGCTGGTTTTGTAATTTTGATAACAATTTAGAGAAGCATTATTCAGGGTTACATAACAAAAAAAAAATGTGGAAAAAGTGAAGATTTGTGGCAACACGAGTAAAAAGACCGTCACCTGGAGTAAAAATTTTTGATTTTTTTTAAATGCCCATTATTTTGAAAATATGCCACATGGATTTTTTTTATATTTTTCTGATAACCAGCATAACTTGCCTCAACACCCAGTTCCGGCTTGACGTTACATTACGGGACACCCTGTATACATTGTGCTGAGAACATTGTGGATGTACAATATAGCATTTAAACCGTGATTTGCATTTATTTACGAGCATCACCTATCTCATCACACCTAAACTGGTGACCCCGAGTTGGACATGGAGAAAGAATTTCAAGACGCACAAGGTGCCGCGGACTTTGGACCCACCGAACAAAATGGCGCCACGACCCGACCAAACTCAACGGAAATTTACAAAGTCGCCGTTCGAGTACCGCCGTTTTGGCCAGAGGAGCCCGAAATATGGTTCGCGCAGGTGGAAGGACAGTTTTCTATCAGTGGAATAACGGCAGACGCGACCAAGTTCAATTATGTCATAAGCCAGCTCGACAACAAGTAGGTACTCCCGTGAGGTGAAAGACATAATAATAAACCCACCAGCCACAGATAAGTACGGAAAATTGAAAGCGGAATTGATCAAACGCCTAACCGCTTCGAACGAAAAAAAAACTAAAGCAGCTGATGATGCACGAGGAGCTTGGGGACCGTAAGCCGTCCCAATTCCTCCGCCATCTAAAAAGCCTCACCGGCGTGGACGTCCCAGATGACTTCCTAAAAACAATCTGGATCAGCAGACTACCACACGGTGTGCAGACAGTGCTGGCAGGTCAACCATCGCACACAAGTATCGATGATCTCGCCACTTCAACGCCCAGAGTTGCCGCTGTTAGTGATGTGACACCCAACGTTTTTATCGACCTCAAAAACGAAATTGCGGAACTCAGACGACAATTCCTAAACATGGCTTCAGGAAGAAACAGCAGAGCTCAAAATCGATCGACGCATAATTCCAACAGCAGATCGTCGTCTAGGCAGCGCTCAGACTCCAGCTACCGGAAGTACCCGCTGTGCTGGTTTCATGGTAAATTCGGAGAAAAGGCGAAGAAATGCGTGCGCCCCTGTGACTACAAGGCGGGAAATGCAACGGGCAGTCGATAATGGCGACTGACGATTGCCCACCAACTTCTGGTCGCCTATTCATCACCGATCGTACTACGAAGACGCAATTCCTGGTCGACACCGGAAGCGACCTCTGTGTCTTCCCTCGATCGGCTCTTCAAGATCGTCGTGCCAAGACCAACTTCAGTTTGTGTGCTGCCAATGGTTCGGACATTGCAACGTATGGTTATATGCATTTTAATTTAGATTTTGGCCTACGTAGAATTTTTAACTGGCGTTTTGTAGTAGCTGATGTTTCTAAGCCCATAATGGGAGTAGACTTTTTAAATTTTTATCACCTTATTGTAGATTGTCGCAATAAGCGCTTGATTGATAACACTACTTCAATAGCAACAGTTGCAACTTTTGCCATATGTAAAAATGTGCATTCTGTAAAGGTTTCGACTGGCGAAACTCGATATCACACAATTCTTGCTGAATTCCCTGACATAACTCGACCAGCTGGTACACATCGCACTACACCACACAACACTGTACACCACATACGCACGACTCCAGGCCCACCAGTTTCATCTTCCCCCCGCCGTCTAGCTCCGGACAAACTAAAAATTGCTCGCCAAGAATTTGAAGCTATGCTAGCTAATGGCACAGCTCGACCCTCAGAGAACCCGTGGTCATCACCCCTGCACCTAGCGCCAAAGAAAGACAACAGCTGGCGCCCCTGCGGCGATTATAGGATGCTGAACGCCCGCACAGTGCCTGATAGATATCCAATCAGGCACCTCCACGACTTCGCCCACAGTATAGCAGGTTGTAAAGTCTTCAGTACACTCGATCTCGTCAAGGCTTACAATCAAATCCCAGTCAGCCCTGACGATATCCCAAAGACTGCAATTACCACACCCTTTGGACTCTTCGAATTTCCGTTCATGACGTTCGGTCTTAGGAACGCTGGACAGACATTCCAAAGGTTTGTGGATGAGTTGACCCGGGGACTCGATTTCGTTTACTCGTTCCTTGACGATTTCTTGATCTTCTCTAGAAGTGAAGCCGAACACGAAGAGCACTTGCGCAGAATCTTCTCCAGGCTGCAGGAGTACGGCATGCTTGTGAACACGGCGAAGTGCGTCTTCGGGGCATCTGAGGTAACCTTTCTAGGCTATTCTATCTCGGAGAAGGGCACTAGGCCGTTAGACTCAAAAGTGCAGGCCATTAGGGATTTTCCAGCCCCTACCAACGTGAGACAATTAAGGCGATTCCTGGGTATGCTTAATTTTTACCGGAGATTTCTTCCGCAGGCTGCCCAAATACAAGCTCCATTGCATGCTCTTTTGACAGGCTCGTTAAAAGGCTCACAACCCATCAACCTGGCGGGAGATACACTAGCCGCATTCGAAGCTTGCAAGGAAAGTCTCTCTCACGCTGCGTTACTAGCCCATCCCAGCTGTTCAGCCAAGCTCGCGCTAGTCACTGACGCATCAGACAAGGCGTTAGGCGCAGTGCTCCAGCAGCGTAATGACGACGGCGAATGGGAACCCTTAGCTTTTTTCTCCCGGAAATTAAGCCCATCGCAGGTAAAATACTCGCCCTACGACCGCGAATTATTAGCCATTTACGAGGCCATCAAATATTTTAGACACATGCTCGAGGCCCGACATTTCACTGTGTACACGGACCATAAGCCGATCAGTTTTGCTTTTCACGAAAGGAAAACCAACTGTTCGCCTAGGCAGTTTAGACACCTAGATTTTATCGCTCAATTCACGACCGATATACGACATATATCAGGCAAAGACAATGTCGTCGCCGATACCCTATCGCGTATCGATGAGTTGAGCGAACCGGCCAACCTCGAGTCATTAGCCCACGTCCAAGCCTCAGATCCGGAACTCCGAACTTTAATAGACGGAGGTTCATCTCTGCGCTTAGAAAAGCGACAAGTACCTGGAAGTTGTAATACCTTGTACTGCGATATCAGCACACCAACTCCCAGGCCTTTTGTTACATCTTTTTTCCGCAGGCAAGTATTTAATAGCCTCCACTCATTGAGCCACCCTGGCGCCAATGCTTCGGCAAAATTGATCGCAGAACGTTTCGTCTGGCCGGGCGTCAGAAAGGACTGCAGAGATTGGGCTCTTGCTTGCCTCCAATGTCAACGTGCCAAAGTTACCAGACACGTCAATGCTCCAGTCGGTACGTACCACCTACCACGCGCGAGATTCAAGCACATTCACATAGATCTCGTTGGCCCACTCCCGCTGTCGCAAGGCTATCGGTACTGCTTAACTGCCATTGATCGCTTTACGCGATGGCCAGAGGCAATACCGATAGAAGACATCACAGCGGAGACCGTATCAAAGGCCTTGTTATCAGGCTGGATCTCGAGATTCGGCTGCCCAACAGACATAACGACTGACAGAGGGCGTCAATTCGAGTCTTGCTTGTTTCAATGTCTGTCTCGAATGGCAGGATTTGAACACAAGCGAACGACAGCATATCACCCGGCGTGCAACGGCCTAGTCGAGCGTTTCCACAGGCAACTCAAAGCGGCAATAGTCTGCCACGCCGATAGCAGGTGGACTGAATCTCTCCCTTGGGTACTGCTGGGCGTGAGAACAGCATTCAAGGAAGATTTGCAGACTTCATCAGCCGAATTAGTGTACGGTGAGTCCTTAAGGCTTCCCGGCGAATTCTTTGAGCCGACTACTCCTGTGACGACCGATATGTCAGAATTCATCGCTCGAATTCACAATTTCGCTGAAAAGCTACGCCCTGTTCCTACTTCTCGACACGGTGAGCCAAAGGTATTTGTTTATAAAGAATTGGCCACTAGGGTTCTATATTGGCTCACATAAAATTCTAAATCCTATTCTTTGTCTTACTACCGATTTGTTTTCATAATAATCTCTCTTCATAATTTTATTTTTCATACTTTTTTTATTCATACATTTTTATTACTACCATCGGAGCTCATAACAGTTAGTAATCATAATTTTTTTATCAATACTGTTACTACCAAGAACCATTTAAAATACATAATTTTTATTTTCAGATCTTTTTTCTTCATAACATTCATTGATCATATTGTTTTAATTAATAATGTTGTTACTAAGAACATACTTCAACTCATAATGTTGTTGTTCAGAATAATTTACTTTATAACAGACATACCTACTCGTATCTTTAAAAAAATCATATATAATTTAATAGAGTAGATAAGCATCGTCATCATACGTCGGCCGTTTGGTGTAGTGGTTCAGAACGGACTACTATGCCGAGAGGTCCCGGGTTTGATTCCCGGCCGGGCAGAAATTGAAATGATGAATTTTAATTTCTGTGACGGGTCTGGGTGTGACTATGTATAATATTTATGTATTAAAAAAAAAAAGTATATAAGTGTTATATCCGTTAAGCTAGCACCCATAACACAAGCATTAAGTTGCTTACTTTGGGGCTAGCTGGCGCTGTGTGAAATTGTCCAAAGATTATTTAAAAAAAAAAAAAAAAAGCATGCAGAGCATGCAGCATGAAAGCAAGCATGCAGCATGCATTAGTATCTCCTCGTCTCCGGCGCTGCGGGATGTGCAGCCCTTCCGCCCTTGCGTAACGAGGCTCAGGCACCCACGCTTGCTTCCGCAGCTCACCCGGGCGCCTGAGCCTCGTTACAGCGGGCGAGGGCTGCCCTCCCTCCGCGCCTCCGGCTTTTAAATTACACTCTAGGGGTAGGGCAGACAAGACTACGTGGAGTCGGTTTTGCAGCGATTCGTTTCTGTCACGTTAGTTTTGTGGCACAAAATATTGCCTGTTTTGGACCATTTCAAATTAATTTAATGTTAAAATACGATTTAATACGAATATAGACATCATGATTTTCAATAATATGGATAAATACACTTATGAGTAATAAATTTATGAAAACAAATATTAGGATACATCACATTTATGAATATTATAGTTATTTATTCAAATGATTATGAGTTTCGATCATTAGTATAGAAAAATATATAAAAACAAATATTTGTCGGCTCGTCAGGGATTCGAACTTCAGATATTGTGGGCGAAATAGGGTATCGTGCAATGAGAGAATAAGACTTGTGTTCAAACACTTTTAATAATCTTCAGACAGAGTTCAAAATCAGCACTTAGTTCTTAGTACTACAATCTAGACTTCGTCGAGCGATAAAATAGGCACTAGGTGAAACGTGGGACAGTTCCGTGACGACGTCTTCTCTTGTCGGCGTCCGGAGCGAAAGTGAGTTCGATCCGTCCCGCCGTGACCGTTACGACTCTGTCAAAGCGCGCCAAAGCGGTGTTGCGCCGATTCGCCGCTAGGTGGTGCACTTGCGTTTCACTTTAGTGTCCGTACTCATGACCGTCTGCGACACGGCCATCCTGCGTGTCACACGTCCTCGTGTGATCATCTGAAAAAACCAAAAGAACAGCACAGTATCCGCTCGGCCAATCCTATTTCAAGCAACTTATGTGCTTTCAGAAATGAGGAAACTAAACTTTCAGTACTACTAGATACTCTTTCTACAACTAGTTACTCTTTCTACAACTAGTTACTCTTTCTACAACTAGTTTACTATACTCTATCCACTCTTCCAAATAAAAGCCATCCAAATAGATGTCTAGTGTTTCTAACTAGTAACCATAGCTATCTATTAGAAACTACCTAGCTTTTAGGAATCCAATCACTACTATTCACAATTCCTAATAATTGCTACATTGAAGTCACTAAGACCATGTAGTAAATCATCATTACCAAAAATTACTTCAAAAATTGAATGAGTCCCAGGTATCACAATCGCGGTCCACATTTTGCTACCCTACCTCGGGAGCCTAAGTCAATCAACCAATGACTTTATGATCTTAGCTACACACTGCCAGATCCTACTGCACCACCCAGAACTATCGCACTACCGAATTCCCACGGACTACTCAGAGCAGATACCAGTTTCTAATAGGCTACGGCTACGGCATCCTGGTACAATCTCCGACCAAACAATTGAGAAACCTGTGCTTGTAATTAATTAGATGGAACTTAGTCATCCAACTCGTTTCCCTCACAATCTCAATAGGTACTGGGCCTTCAGGGGTCTTCCTAACACGATCATGTGAATACTCAATACACGTTTGTTAATTAGGGATCTTAAAACATAACGGTCACCATCACAGATTTCCACAATTTGAAACGAAGGTAGATGGGTTGACTCATTATAAAGTGGGTCAGACATGGCGGGAAAACTCGAAATATTAGTCTCTATTTGCAGTATAGACGTCTATTCCCACAATCAATTAGAATTTAATACGAAATAATCAACGATCAGTTAGATTTTAACGGATGACTATTCGGAAACGCGGCAGGTGCGATACAGCGAGACACGTACCACACGTACGCTACTATGTACCTAGCGATCGCTTGATACATTATCAAAACACAATAGAGATTAAGGTCCATCAAAACTCAATAAACTACATCATAATAACTAAGGTCAGCAAAGCAGTAAACAATACTCTTCATCTCCATCCGATTGTTTCTTACACCATATCACAAACATGGGCTACCTCCATCCGGTACCCGAATACAACACATCATGGGCTACTTTCATCCAGTGCCCAAATAAAACACAATCATGGGCTACCTCCCTCCGGTACCCGAATACAAACAATCCGGTGGACACACAGCGATCGTTTACACCTCCCCGCCAAACGCATGCCATTCACAGTCATGGCCGCACTGCTACGGGAAATCAGGCCCGATTTACGCTTGCACGGGAGATGCAAGCAATCTGAGCGACTTGCATACTACGATACTGAGAAAAATAACTTTAAAATAATTGAGTTTTGATAGACTAATCCTACAACTGGTTTAAGGTCCTTCTCCATATGAATGTAGGAGATTCATTATCATCCATGAAAAAGCAATGTACCTCCATCAAGTACACTCATCTACCAAATACTTTATCTAGCATTTTTGTACTACATTAGACACGTCTACCTCAGGCGTTCTAATTTCATTGCAATCCAATGTTCATAATTACACTACCAATCGCTACCATAATCACTGCTATTAAAACATGAAAGTAAACTAACTCAATTCTAATTATTTTCTAAAATCGAAACTTAACATTTAAGAACATAGAAGTAGCCAGGGCTATGTAACATGATCATTAACTTCAACACTTCAATAATGTTAGTCACTAATAAATTCGTAGGACACTCGAGTATTTCCATATGCCACAGTAATCACCATTACTGAAACTGTACCATTAAGTACCATCACAACACTGTGTGCATCACCCACGGACTACACACTACGGTCTACCAAGACCACGTCCTCTGCCACCGTGTGCATCACTCACCGACTACACACCACGATTTACGGCTCAAGAGCAAACTCGAGTTCCCATTACAGAAAAAATAATCATCATATCACCACAACTGTGATCAGCATGTTCCTCGACTTCAACTTTAGACTGGTACATAACCCTATGGCATTCTTCTCAATTGATCATGAATAGTAGGTACGCAAGTGCAAAGTGGCAAGGCTGCTACTTTCCTAAGATGAAATCTTATTTTAAGCTCACCGCCCGTATTCTACTAAACGAGTAGGTACCTACAAGGTAAACCGACAAGGAATTCAGGAAGTCTATTTAAGCAATTCTAATAGTTTTAGTCTATTTACATCCGTCACGTACGTCCGTATCGATAATATTCACATCAGTGGTGAACCTACCACCTAGGAATCAAATAATTTACAATAACATCTTCATTCAATGTAAACTCAGCTGAGGTCACGCGTGATTGAGCACGTGACGTAATTTATTGCATGTTCTTAACGGCGCATTTTTTTTGATACCATTTGTACCAATGAGCCAAACTAAAAATTATTTTTGAATTAAGATTAAATTATCACTCGATTGGACGTAATACTAATTGGCAAACAACTACCTTCTACCAGATGGCAAAACATGAAAATTCATCAACTGAAAACTACCTTTGTCCTATAAAACGTACTTTAACGAAAATACTAGAGAAAAGCCAAAAAGTACAAGTGCCTTTTAGTCAAATTTAAAGAAATCATCATGAATAGTAGGTATGTAAGTGCCACAACTTTGAAAGCCATCCCTGTGACTCTCAAAATGAGTGAATGTTATCCCTGTAACAATCACTAGTAATCATCCCTGTGATTACAATTGCAATTATCCCTGTAACTGCACAATACCCAAGTCATCCCTGTGACTATAGGTTTCAAAATAAAGTAATCATCCCTGTGACTACTATTGCAATTATCCCTGTAACTGCACAATACCCAACTCATCCCTGTGACTATAGGTTTCAAAATTAAGTAATCATCCCTGTGACTACTATTGCAATTATCCCTGTAACTGCACACTACACCCCAAGTCATCCCTGTGACTATAGGTTTCAAAATAATGTAATCATCCCTGTGACTACATTACTAATCGCAATCATCCCTGTGATCACGATATCGTCATAAGTCGAAAGTCTATGGTCCGTCATCAAGTCAAAATTATGTAATCATCCCTGTGATTACATCACACATCGCAATCATCCCTGTGATTACGAACATAGTGGTAGTCATCCCTGTGACTATCACTCAGTGGCCTCTACATCACTAATATCATTACTCAAATCATCGTTATTACTAATCAATCGGCACTCGACTGATGGGCATTCCTCCAATTCGATCGTTAATCATTACACAACATAAAATGTATTCTGTGCTGACTACTTGTGTTTGACCTATACCGGTCATTACAGTAACATTATTGAAACGTCTGCCACTCAATCTTGGCGACAATATTTAACCAACAACAACAAGTATTCAGCAAAAGAATCAAATGAAAAACAATATCGCTCACCCTTGTGATCCAAAGTACTCGCGGGCAACCTCGTTCCGCGCCGCGCCGGTCCAGTGTCCTCCACTTAACCGCCGCCGCCGTCCATTGCTGTGAGCTTGACCACCACCCCGCGCCAGTCCAATGCTGTGAGCTTGACCGCCGTCCTGCGCCGGTCCAACGCTGTGAGCTTGACCGCTGTCTCGCGCCGGTCCAACGCTGTGAACTTGACCGTCGCCCCGCGTCATCTATCCTGATTCTTCATTCTTCTGGCCAGTTATATTCCGGGCATACCCTCAGCTCGACTTTGACACCACTGTTCCGCCCTCAGCGCGGTACTAGCCCACCGGGTGAGACGACATTGGTCGAGGCCCAGTGAACGACCAGCGAGCGAACGGTTCCTGGATGCCAAAGGAGCTTGCCGGTAGTAGGTATAGGTAGGTATGTTCTTATTTTGTTGGTCCAAAATAGCACGTCGCAAATGTTGGCCTCTTTATTAGCGTGTTGGTTCCAATATCGTTGAAAGTGATCTCAATTGCACGATTCGATCCCAATTCTGATGTCGGCTCGTCAGGGATTCGAACTTCAGATATTGTGGGCGAAATAGGGTATCGTGCAATGAGAATAAGACTTGTGTTCAAACACTTTTAATAATCTTCAGACAGAGTTCAAAATCAGCACTTAGTTCTTAGTACTACAATCTAGACTTCGTCGAGCGATAAAATAGGCACTAGGTGAAACGTGGGACAGTTCCGTGACGACGTCTTCTCTTGTCGGCGTCCGGAGCGAAAGTGAGTTCGATCCGTCCCGCCGTGACCGTTACGACTCTGTCAAAGCGCGCCAAAGCGGTGTTGCGCCGATTCGCCGCTAGGTGGCGCACTTGCGTTTCACTTTAGTGTCCGTACTCATGACCGTCTGCGACATATTTGTCGGAGAACGGTCAGAAGGGGCAGGACATTATGTTTCACCAGGAAGTTAAATAAAACGATGTATAGTTTTAACACTATAGATTGTTGTATTTCGGTAAGAATACAATAATAACAATAACAATATTCGAGCAGTCTCACACACAGGACCGAGACAACAATACCGAGCGGCGGGTGAGGCCAGAATGCCACGACTAAGGTCGTGCTCGTTCTTTTATACAGCCATCCCCACCCAAACCGGCTAGCAGGTAGCGCCCGACCTGTCTCGGTACGGTCAATACAACTCCTTTTACTTACTGCAAACTATTTTATAACATAACTAGACATTTACAATAAATCAAATTATAATTTATTACATTTAAAATTAATGTTGTTATTATTATTTGGTTTTATTAAAATGATTACTAAGTAATTACATGACAATCAATATTCTACGACACGGCCTTCCTGACGTTTCACACGTCCTCGGGTGATGAGTACTCTTGAGAATCATCTGCAAATGAGATAAAATTTATGGATTATATTGCTCGGCCAAACCTGACTTCAAAAATGAGGGTACTTTCTACTCAGAGTTTTTATACTACTTACTCAAAGGGTTCATACTACTCAAAGGGTACATACTACTCAAAGGGTTCATACTACTCAAAGGGTTCATACTACTCAAAGGGTTCATACTAAAATGGTTCATACTAATCAAATGGTTCATACTACTCAAAGATTTTATACTACTCGAAGATTTTATAAATGATCAACACAAAGGAAATTCTTCAATAAAACTAAAATTGTATTTTATATCTTCTATACACAAAATTGACACAAGTTACCGAATACCTAGCGCAGGTTGCCCAACCCGGTGTTACCCGAGGCAGCCACCGCCACCCAAGGCAGCCTCCGCTCCACACAGGAGCCCCCGCTCCACACAGGAGCTCCGCTCCACACGGGAGCCCGTCATAGTTATAAGTCATCTCCACACAGAAGCCAGTTGTAGTCATAAGTCACCTCCACACAGGAGCCAGTCACAGTCATAAGTCACCTCCACACAGGAGCGCCCCACACAGGAGCCCCGCCCCACACAGGAGCCCCGCTCCACA
Source organism: Ostrinia nubilalis (assembly GCF_963855985.1). Classification (NCBI taxonomy): domain Eukaryota; kingdom Metazoa; phylum Arthropoda; class Insecta; order Lepidoptera; family Crambidae; genus Ostrinia; species Ostrinia nubilalis. Next base: position 8,282,174 of record NC_087118.1, on the reverse strand, counting down.
CAGGAGCGCTCCACACAGGAGCCTAATCATAGTCATAAGTCACCTCCACACAGGAGCGCCCCACACAGGAGCCCCGCCCCACACAGGGGCCCCGCTCCACACAGGAGCGCTCCGCACAGGAGCCTAATCATAGTCATAAGTCATCTCCACACAGGAGCGCCCCACACAGGAGCCCCGCCCCACACAGGGGCCCCGCTCCACACAGGAGCGCTCCACACAGGAGCCAGTCATAGTCATAAGTCGTGCAGGATCATTATCCACGATGGTAGATAAGACCCCCACAGCCCTCCCAGTCATAGTCGCAAGTCATGAGTCTTGTATAAGTCATAAGTCACTTATTCCACTAACAAAATACATTGTGCGGGATCATTATCCACAATGGTAGATAAGACCCTCACAGCTCTCCCATGCTAGCCCAGATCGTCACCCAATAGAGCAGGTGAGACTTCAGCAATAATCAACATCAGTTTGACGTGATAAGGTATTTTCAGACTAGGTTTTAAAGGTATTGCCCGGGAAGCTCTATAACTGTGCTTTATTACATTTGAATTAAATTACCAACGTATGAGACTATTACATTGTATACAAATTTTAAAAGTACAGTTTTTTTACTTTTTGTTAATTAAAATGTATTATACAGTGAATGACTTTTTAAGTAATAGAATGATGTGACATCGGTAACGAAACTTAATTTGACATTTACAATTAATTTTTGTTAATTTGAGTCTAAAACTAAATGTAGCAATAATAATTAACATAACTTTTGTATTATTATTATGCTGCTGTTATGTATAAGAGCTGTGGTTTTCTGAATAAAGAAAAATTAAATTAAAAAATAAAACTATAAGAACAAGAACTTTTGCACGTCGCATGCGACAGAATATGCTGGAATTAACTAAATTAACACCAATCTGTAAGCATGTTCCTGCAAATAAATGATTTTATTTATTATTTTATTATGTGATACTCGGTATTTACTACTCGGTCGGTACTAAATTCATTTATTTTTGCAAATTAACCCTACCACTGCTTCGGGACAATAAATGGGCCAGTGCTGAGAAGAAGCAGCGCAAGAAACTCAGTCACTATTGTCAGCCTCCTTTTCAAGGTTTTACAGTCTTTAAAATATACAAATTATAGTTATAAGTATTGATGCGAGCTAGGTAGTTAAACATTCCAAACATTTTTATCTTTTATCTTTTATATAATCATCAACTTTATAGTAGCCCTATTTCATTAAGGTGCTTTTGATATGTGCTTTAAATTTATGAATGGGCAATTCTACAACAGTTTGTGGTAATTTATTGAAAAGTTTAATACATTTCCCCATAAATGAATTACCAATCTTGTGCAGTCTGAAATTTAGAACGGCGAGTTTATTTTTGTTTCTTGTATTGAACTTGTGTAAATCACTCTTTCTAGTAAATTGCTCTATATTTTTGCGAACATATAAAAGGTTTTCATAAATGAACTGTGAAGCTACTGTCAGTATATTAATCTCCTTAAAGAATTCTATCAAGGAAAATCGGGGTCCAAGGTTATAAATGGCCCGCACTGCTCTCTTCTGCAGAACAAACACAGTTTCAATGTCCGCAGCTGAGCCCCACAACAATATGCCGTATGACAAATAAACTAGCCTTGCCTTTTCAATGTCACTTAATTGCCTTATCTTTCTCACTGTAAAAGCAGCTGAACTGAGCCTTGCTGACAAGGTTTCAATATGAGGACCCCACTGAAGTTTAGAGTCTAAAGTGATTCCCAAGACTACATTTTGTAATTTGGTGTCACGAAGCAAATCGAAAGTAGCTGGTAAATGCTATGCCATCATAGAATGTGCGGTAGCCAAGTTGAAAAAAAAAAGAAAAAAGACAAATGACACGGTCCTCTATTTCAAGCAACTTATGTGCTTTCAGAAATGAGGAAACTTAACTTTTATTACTACTAGATATTCTTTCTACAACTAGTTTCCTATACTCTATCCACTCTTTAAAATAAAAGCCATCCAAGTAGATGTCTAGTGATACTAACTAGTAACCATAGCTATCTATTAGAAACTACCTAGCTTTTAGAAATCCAATCATTACTATTCACAATTCCTAATAATTGCTACATTGAAGTCACTAAGGCCATGTGGTACATCATCATTACCAAAAATTACTTTAAAAATCAAATGAGTCCCAGGTATCACAATTGCGGTCCACATTTTGATACCCTACCTCGGGAGCCTAAGTCAACCAATGACTTCATACTCTTAGCTACACACGACCAGATCCTACTGCACCACCCAGAACTATCGCACTACCTAATTCCCAGGGACTACTCAGAACAGATACCGGTTTCTAATAGGATACGGCTACGATATTCCGGATCCGACCTAACAATTGAGAAAACTGCTTGCAGTTAACGAGATGGGATATTAAATAATGTAGTATTTTCTAAAATCGACACTTAACATTTAAGAACATAGAAGGAGCCAGGGCTATGTAACACTTCAATAATATTAGTCACTAATAAATTCGTAGGACACTCGAGTATCTCCATTTCCCACACTAATTACCATTACTGAAACTGTACCATTAAGTACTAGATATCACAACGCTGTGTGCATCACCCATCGACTACACACTACGATTTACGGCTCAAAAGCAAATTCGAGTTCCCTTTACAGAAAAATCATCATCACCGCTACTGTGAACAGCATGTACCTCGACTTCAACTTTAGACTGGTACAAAACCCTATGGCATTCTTCTCAATTGATCATGAATAGGTAAGCAAGTGCAAAGTGGCAAAGCTGCTACTTTCCCAAGATAAAATCTTATTTTAAGCCTACCGCCCGTATTCTATTACACGAGTACCTACTACAAGGTAAACCGAACATGAATTCAGGAAGTCTATTTAAGCGATTCTAATAGTTTCAGTCTATTTACATCCGTCACGATAATATTCAGATCAGTGGTGAACCGTGATAGGTTCAAATAGTTTACAATAACATTTTTCACTCAATGCACGTGACGTAATTTATTGCATGTTCATAATGGCGCACTTTTTTTTTATACTATTTGTACCACTGAGCCAAACTAAAAATTGTTTTGAGTTAAGATTAAATTATCACTTATGATTGGATGTAATACTAATTTGCAAACTACTACCTTTAACCATAATTATGGTAAAACATGAATATTCATCAACTGAAAACTACCTTGTCTTATAAAACCTACTATAATGAAAATAAAAGATAAAAGTCAAAAAGTACAAGTGCATTTTAGTCAAATATAAAGAAAGCATCATGAATAGTAGGTATGCAAGTGCCACAACTCTGAAAGCCATCCCTGTGACTATAGATTTCAAAATAATGTAATCATCCCTGTGATTTCGAACACGGTGATAGTCAATTGAAAAAAAATAATAACACGGGCCTTTTATTTCTGCATTTCGGTGTTTGAAGGGCTCCAGAACAGCCGATAAATGACTTAGCGGAGTAACATTGACGTGAGGGTTGTTAGAAATATTTTAAAAACATAGCCATAATGTTCCTTGAGTTTTTTGCCTGTACGGCAGAAAGGAGAAAAAAAAAAATTGAAGTGGGCTGGCCTTCTTTATCCCGCTTCTGATGTCGGAGAACGGTCAGAAGGGGCAGGACATTATGTTTCACCAGGAAGTTAAATAAAACGATGTATAGTTTTAACACTATAGATTGTTGTATTTCGGTAAGAATACAATAATAACAATAACAATATTCGAGCAGTCTCACACACAGGACCGAGACAACAATACCGAGCGGCGGGTGAGGCCAGAATGCCACGACTAAGGTCGTGCTCGTTCTTTTATACAGCCATCCCCACCCAAACCGGCTAGCAGGTAGCGCCCGACCTGTCTCGGTACGGTCAATACAACTCCTTTTACTTACTGCAAACTATTTTATAACATAACTAGACATTTACAATAAATCAAATTATAATTTATTACATTTAAAATTAATGTTGTTATTATTATTTGGTTTTATTAAAATGATTACTAAGTAATTACATGACAATCAATATTCTACGACATATTATTAAAAACTAAGTGTATGATTAGTGATATTATGAATATCAATGATTATGTTTTTAAATATGTAGGTTTTAAATTTTTTATGAAGAATGATCATTATGGTATCAAATTGTATGAGAAATATTTTCGGACCTCCAATGATAGGAATTGAAAAGTTATGTAAGAAAATGCGCTACCGGCCACTAGTGACCATATCTTCCTTCGAGAAGATGCCTCACGTGGTTCACTAACTCCAGCATATTCTTGCCCACATAAAGTCCTGACAAGAGGCGACAAAGTTTTTAAAATAATACTCAATGGTAAGGAGGCCACGGTATCAATAAACCGTATCAAACCAGCCTTTTTACTGTCTGATGATAAAAGGGAACCGAATTTCGACAATGAACCCCCAACCATCATTCAACAAAAGGAATTCATTACACGATCTGGACGTCGTGTACAATTTCCGGACTATTATCGACCTTGACGGTCTCTGGAGGGGGGTGGTGTAGGCAACTTATTATTATCTACACTATTAAATTTATTTATTTATATTTATTATAATCCACACAATATCTATTTATATTTAACACATTTACTTATAATCACATACACCCTGCGATGCGTACTAGTTTGTCGATATCGGTATCGATACTCGTATCGACCTTTCGGCCGCACTAGTTCCGCGTCGTACATAAGCGTTATATACCTGCCGAGCGCACGGCGGCGCCCGCGCGTCCCCCCGCCAGTCGGATTCCTGCTACGACGCGAAGCGCACGCCGCTCTTACTAACCGCTTTAACTATCGATCTGTTATTTGCTCATATACTTCTACTTTCGCTTATACAGGGTGTAAAAAAACCTATCACGAAGACTGAAACTACGCATTCTGTACACCCAACCAAGTAATATTACAAAATATTATTGGTGGGAAATATTTTTTATTTTTATGATTAAAAAAAATACAATATTCCGCAGCCCGCAATGTACAGCGCACCACGCAACGCAATGACCGTGCCTATGTGTGTGTGAGTGTATTGGAGCGTACGCGCTTTCCCGCCACTACCTACCGCGACCGCAGAAGTATTTTGTACACAAAATTACCAGATTATTCACTTCCTACATTTAAAAAACACATTCCTTTAGCATTTGTTTAGGATTAGAACTAAGTACTTACCGACTAATCCCCTTCGACGTCGTCTGGAATCGGCCGCTCCAACCGGACAAGTTGTGGCTCGAACTGAACGGCCTTCCACGTGCAAGCAAACGCGTGCCCGGTAAAGCGTGTTTTGATGTACGCGCTCCAGTATTCCTTCACGTACAGTCCGGTATTTAAGTTCCTCAAATACGACACAATACACGCCTAGACGAGGCGGACGGAGGCACAATCGGCTGATTGTCCAACAGACGTTGTACAACCAGAACAAAAATACGTGCATCAGTACGGTGGTGCGCTGTAGGATGTTCAGCCCGATACCTACAGCCCGCAGGGCTTCAGATGCGTTTCCACGTGCCCTCCCATTACAGTAAACCATGTTTACGTACTCACGAGCACTGTACGTATGGTTAGACATCTTTCTAACACTCATTCACTAATACCACACTCACTATTACACGTTCACACACTAACTATCCGCACGAGAAAACAATCAAAAGTCGCAAGCGCATTCGACGACCGAAGAAACCGAACTGGCCGCGCGAGCGCCGAGCAACGCGAGGCGCGAGCGACCTAGCAACAAAGGCGCTGCCCCGCGCGGCGAGACTGACCAATCACAGTCAAGCAATACGTCTACGCGTCTATCGAATGACGTCGAGCGCTACGCTTTGTTTTATTCTTCATTTTCAACTACAAATTTACGTAATTTTTAACATAACAAAACTTTAATTTCGTTAGTTTAGTACATGCAAGTCTATCAACGAATGAGAATGTAAAAGCGACGGGAAAAATACTTTGTTTAATCTTTGTTAACTAAAGATCCGTCCTAGCATACTTAAAATTAATGCTCTTAGCAAGCTTCCAAAATACCTACTCAAAGAATGAATTGTAGATACGCAATCGTTATTAATAAAACAATAAGAATATCAATACATTTTGATAGTTATTTCGTGTAATAAAGTTACGTTCATTTAAAATAATCCCAAACAAGACGATGAATTATTTTTTGTAAATTATGAAGAATGTAAGTAATTGGTATGAAAGAAGTGCTAAAAGATATGAAATTTTGTTTAGTTTCTAAAATCAATCGAGTTTATAAACAACATCTTATCTTTTATCTCCTATCGAAAGTTAAGGAACAAGAGTTTGTCGGTGATTTATTTCTAGGCGTTTAGATTGCAGTAATAAGGAAGTCAAGTTTTATTTTATTAATTACTATCGTAAAGACGTTAAAGTTATTAAGGTAGAGAGCTAGAAATGTAAGCAATAATGAACCTGTGTGTAAAGAGCATTTGTCATCTGTTTACAGTACTTTTTAATGATACAAGTTTATCACACCTGCTTACTACCTGTGATTAACGATTAAAATTACGTTTATTTAGAATCGCGTGCATGACGATTATTTATTTCAAGTAAATTATTAAGAAAGGAAGTAATGAGTATGGAAGGAGTGAAAAAAGATACTTTTTTATTTAGTTGCTAAAATCATTTAAGTTTACAAAACACACAATCATAACTCCTAACTCGAAAGTGAATGCCTCAATCAACGATAGACGCAACATTGCTAGGGTGTTTATTCTAGGCGTTCAGAGTGGTGTGGTGTAAGCAATAATTTGAGTGTTACTTTATTAATTTCATTACTATCGTAAAGACTTCAGTTATTGAAGTAGAGAGTTATGAATGTAAAGAATGACGAGCCTGATTCAAAAGACCATTCATTATTCATCTGTTTACGGTACTTTTTAATGACACTGTGCTACTTACGCTTATCACACTTGCGTAGGTACTAGGACCTGTGATACTACATTGTGATAGAATGATGGTTATGCACTTATGCGTAAAAGTATGGTTTAGTTAAAAATGTTTAATAATAACCAAGGTTCTGTAAGATTTTTTATTTTGCGGAAAGAAACAAATTCGTGTAAAGGGTTTTTATTAATTAAAGGGTAATTTATTAGTTTTTATAACAAAAACTAAAGTGGTAAGGTGATAAGGTGTAAGTGACTAATTTAAGTACTCATTTCATTTTTACAAATTGGGTAGATTTGGATTAAGCTCAGTCCAGGTCCAGTCGTAGTCGTTGAACTCACAGTAGAGTTGAATGACTCACGGGCGAGCGCGGGTTGCGGGGCGTGGGAGCAGCGCCTGAGCGTGTGTGCGCGCGCTGCTATACATTTCTTATTGTAAAGACAAAAGCCTAATTGTGACGAAAATACTCAAAATTTTAATAAGGTTTCTTAGAAAAAAAGTTTCTAAATAACGAATTGAAATTGATATTGTAAAAATCTTGAAAAAAATATTCTGACTTTGACCTTCAATATCTCCTAAACCACAAGTTTCCCAGGTATGGTCCCAAAGAAAAAAATGATCCTCATGATGTGGAGAATAAGTAGCCTTCGGCTTCGGGATAGGTTTTTTTTACACCCGTTATACTTCCTTCCTATTGACTTTCTGTGCTTTACGGAACTATTTTCCGCGTGTGTATGTGCTCTTCTTATTCTATTGTGCCTTCTGAACTATATACATTGTGCTGAGAACATTGTGGATGTACAATATAGCATTTAAACCGTGAGTTGCATTTATTTACGAGCATCACCTATCTCATCACACCTAAAAAACTATCGATAGCTCAACAAAACGACGAGGAACTACAAGTATTGCTAAAATCTGACAATTTACAATTCAAAACATTTCAATATCCAAACTGCAATGGACTTATTTATTGCGAGACATCAAAACAATCAGCGCGACCTTACTTACCAAAGGAGTTTCGAGTTACCACATTCAGAACGATTCACGAGATGAGTCATCCCGGCACGCGCACTACAAGAAAGATGATTACAAGTAGATATTTCTGGAAATCCATGAATAAGGATATCAACAACTGGACAAGAACTTGCTTAGATTGTCAAAAATCTAAAGTTCATCGTCACACAATATCTCCTTTCAAAACATTTCCGCATAGTGATCGCTTTCAACACTTACACGTAGACATCGTGGGACCGCTGACGTATTGCCAAGGTTACAAGTACTTATTGACCATGATCGATAGAGCAACAGGATGGCCAGAGGCGGTACCCTTGAAAGACATCACCGCTGAAAGCGTTTCAGAAGCACTTTACATTCAGTGGATTACTAGATTTGGATGCCCATCTAGGATTACAACTGACCAAGGACGGCAGTTTGAATCGCATTTATTTAGCAACTTAGCTAAACGCCTGGGAATATCGAAAATACATACCACAGCCTACCATCCGCAAGCTAACGGTATGGTCGAGAGGTGGCACAGGACACTCAAGTCAGATTTAATGGCCCGTGGAAATACCGAAAATTGGTTACACGAATTGCCTACTACTCTGCTGGGTTTAAGAAACAGTCTACGTGACGATACACACATTTCCGCAGCTGAACTCGTCTATGGAACGACTCTCAAGCTACCAGGCGATTTTTTCGAGCCGACGACGCCGAATAGCCCTGACAACGAAACCTTATTACGCAATATAAGAGAGCATTTACGTAAATTATCTTCAGTTCCAAGGAAATCAATCAGACAAAACAAAATGTTTGTGCACCCAGCTCTAGAAACATGCACACACGTCTTCATCCGCTGCGATCATGTAACAAGACCTCTAACACCTCCCTATTGTGGACCCTACAAAGTAATTGAACATGGAAAGAAAGTTTTCAAAGTTATGGTATCGGAGGAAATAAAATCTATTTAAATAGATCGACTCAAGCCTGCATTTTTGGTACACAGCGATACAGAAACCCAACCCGCTCAATTAAATAAGTCCAGCCCACGCATTCCAAGCTCAGAATCTAATATCAAAATCAGTATGGAAAACAATAACAATCAAAACAGTCAGCATAGAACACGATCTGGACGCCTAATAAAGCCTTCAGTGCGATTTATGGCTGGATGAACAAGCTCATCAATTCATCTCATGATTCTCATTACGCTTTCATCTTTCGATCAGCGAACTACACTGCTCCAAAATAATCATGGGTAAAAGTCAGAGCCGTGAAGAAGTTATAATAGCACAAAATGGAGCTGGGAATAAAGCGGACACCAATTTATTCCATGAAATCACCCATAGCAAGTTGGACATGCTAACCATAGTCATCGTGGGCATATTACTCATATCAATATGTGCCCTGGGTTTCCGTTTTTGCAAAAAACGGTTAACCCACATGCTGAGGCGAGAACTGCGAGGTCCACGAGCCAGCCGCAGGGGGCCCGAGCAACCGATGCCGCGCGCTCCTGCCTACACCGTTGCCTGATGAGGGCAGCCAACTTCAGAATAGTGTTTGTGCAAAAAGTGATGTAAAGTGAAAAAGTGTTGCGTTAGTACCTAATTAATCTCTATCATGTAATCTAAATATTATAATTATTTTTTGATGATTAAACGAACTTCGAGTGAAGTTCGATCATAATTATATGAATAGCTTCATTCGAAGATATTATTTACCAGGTAGTCCCTTTAAGCTACTAGGCGACTTCGCAAAATTTTTAGAGACTTTTATTCAGTCTAATTAAAAACAAAACACGTATGGTTTGTATTTTAATATAAAAAAGTATCTTATTTGACTACTTTATTTCTTCCCCCTCCAATAACCCTACCGCCGTAACAGTCGTAACCGGTACTACAGCTCATTCTTTCAGAGTTTTTGCAAAACCTTTTCAGTGGGTATATGGGGGGGTGGGTGATAATATCTTCGAATGAAGCTATTCATATAATTATGATCGAACTTCACTCGAAGTTCGTTTAATCATCAATTATATTTTATAGCTTCATTCTTCAGATATTATTTACCAGGTAGATATTTAGAGTAAAGGGTTTTGCAAATAATAAAAAATAATGTATAATAATTACTTTATACTTTATTCATTATCAATACTTAATTCTAATGAACACATTGTTTCTTATTATCAATAAGGTTAATTATCAAATAGATCATTTTACACATGGATGTCATCTTAACATAATTATTTATTGGTTAAAACACATAATTTGTGTTGTACAATATAAGTTAGAATTTAAATTACATAGTAATTATTCATTATTCATAATAACAATTTGTAAATCAGTAATTGGAATCGTAAATCGGCTACCTTTTAGGTAAACATACAGATTTTGCAAACAGGCCGTCATCTTGTATATTTCTATGATAAAATCGAGCGAAGGTACTTGAAGTGTTAGACCAGCCTGCGGCTTTTCTAATTGTTTCTATGTTAGATCCCGCGCGACTCGCAGCTGATGTGGCTGCGTGCCGCGTGCTATGTGCAGTGAAAATGCTTATGTCTATCCCGCCACAATCCCGCTATCTGCCAGTACTTGTTTGACCCAGCGGCTAATTGTTTGTGTGGTTGCTGGTCTATGTGGTGGTTTAAATGTTAATAATAGTTTACCGGAATTATCTTCTCTATTATGTCGCGTTAAAAGAATGTAATCCTTTAGGGTAGTAGCTGGGCAAATTTTGATATTTTCATGAAAGTAAGGCAAATTTAATATAGGTTGTTCATGGCCCGGCCTTGATGTTTTAATGATGTCCGTGATTATAATTCTAATAATGTTATCATTAATAGTTATATTACTTAGTTTTATTAGTGAGATCGTTTGTACTCTTTGAGCTGTACAAATTGCCAATAGTGCTGCTAGCTTTTTAGTGATGTTTTCCAGCGTTAATTCGGTATTGGGGTACAATTTTGAAAGGTGATTAAGAACTAATTGTGGGTCCCATGTATAGGTATATTTGGGTAAGCTAGGCCTTAGTTTGAATGCTCCTTTAAGTAATCGTTTAACGCATTCATCGTTGCCAATACTATTACCTAATAATAAGGACAGTGCTGATCGATGACTATTTAAAGATGCATGCGAACAGCCTTTATTAAATTGTTCAGTTAAAAAACCTAAGATGTGAGATTTTGTCGGTTCGTAAGTATCTAGTTTGTTAGATTCGCAGAAATGCCACCATAGTTTATAGCAAACGTTATATTGCTTTAAAGTGCTGTCAGACAGCGAGGCTAACATTAAGGATATGGCTTCTAGTGGTGTTTTTCGCCGTATGAATGCTTCTTGCAGAGCCTCGCGGCACCCAGGGTAAGAGTCTCGTGCAATGGATGGTGTTCTCTGAAAGGAGATTGCAAAAGTCCTTTATGTGGGCCTAAGTATATTATTTTAGAGGCTACAAGGCTCTGCAGAAATGGAAACCACGGCTGCGAAGGCCATATTGGAAATACTAGTATTCCGTTTGCATTGTCATCTACGATTTTTCTTAAACATTTTAAGATAAGCGAAAAGGGAGGAAATGCATAAAAATTAACGACTTGCCAGTTTAGGGTGAATGCATCTACTGCGATTGCGTCTGGGTCTTGTTTCCATGATACGAATTTAGTGCATTTGGTATTTGTGCGAGAAGCGAATAGATCTAGGTCGGGTTGACCCAACTGTTCAACGATGGTTTTATAGCTTGAGTCGGATAACTGCCATTCGGTGTCAGGATTTATAATTCTAGATGCAGGGTCGGCTTTATTCTCTTTGGTATTAACATAAGACGCGAATAACCAGATATTTCGTTTCTCGCACCATTGCCAAATAAGACGAGATAGATCGTTTAAATGGGGAAACTGAATGCCTCCCATGCGGTTTACATAACTTATGGCTGTTGTATTGTCTACACGTAACAATATTGCGCTGTTGGTTATTTGGTTAGCAAATACCTTTAATCCTAAAAAGACGGCTAGCAGTTCTTTATAATTAATATGGTGTTGTTGTTCATCAGCTTTCCAAGCTCCATGAGCTCGTTTGTTTCCGCACGTAGCTCCCCACCCTGTACTAGACGCGTCTGTATAAATTTCGAGTTCGAAGTTTGAATATCGCATGGGGTTAGAGGTTTTAAAGATGTTATTTAACCACCATTTAAGATCTTCTAGTATGACTATAGGGAGTATGATGTTTGTTTCGTAATTATCATTTTTAAGTAAGGCTAAGTACTTTTGCCTTTCCAATATCTTTGTGTATACCCAACCGTACTTTACGGCTGGGCAGGCTGCGACTAATACCCCAATTAATTGTGAAAATTCTCGTATCGAGCATTTGGTAAGAGTTGTAAATTTTTTAACCAACTGAGCAATATTGTTTCGTTTTTGTTCGGGTAATGTAATGTGTAATGATTTGGTATTGAAAACAAAACCTAAAAAGCGACAAATGTGATTTGGCTGCAGAGAGCTTTTTTCAAAGTTTATTACGAAACCTAAGGATCGCAGGAGTCTCAAAGTCTCATTAACGTTATTTTTACAATCGGTAAAGTTGTCTCCAATGCATAAAATATCGTCTAGGTAAATCACTGATTTAAAGCCGAGATTTCTGAGATGAGAAATAACTTCTTTCATAATTTTTGTAAACACCCAGGGTGCCACTGATAGACCATAGGGCATAGCAGTAAATTCATATGTTTCAATGATTGAATTGGAGGCTTTTTTGCACTGAAAACGCAAGTATTTTCGGTCCTCGGGATTAATAGGGATCAAAAGGTATGCTTCTTTTAGGTCTATTGTTGCCAGATAAGCATTTTTTGGAATAAGTTTGCATGCTGTTCTATAGTCTTCCATTTTGAAATGAGACTTTGAGACGAATTTGTTAAATTTTTTCAAGTTCAATATAAAACGTTTGTCGCCATTAGGTTTTGGTGTTAAAAATATGCTAGACAAGTATTGGTCAGTGCGAGGTGTACATTTTTCAATAGCTCCTAAGTCTATAAGTTTGTTTAAGGCGATATTTAAATCTTGATATTCAGCATGTGAGAAATTACATGGAGGTATGTTATATTGAACTACTTCTTTACAAAAAGGTATACGTAAACCATTTTTAACACAGTCTAATACATAAGTATTGGAAGTGATATGTGTCCAATTGTCATAAAAAAGAGATAATCTGCCAGCATGTACCTGAGTTATTGTTGTGATGTCCTCGGGGGCATCTGGTGTGCAGGACGTGGACCCCTTGGGAGAGGTGGAGCTGGTGGTGGTATCATCGAGGTTTGCGCGTACTGTCGTCGAGCATTGGGCGTGGGCTTCCTGTATCCTCCTCGTCCTCTGGTTGATGGGTAACGAGGAGGGGCCTGCCAGTTTTCCGAATATGGACGTGATGTTGAAGGCTGTGTTTGTCTTTGGTTTTGATTAGGTCTTTTCATTTGGTTGCCTTGTCTTTCGAGGGTTTTTGCCACCTTTATTTTTTCCGACAGGTTGGCCCCGAAGAGCAATTCGTCTCGTTCTGTGTTATTTATAACACTTAGTGTGGTTTTATCTAGGCCTGTGCAGACAACTCTAGTTCTGATTTTCGTGAACAATGCGTGCATATCACACAGCATTCGACAACTGTTGCTTAGATGTTTTATAGCTGAGGCTTTGTCGTCGCTTGTCATTAATTTTTCCAAGGCCCTATTTATGGCTGTTATAGCCGAGCCTATTTGCTGTTGATTTGTGGCCCATCGTTTATCTTTTGTTTTCCTTGCGTCAGTCACGGCCGCCATGATCTCGGGGTTCATTTTCGGGGCTTGAAGCAGTCTACAGTTATTGGGAGTAGTGTATTCTTTGTAAATCCTGTCTTTTGCTTCTTTGTCCAGGCCTTTTTTAAGTAGAGGCTGCCATAATTTGGCCAGCCGTTCGTGTATGTCGCTCCCGTATTCGGGAGTGTCATCAGTCGGGTCTCCCAATGCTGCTAGCAGCTCTGGATCCAAGTCTGGTGGCGTTGTTGTCTCCGAAGTGACATTTTCAACAAGACTCGTTAGTTCTTGTGTAGGCTCTGAAGTAGTTTGTACTTCCAGGTTTGGTTCTGACAGGATCTCAAAGGTTTCCTCGTAGGGGATTTCAACCGTGTTATCGGCTTGAGGAGGTGAATTCTCCTCGGTAACTAAAAGTAGAAATAAGCTATGTAAGTACTTAATTAAAATTCTTACAATTTGAATTATTTTAACTATGTTGAAGGTGGAAAGAATTACTTTTTTTTTTTTTTATTATTTTTTTATATACTACCTTATTTAGATCATGAAAATATTGCTAAATATTGATTCTGTTGTCTGTATTTTAAATATCTAGTAAGTATTTTAGTGGGTAGGTATATAAATTTTATTAAAAGGTAAGTCAAGGATTTGACTCTCGGTCAATTTGGAAAAAATTGACTCTTGGGTCTGCTAAAATGCATAATTTACTTATTTAGGCAACTCTCAGCCGATCTCGAAAGATACTTGGCTCTGGGTTGAGTAAGTAAATGCTGTTGTAAACAACAGCGACTCTCGGTCAATCTCATTTGAGAATTAATCAATCTCATTAAAGGGACTACCTGGTAAATAATATCTGAAGAATGAAGCTATAAAATATAATATACCATTAATCACTTTAACTATACACATTTTTATATTCTACCTAATCTTATTTTGAGACCTAAATTGTATTAATTTTTTTTTCTTCTCATCTTAAATGTAATTATTTTTAATACTAACAATTTTAAAATATTTTTGCAATATTTTTAAAATTAAAAATAAGGAGGGGGAATATTGTGCCTACTTTGTACTCAGTTAATTATAAAATATGATTGCATTATTCTTTATGCACTCATCACACCATGTATGTGTTACGGTTAATGTGATAAATTGAAAATTATTAATAATAACCGGTTATTATGAATAATTACCGACAGTCGCGGTAAAAGTGATAAATTAATCACATTTAACAGTGATTATTTAATAATTCAATCTTAGTAGGTAACAAATTTCTTAAAAGAGAACAACATCTTGTGTACGTGCTCGTGTACAACCAAACTTTTGAACGTTTTAATATCATATATTAATATAATTTGGCATAATGAGTTTGGAATGTTTCTTGCATAATATTACTTTTCTATGATGCCCATAACATAATGTTTTGATTTAAAGTGAAAAATAGGTTAAGGTGCGGCGGGGGTGGCCCTTGGGCCACCCCTGAGCCGCCTATTTAGTTTTATACACACTTAAATGACCTCATATTAATCACATTTACCAAATCATGCGGTAATTATTCATAATAACCGGCGATTATTCATAATTTTCACATTTATCACTTTGACCGTAACATATGTACCAAATATTGAGGACAGATTAATCATGTACCTAATAACTTATGGAGCCTAACTGTGTGTCGAGGAGAAGGTAGGTGCAGGTAGATGAGTGAAACTCAGAGTCCAGATTTGAAGTGATGATTTATTTACAAAATGCGCTATATTTATAAGTAGTGTATTATTGGGCATTCTGTCCCCCAGTCGTCCGCTTCGCTTCCGACCGTTCGCTGCGCTCACTCTGGTTTGACAGAATGCCCAATAATACACTACGAACGGAGTGTTGAATACATTTAAATAAGTATCTTGATCAAAACATTCGGTTGAAGCCCCGTGGTAAGTAACTTCAGAGAGACCCGTGGTAAGATTCTCTCACCGAACGTTCTGCCTAATATGATACAGACAACTCAGGACCCATGGTAAGATTCCTTTGCTGAATGTATCGCCTAACACATTCAGCTTAATACCCATGGTAAGATTATCTTACTGAATGTCCTTCCTAACACAAACGGCTGAAGACCCGAGGTAAGTATCTTCAGAGAGACCCGTGGTAAGATTCTCTCACCGAACGTTCTGCCTAATATGACACAGACAACTCAGGACCCATGGTAAGATTCCTTTGTTGAATGTATCGCCTAACACATTCAGCTTAATACCCATGGTAAGATTATCTTACTGAAAGTCCTTCCTAACACAAACGGCTGAAGACCCGAGGTAAGTATCTTCAGAGAGACCCGTGGTAAGATTCTCTCACCGAACGTTCTGCCTAATATGACACAGACAACTCAGGACCCATGGTAAGATTCCTTTGTTGAATGTATCGCCTAACACATTCAGCTTAATACCCATGGTAAGATTATCTTACTGAATGTCCTTCCTAACACAAACGGCTGAAGACCCGAGGTAAGTATCTTCAGAGAGACCCGTGGTAAGATTCTCTCACCGAACGTCCTGCCTAATATGACACAGACAACTCAGGACCCATGGTAAGATTCCTTTGTTGAATGTATCGCCTAACACATTCAGCTTAATACCCATGGTAAGATTATCTTACTGAATGTCCTTCCTAACACAAACGGTTGAAGACCCGAGGTAAGTATCTTCAGAGACCCATGGTAAGATTCTCTTACCGTTTGTTCTGCCTAACACATTCAGCTCAAGACCCATGGTAAGATTCTCTCACTGAATGTCCTCCTACCTAACATACACAGCTGAAGAGCTATGTCAAGATTCTATCTCTGAATGTTCTTTCTTAGGTACCTGATTACTATTACCTTTTATTACCGTTTACCATTACTTACCCTTTTACCTTTACCGTTTTTAGCACAACCATACCATCACCTTTATGTAACACCATACCTTGAGATTTTTTATTCAAATAAAACAACCACAACCATAATTTATTATAAATTGAAATAAATTAAGACCTTTTTTACTACGATTATTGATGATATAAATCAATTCTTCTCGTCGAAGTTTCTTATCCACGATTTAATTAGTTTATTAATTAAATCATGTCACTGGGGATCTGAAAAAATAAATAATGCTTTAAATAAATTGTGAACAGTTTAAATACAGAACCGAAACTTCTAACAATATTGCAACGTTATTAATAAATAAAAAGGTTACCTGTTTTAACCAAGATCTATAACGACGTTTTCTGCTTATTATTGTAGATATTTAATTGTCTTGCTGAGCAGTAGGTACTCCTGAAATAAAGAGAACTTTTTTTAATCGTCAATAAAATCTGTAATAAATATTAGCAAACAATTATCTATTGATTTTAGTATTTAAAGATTTTTATTTGTGATATATATTAAATATTTTGAATAACACTATAATCAAAGCGAAGAAAGTTTTCTTTATAAATCAATGAAAAAATGGTTTATTTATTCATAATTTAACCACGTATAGAAAAGAAAAAATACTGCACTGACCCCAGATAGCTTGGGAACAGCAAGCGAGTGATGATCTTAAAGAGGTATCAAAAAAATGGTAATCTCTCTCGCAAGTTAAACGAAAATCATGATCCGAAAGTTATCCTATAAACTTAAAAGTATATGAAATATATAATTACACTTACATTTTAGGAAATACTGCACTGGTTTCACAGAGTTTTTAAAATGTGCACTTATACTTTTTAATTATTACGTACATGACGAACTTGCACTCGATGAAATCTAATGTCACATTGTACGTTGCATCGCGTGGATCGTGGGAATGTACGAGCTGCAATTTATAGTCCAAGAGTAAGAGTTTTATATATTTATCTGTAAACCTGTTCATTTTAAAATGGTTTTAAAGTTTTGTTTCGAATTTTTGACATTTTGCATTATTGTACATTTATGACTATTAGACATTTATTTATTGTACATTTACTACTATACTACTATAAGTACTTACTCTTTCTAATATTGCAAAAATAAAATAATCTTTTAAATCATTTATTTCATATTTAATGAAAATGTATATCAATATTTAACCAATCTGAAAATAAAATACATTTTATTCAAATGTTCAATAAAACATCGATTTAAACATCTCAGCTCCTGGTCTCACACAGCTTACTTGCAGATTCAGCATTAAATGCTTTGAATGTGTGTGCACGACATGTAACTTTAGATTTTTATTGTTTACTTCGTGTTGCATTGCAAGTTGAAACTAATAATTCTTTTTATCTTTCTATGTGACTCAATGGTGACTGATACATAATGCTTCTACCGTTAAATCTACCTTTATAAAGTAAGTCAATTTTTTTCTAAATGACAATGCATTGTAAAAAAGATGTAAACATTGTGAGGAAAAATAAAATCGAATAAAATCGTGAGTAAAATTAGTTGGTTTATTAGTTTTCTGTTGGAAGCAGACTCAAATCAATGTAGCTTATTACAATTTAACTCTTTACAAATAGAATGATGGAAATTCGGTACTTGGAATACTACATAATTAGTATTTGACTAGCCATTTAAGAAATTAACCTACATACTTTAGATTCTGATTTCACTTTTACTGCAACATAGTGTAACACAATCATATTTCCTTTAAACGTAACATCAAAGTATGGGTAATATTTTAATTCAAAAGGTAATACCTACTTGCTAGTGATTTTTTTTCTGTGCTTATCGAACATAAAAATACGGTCCAAATTTGTATATCATTTTATTGTTACTTTAGTTTTAACTAATTAGCTTAATTTTTGCTGACAATTTATTATTGATCACATAAATACAGAATTTCACCGCAAAAAATTAATTACTTTGTGAGATTCTTTGTGAATAGCAAGAAACAAGCTCCCGATTGTGCAAAATGTGAGTAAGTACTGTTATACATTTATTTTATACTTAGTTTGTTCTGACAAATAATTTTCAAGTAATGTTTTCTTTACTGAGTATTTCTTTACATGTTTTCTTTACTTTAGTATTTGTGTAGAGAACCGCGATGTGTTTTGTTAAGCTAATTGGTCGCGGGTTCGAATCCCGCAACCATCAATATATCTAGCTAGCATAGTATGTATCTTTGTATTTGGTAGTGTACTTAAATGTGTCATTACCGTAATTAGACAGTGGTCATGATTATTAGGAAGATAGACTAATGATGATTAATATTTTATAGGTCGGATTCTGAGTACGCATCCAGCATTGAAGACGTGGCCCCATTAGAGGTGGTGCCACCACCGCGCTCGAGCAAGAGCAAGTCCAAAACCAGCGCGTCGACCTCAACCGCTTCTACGCCTGCGCCTAAGCCGAGGAAGCGAAAGCCTGCCGCCCATTCCGTTGCGAACGTTGAAGCCCTAACTAGGTAAATTTCCACCTTTATAATCTAACTAGCTTTTGGCTGCGGCTTCACCCGCGTAAAATTTAGTATATCACAGATCGCCATAAATTATAGCCTATATGTTATTCTGGGTTATAAACAATAATACTGTAAAGTTTCATCAAAATCTGTTCAGTGGTTTTGCATGAAAGAGTAACAAACATCCTCACAGCCAGACATCCACACAAACTTTGCATTAATAATATTAGTAATAGTAAGATTTTAGTAATAATATTACCAAACTCCCTCATAATTATTCTACAAGCACTTAATTTTAATATTCCCTAAAAGGTAAATTTTTAATTTACAATGAGTTTTTACGAGTACTTACATAAAAATCTAAGCGAATTAAAGTAAAATAGTACCTAATTGTTTAAAGTACAACAGCTGATCTTTTGACAACTTTTTTGTACAGAGCATTCTTATGTGTTTGTGTGTGTGCAATAAAACCTTTAAATAAATAAAACTAACAAAAAATATATTCTATTGAATAAAATAATCATTACTTAAATAAATGTCTATTGTTCACAGACCAAAGAAAACGAAGAGTTTGTTTTCAATCATTAATAAGGACGAGCGGGCAAGTGCGAAGGAGACAACTCGTAGCATCGCATCGAGCTTTACATCGCGGGTGTCTTCGGGCCAGTGTCGTCGGACTGCAGTCACCAGCGGCGAGTTCTACATAGATTTGAAAGTCTACAACACCGACGATGTTAAGAACGTTCCACCCGAGGAGCGTTACAAGAAAGCGCTTGCAGCGGTAAAACTCCAATGCGGTGAACAATCCCAGGAGTGGGAGGCTCTACAAAGGTTTATAAGTAGCGCTTACGTAATTTTTGAAGAGTGCGAACCGACTTATTACAGTAATAAAATAAACATTAAATAATTTTTACT
This sequence comes from Ostrinia nubilalis, assembly GCF_963855985.1. Taxonomy (NCBI): domain Eukaryota; kingdom Metazoa; phylum Arthropoda; class Insecta; order Lepidoptera; family Crambidae; genus Ostrinia; species Ostrinia nubilalis. The sequence continues at coordinate 8,262,191 of NC_087118.1, read as the reverse complement.
TGTAAATAAACATACTTATTACACAGTTTTAATATTATTTTTTACATTCGAATTATTCAACATTATTTCTAGTAGGTAGGTATAGAGACTTTATTGTTTATTAACTAATTCTTGGTTCTAAAATGCCTTTCTGTACTATTTGTAACGTGTCCATAGGTTCAACCTCTTGGGTAGGACACTTGCGGAGTCGCTTGCACAAGCAAAAGAACTCCACCCAACCACACAGTGATGGTGTGGAAATCGTAGGTTCTGCATTTCGCTCTCGAATCATTTCTTACCGATTAGTTGCAAGTGAACTTGACCAAACTTCTATAGATATTTTCTTTAATTCTATTCATAACAAAATAAAATCACTTTTAGATGATGCTTTAAGAGTACATACTTGCATCAAAGTGAATTTTGAATTATTTAGCATTTTCCTGTTATTCAAAAATAATATGCAGGAAATGAAATCTTTTGTTACAAAGAATTTTATACTTTACCACAACTATGATTTTGATAGTTTATTTTCTAAACTAGTGAGTATATTGAAAAAGAAAATGGAAGAGTTTGAGGAAAGCGATAGTGGTTGGGCTTTTTTAAGTAATTCACATTTAGAAATAAATGTCAATAAGTACCAACCATTAGGTGGGTCATCTTATTTAAAATTACCTAAATTTATTCAAAATAAGAAAGCATGTATAAATATTCAAAATAAAGACCAGTGTTGCTTTTTATGGAGCGTAACAGCAGCTCTTTACCCTGCTCGAAATCATCCTGAACGAGTCTCGTCTTATCCCAATTTTAAAGATGTTCTAAATATCAATGGGATATCTTATCCCGTCACATTCTCAGATATTAGGATTTTTGAGAAAAACAATCCTAAGTTAAGTTTTATCATTTATGGTCTAAAAAATTCTAAAACCATTATTGGCCCCGTATATAAATCTGAAAATACCAAAAACAAAAAAACTATTCATTTGCTAATGTTAGAAAATGACGCGACGTCACATTATTGTCTTATCAAGGACTTGTCGCGGCTTGTCAGAAATCAAATAACAGCTCATCATGGTAAAATTTATTTCTGTGATACATGCTTAGTGTTTTTTACTACTTTTGATGAACTAGAAAATCATTTATGTAGCGGGATCGTCACTGTATTACCTGAAAAGGGGACCGTCATAAAATTTAATAATTATGACCGTAAACAAAATGTTCCATTCGTCATTTATGCAGATTTTGAGACAATTTTAGAAGTGCACAAAGACAAATCTGATACGCAAAATACAAAAACGCTGCAGCACCATATACCCTCAGCGTTTGCGTACAATATAGTCTGTACTGTAAACAGTAGCTATAATCGGTATGTATCATATCTCGGTTCTGACTGTGTTTCAAAATTTATAGAATCTCTTTACCGTGATGTTCGTGAAATTCATGCAATCTTATCTAAAAATTTGCCTATGATTTTTACCGAAAAAGATGCATCCGAATTTTTGCAAGCCACTCGCTGTCATATATGTGATAACTTTTTATTTTCAGACAAAGTGCGCGATCACTGCCACATAACAGGATTATATCGTGGTGCAGCCCACAGATATTGTAATTTACAATACAAAATACCTAAGTTTATTCCTGTATTTTTCCACAACTTGGCAGGTTATGACTGTCATTTGTTCATAAAACAATTAGGTGAAATGCCTGGAAATATTAAGATTATACCTAAAACTAAAGAAAATTATGTGTCATTTACGAAATTTGTTCCGATTTCTGATCAAGAATTTATGCAATTGCGCTTCGTAGATTCATTTAAATTTCTTGGCACTAGCTTAGATAAATTAGCAAAAACTATTAAAAAAGAAGAGTTTGATCATTTACGCACGCATTTTCCAATACCTACCCAATTTAATTTACTTACTCGCAAAGGTATATATCCCTACGAATACATGGATAACTGGGATCGGTTTAAAGAGCGATGTTTACCAGAAAAAAAAGAGTTTTACAGCTCCCTTACAAATGAGCATATTACTGATGAAGATTATGAACATGCTCAATCAGTTTGGTCACAATTTAACATCAAAAATCTGGGTCAATACACTAAATTGTATTTGAAAACAGACGTTCTCTTGTTAACTGATATTTTTGAAAAGTTTAGAAAAACTTGCAAATTTCATTATCAATTAGATCCTGCTTTCTATGTAACCGCTCCTAGTTTATCATTCGATGCAATGCTTTACAAAACTGGAGTCGAGTTGGAGCTCATAGATGACCTTGCCATAGTGCGTATGATTCAATCAGGCATCAGAGGAGGAGTATGCATGTGTTCGCACAGGCATGCCAACGCCAATAACAAATACATGAACGAATACGATCCCTTAAAACCAGATACCTTTGTAGTTTACATAGATTGCAATAACTTATACGGATTCAGTATGTGTCAATCTCTACCGCTGTCGAATTTTAGATTTTTAAACCAGACAGAAATTGAATGTCTTGATATTGTTAATGTTCCTGCTGATGCAGAGTATGGTTTCATTCTTGAGGTTGACTTAAGCTATCCGAAAGAGTTACATGACAGGCACAATGATTTACCATTTTGTCCTGAGAAATGCATTCCACCGGGGGGTAAGACTTTTAAGCTCGTGCCTAATCTTTACGACAAGTACTTCTACGTCATCCACTATGTTCACTTGAAAACATGTTTGAAACATGGGCTGATATTAAAAAAAATACATCGAGTCATAACGTTTCAACAAAGTCCTTACTTAAAACAATATATCGATCTAAATACGAGTTTAAGACAACAGGCTCAATCTACATTTGAACAAGACTTTTTTAAGTTGCTCAATAACAGCATTTTTGGTAAAACCTTAGAAAACAGCGAAAAAAGAGTTAATGTACATTTAGTTAACGAATGGAGTGACCACAATAATGTAACAAAAAAGAAAATAACTGCCAATAAATTAATTGCAAGCTCTAGTTTTCACAGTGTTTCAATTTTCACTGAAAATTTAGTCGCAATACAAACAAAACCTGAACGGGTGATTTTGGATAAGCCAATATACATAGGGTTTACGGTGTTAGAGTTATCTAAAAGCCACATGTATGACTTTCATTATTCAGTTTTTGAACCATCGTATAAAAACAAATTACAAATGTGTTACACGGATACGGATAGTTTCGTTTACCAAATTGAAACCGAAAACTTTTACAAAGATTTAAAAGAAACCTTCTTACATTATTTCGACACAAGCAATTTTTTCAAAGAAAATGTATATGGCTTACCGCTTCTAAATAAAAAGATTCCTGGACTTTTCAAAGACGAAATGGGAGGAAACATTATAACAGAGTTTGTTGGATTACGTTCAAAGTTGTATTGTGTAAAGACCATTAATACTACAATTAAAAAAGCAAAGGGAGTAAAGAAGAGTGTTGTTCGCGATATACAAATATCAGACTATAAAAAAACTTTGTATCACGGCAATATAGTGCGGAAAACAAATATTTTATTTAAGTCAATCAAACACAACATTTTTACTCGCAGTCTCAACAAAGTAGCGCTATCCAGTAATGATGATAAACGTTTTGTTTCGGCTGACAAGGTGTCAACAAGAGCTTGGGGGCATACATCCATTCTAAACATTTAACTAAGCATAACATTGAACCAAGAATTAGGTAATTAAAATTAAATTATAATACTTTCCTTAGTTGTACGATTTTCTTTATTATAATAGATAACCTAAGCTAATTAAGATAATATTAAGTTTCAAATAAATGTAATTAATTAATAAGGTACCTACCTATAAATAAATGATGACAAATTATTTACTTGGGTTTTATTTCTTATACGTAAAGACATTGGTTCACATTAACTCAATAAGATCATGTTTAGACATGTTTTAAAGTGTGATATTAATCATCGCATAGAAACGGTGAGATCGTAATATGACATCGATCACACGTTAGGAATCAATTTACTACATTTATTTTGCAACGCTGAGGAAACTTTAACAGGTTTGGACATGAAATTAATTAATAGCACGTGGCATAGCCGGTGCGTCTCATGTTACCTATTTGATATAAGCAACCAATAGATTTTATTTAGTTATCAATTCGACTTTGTTGCGTTCAAACTTGTTTGGGTTAAAAGTTAAAATGGCTCAACGTAGTCACAGTCATCTTACCTCACCACAAGCCAGCTACGTTCTTTCAATCGATAGTAGAGTCCCCAAGCACGTAATTAAAATTGAAATTATGGAAGCAGTGGAAGTGTCAAACGATGAAGTGGACATTCAAAGTCGTGCAAAAACTCAATACATTGTGTACGAAAATTGTGATGATGTATATTTTAGCGCGCTGCAACTGATGTCACACATCAGTTCCAAACTGCGAGACCGCAACGAAAGACCTACCTTGTGAGTGGGAAATAATTAATTATCAATCAGGTATGTAGTATTTTAGTATTTTTAAGTGTTTTATTGTGTGGTTAACTATTTACCTAATTATTAGTTAAAGCAACTTTATTACAATTTATTCTCTTTATTCTTTACAGAAAATGACTGACGTATATGATGATTTTCCTCAATACGCTCAAGACCCGTTACAACAGTTCACTCAGCAATACAAAGATTTATTTGGGGTGGAATCGACGCAAATTGATCAAAAACGTAAAAAACGAGTTTCTCCAAAAAATAATAAGCGGATAACTCCAAAATCTTTTGTGGTGTGTAACGAACAGAAAGGCTTCAAAATGATCCAGATAAAGGTGGTGGACCTGGTCTGCGAGCGTGACCGAGCAAATTCGAACTCATCATCATCTACGTCAGATGCTGACAGCGAGTGCGTGTTACTTAGTGCCCAATACGTAGTCCATGACGCAGTGGACGAAATAATGGATATGACAGAATGTGTAATTAAGAAGATATCAAAAAAGTTAACTGGTTCTAACTTTTAATTGATTATGTTTTTTAATATAGTTGTAAATGTAATGAAATAAATTATTATGCAAAAACGATTTTTTTACTCAGTTCCCTAGGAATACATATTTAGGTATAAAAATAAACACAAAGTTTAATTCCATATTTCAATTATTTATTACAGTAAAGTGAATATTTATTAATTAAACACATTGTTATCTACACACCATTTCTTTGAACTTAAAACATTTCGTAACGCACAATACTTGTCATGATAAAAACAATTAAATAAAATTTTATCTTTACAATATAGTTCATTAAGACTATTCAAATTAGGAGTACCCTTACGAGTTATATCAATAACACTATTATTATTATTACACAACTCTTGCATCCATTTTACTTTTTCTTCCCCTTTGACTATAATTTTTTTATTTTTCAAAAAACCAGTCATCATTCTATGAAATTCTCTGTAGTCTATGTAGCCCTCACTCCATAAATAGCCTCTATTTCTTTCGATCCAACGAACACATTTCTTTTCTTCATCACTCAGTGCAGAAAACGGATACGGGGGCTTTATTAAAAACACATAGGTATACTCTACATTAGCTACTGCCATTTCTTTAACCAAGAATTTATTATTGCTGTCCTTAAACCCTTGCAAATCAACGATTACTGTATTATAATTATTCATGATAGTTTCTTTACAATGTTACTCAAAGGCTTATATTCGTATAAACAATCGTTTAAAATCAGGCAGAATGCAGCTGTCTTATCTGGAATTTCTTGGTCTGTCTCAATTTCGACTCTCACATCAATAGATCCTTTCAGTGTTTCGTGTTGTCGTGAACAGTCAATAACGAATAAAGGGGCAACGTCTCTAAATTCTTTTAAACTCAGCAACGGCTCTGAACGACGTCCGTGATACGACTGCTGAAATCTTGTATATTGTTCGTATAATAAAGTGAACTTGTCATCTGAGAAACTGATGTTCAACCCTTCATAGGGATAATACGACGAATTTAAAAAGACTCTTACATCACGTACATGACAATGATCAAACTCTGCCATTGACAATTGACTGTTGTGTTTGCGGTTGGTTTGTAAGGCTATTACAACAAATCGCGGTTTCTCTGTTTGGGATGCAGTTTTGATAGACCAAGTATGCTTACGTGTTTGAGGAAGTAATGGGTATTCATACAGATCCCAATTACGAAATGCTAGAGGAATAGCACGATCTTTCTCTAAATGCTTTAATAAATTTATTCTTTCTCGATCTGACACTTTGATATGTGGCACTCTCCAAATAATTTTACTAATTATAATGTCATCTACAACTTCTCCTGTATTTAATTTGATAGAATTAAGATTCGTATTGCTTCTAAGTAACACTAACTCGTGTTTACAGTTCATGATTATTTTTTCATAGTCTTCTGCGAATCCTAATATCTTGTTTAGCGGAATGGATAAGGAAAACGCCCCACCTCCAGTATTATTGGTTCCCATAGTTGACCAACCCCAAACTCGTGCATATTTTGATTCATTTTCATTTAGCGATAGATAAGATTTTATTGTTGTAGTTATACCTGCATTTTTTATTTTATCTATTTCTACTCCATTCAATTCATACCGAATATCTTGAAATAGGAACAATGCCGGATTATTAATGAAATGTACCTCAGATATTTTTGCTTTAGTTGTGGTGTTATAAACATTCACTTTCCCCTCGATATACAAACTACTAAGTGAAGGCAATACGTATAGATCTTGTTGATTAATAGGAATTCTTATTTCATCATTCTTGTTGAAACTTGTCACGTACGGTTTGTATGAATGATATTCGAAACTTTCAATGCTGTTGTCGTATGATGTTTGTTGAGATATATTTAGAATATTCATTTTATCAACCCGATTAGCCTTAGAAATTCTTTATTGGTCTTGGTAAGCTTCTTTTTTAGTTGAAACGGTGTGCTTTTGCGAGATGATCTTCGAGGAATGGCTTGGGTATACGACTGAGGGGGGTTTTTATTGAAATTTATCATTTTTTTCTGAAATGTAAATACAGCTGGACTTCTTCACCTCGTAAATTTATCTCTTTATTGTCAGCGTCCAACAACCGTATATTGATAGCACTTATAGAATTTTGATTAACAGGAAAATAAATTAAGTTTTTAGGTATCTCAATTATTCGATAACCAGGTGGAACATTAGGCACAAATTCATAAATAATGTGACTGGCTTTCCCGTTTACAAAGGAACCACTAACTACGTCGCATTCGATTCTCACAATGGTTGTTGATAGAATGCTAACAGGGTACTGTGAATCAGTACTTATATTAGCATGTATTGTCTCCATTCCAAAACCTAGTATTTTACCAATTGATTCACTTTTATTAAAATGAACATCTTTGGAGCAAAAAAGGTTTGTCTTCAATGTATTGTTATTGCAAGTTAGTTTTAATACAGTGTTCTTCATATTGTCTTTTAAATAATCACAAATATCCTGAAGCTCATAAGATCCTTCAGGAATTTCGATGATTTCATTTTCACCATAATGAAACTTATTGTTTCGTTTATCGATATTAGGAATAGAGTTAAAAGTTGAGAAATACAAAAGACCGCATTCATATTCTCCTCGAAGTTCCAAACTTGGTGAATAATTTGTTGTTAAAGAGGCTCCACTTCCAGTTAAAGATACAGTGAAAGACATTTTTATACTAACACATTTATTTCGTTTGCTATTTAAATGCTTTTTCCAATAATTTCTTAAAAATTTTAGACACAAATGACCACAATTAGTAGTGCCGTAAGCTTGATGTCTTACATAATTGTAGTTTATAGGCAAGGCATACATATATTTCATTAATTCTAACGGTGGTTTTAAATTACCAGAACTATCATAATATTCTACGTAATTGTTTTGCTTTACAAAGGCCACCCAATGCGTACCTGGATTTATGTTGCTATCCAAATTTAATATTCCACATTCTATTTTTCTAGGTTTCAAAGGTAACGTATCTCTCATGTAAACACCGCGAAAGTAAGGAATGTCGTTAGCATGTTCCAAAATATCGAGGTTAGTGAGCGCACGTCTAGGTAGCCGCTTAATCAGTTTTTTGATGGGTTAAGATATAACCCTGCTCCTTTTTTATGAGGTTTAATATATAATCCTTTTCCAAGAGCCACCGCTTCCATCATTCTGTTATGTCTTTCAGATTCCTGAAGACTCTTCTGTGCAGCTTTAGAATCATTCACAGCTTTTGCTATACCTGCTGCTCCTCCAGCTAGTGAACCTAAAGCTGACAATCCCGCAAATATGGGAATAAGTGGTAAAAGTCCTCCACACTTTGGAAGAGGAATGATACGTGGCAAACGTATTCCTTTCTTTTTACTAAACAGTTTCTTTGCAACTGCATAAGCATATTTTATAACAGAGTTTTGATCCTTGGATTTCATTTTTTTCAATAGGGACTGTATTTTTTTCACACCTTTCTTAAATGATTTCATGCCACTGCCTGTTCTGATTTTTGCCTTCATAGCATTTTTTACTATCCATGATGCAATTTTTTCTCCTTTTCCAGCATCTTTCGATTTCAATCTCCTTTGAGCCATATTCAAAAGTTCCAAGTCGGCTTTGCGTCGAGCTCCAGGATCTTTATTATTGTAAGAAATATCGTGGTGCATACAAGCGTTATCTAATTTGTTAACCCCTCGATCGCCTTTTAGAATCCGTTTTTGAAGTTTCGTACCGGGACCACAAAATTGATACCCAGGTATATGTAACTCGAACGGCAAATGATCTACCAAGCTATTGATTACACCACTGCCTTCCTTCATCGATAATCATCTAGTGTCCCAAAGAGAGATCCTGTGTTATTTATATACTTATCTAAATCACTAATTCACGTTTGTCTACCCAACTGTTCTCTTTATCACTTAGTCCTAACCATTTTACAAAAAGTTTGTTTTCTTTTTTCTTTATAACTTTTTCAATAAGGTAGATGTCTGGAAATTTAGTTTTTTGTAACTCGTATCCATAAAAAGAGCCTAGAATATTTTGGTTGTATTTGTCTTTTATTTGATACGTTTGAGGATAGGTATCATTAATTTTTACGATTTGAAATATTTCCGTAGACCAATTAGGGGTATAACCTTTATAGAAATATCCTTTGTATTTACTTATACGAACAAAATCGTTAACTTTAAAAGTGGATCCTTGACGTACTGTCTTTGGCTTTCGGGTTTTAATGATATTAGATTTAACTAAAGCCTGATTCGCATGATTAACATCAATCGGTTTGAACTTTGTAATGCGGTGCAAAGTGTTGTTATAGCGATGCACCACGGAATCTAAATTACATTGAAACCATTGATATCGTCCGCACAGACTGAATGTTTTGTAAAGATGTGATTTTATAGTTCTTATAACTCGTTCTACTATAGAGGCTTTTTTAACAGAATATGTGGAATAATGGTTTATGTTGTAATTTTTCATTAACTTTTCAAAAGAATTATTATAAAACTCTGTACCCAGATCTGTTTGTAAATTGTTTGGCTTCCGTGTTGATTCAGATAATATACTTTGCATTGCATTTGTAACATATTGTTTAGATTTTGCTTTCAACGGTCTTACCCATACAAATTTTGATAAAGTATCAATTACTACTAGTACATATTTATATCCTTTATTATACGATGAATATTTTTGAAAATCCATAAGATCCGCTTGCCATAAATCATCTATTCCTTTAATGTTAGTATGACGGCGACAGAAATTTCTTCTTGCTGGCTTGTGGAGCTCGTTAACTATGTCTTGTTTACTCATTCTTATCAAGTTTTGAAGGTAACATAAGATCGATTTCTTTTTTTGTGTAATACAATTTACTGAAATTGACACTAGTTAATTTTTCTAAATTATTTAAATATTTTTTAATGTTGGTTTGAATTGATTTCATTTCATTTTTTAGATCTTGAACATATTTATCGACATACTCTTTATTTACAGCCTCGTCATCCTTTTCAGGAGTTGGTAGTCCTTTTAATCTCGATGATTTTAAATCAAAGTCGCCTGCATCTGACTTTACTAATGTGTTGGTAGGAATGTTATTAGAAAATTCAGATAGTCGTAAACGCTTATGAACGTGATGACCAAATTTATCTATATTCATTGCCGTCTGCTCGGCTTCTGTAGTTTAATGGTACTGTTGAATCCTCCAGATGGTAGCTTTATATATTTTATGTCTTTTATAATGCCAGCTTCATGCAGTTCTTCTATTATTGCATAAATTTCATTATTAACTCCAGTGTTACCAGCTGCCCATGACCCGAGTAGTAATTTTAGCCTTTCTACTAATTCATTTGGATCATCCCAATAAACTAAATCAGTATCCTTCTTAACTTCTTTCAATATATCGATGCCTTCACCTCGCGGGAGACTTTCTACACTACTTGCGTGACTTCTAGAGAACTTAAATAAAGGTTTAATCACGTTCATATATTTAAATCCTTTATTACTGTTTATTGGTTTAAATGGATCGAAGTTACGTTTGTGTGCATTGGTATCTATAAGTACTAATTTATAATTTTGTAAATCCTCGTTTGTAATTATTTTTAAATTTGGTGCCTTTTGGTATAATAATTCTTTCAAGCCTGGAGTTTTTTTTAGGCTACGGCTTCCAATTTTCAAAATGCGTCCATCGTCATAAACACGTGTATTACCGAGCATCAATTTTCCATTAACATTTCTAACACCAAAAGGAATATTTTGCATTACTTCAGATGACACAGACCATGATAAAAAATCATTAGCAATACTTGGTGATGACTGAATAGATTTAAATGAGTTGTCATGGACATCGTGTTCATGAGTGGGTGATGTGGTGAGGGTTTTGTTAGGTGTTTTACAATCATCATTTTCTAAAATATCTTCATAATCATTTAAATTTTCCTCGTTGTCAACATCCGTTTTGTAGTAATCAAAGTCTTCATCTGAATTATTGGATGACTGGCTTTCGATATGTTTAGTTCTTTTAACTGACTGGATTGGTTCTGTTTCTTCTTCGTTGTAGCGTTTGCCATCAGGTCTACTACTTAATAGTTTAAGAGGGTTCACAATAGGTTTAAATATTGTTTCCAGTGTCATATCATTTTTCATTTTTGAATCTTTTAACATTTCTACTTTTCTTTTCACAGCTGACGCCGACTTTAAAATTTGTTCCTTAAGGTTCCGCTCCATTGTTACGAGTTCCACTCTGTTTGACTTCTCAATTCAAACTAGTTTGTTGGAACGTAAGTAACAGTTACTTATATAAGAAATAAATAGTTTAATCTACTTTAATGAATGTATCAAACTTCATTCTATAACAACCGTTGTTTCGTTCACAATCCTTATTTATGACCACATAACTGTATGGCTTACCCCACACAGTTGAACACATTTCACGGAACTGAGTCCAGGTCATGTCAGACCCTACATGCTCATCGTAAATATGCCTTAGATTAATGTTGTCTTGTTTAAATAATATGATAAGGTTAGCATTATCTCTTACTAATTGCTTAGGTATTCTTGAGTAGGTTTGATTAATATAAAAACAGTCAATGTTTTTATGTCGTCCCATAGCAAAATAATCACGTATATTGTTTTGATTTTCACATGCAACATCATCAAATACGAAAATGGATTCAGACAAAGCGTCATGTGGACTTAAAATGTCTTTATTATCACTATATTTGAAGTAAGATATGTCTGCAACTTTTTCCAATACTTTTTCCAAAAACTGGTACTTAGGTTGATACAAGGACTTTGAATAAACATATAAGTTGCGAAAACGTGGTCCATCACGGTGTAGCAACAGACTAATTACAAAATTGGTCTTTCCACAATTTGATGGGCCACAAACAATGCTGCGAATAGTATTTGGTAATAAATTACCATGACGTTTAAACTCTTTCGAGGATACTGGACAAATACATTGTAATTTAAGAGATTCTTTTTGTTTCAGAAATCTCATTACAGTTTTTGGTTTAAACTCAACCGTTCTGATTGATAGGTTTTAATGGAATGATAAAAACTTTGTTGAGTTTATAATTTTTATAGGAATTTTGGAAGATAAAACTACTTTCAACACTCCGTTCGTAGTGTATTATTGGGCATTCTGTCAAACCAGAGTGAGCGCAGCGAACGGTCGGAAGCGAAGCGGACGACTGGGGGACAGAATGCCCAATAATACACTACTTTTATAGTAACACAGAAAAGAGACAGAAACATTGGCTGTCGCACATGACATGAAAACATTGAAACTTTCAGCGCGTACCCGCGCGCTCCCATAAGAGGAAGCGGGACAGCAATATCTGTCCTCTCGAGCGTAGGTTATATCCACGGAGCTCCCGCGGTGGGTGTGCGAGCGAGACAGCCTCTCGGACCTCTCGGCCGGAGGTTATAAATATAAGCGGCCTCTTCGCGGCCTATCTCGCAGTACGGAGTCTGACACGATGCGACTCCCACAAACTTTTCTTTGTCTTTTGCACTCGGCACCAATCCCTAATTTGTAATATTCTGTCATAATAACTAGTCTTCGTTTTATATTCAATAAATTGTTTCTTCACTCTTTGTACCACTGTTGCACGAACAACATCAAATACAGTGTGAGTCACGTTAAAGTGTACATATGAAAATAGATGAAACTAGACCTATTTTTATCGACAAAAAAGAGGTCAAAAAATTTTGAGATTTTTTTTTAAATTTTTATATATTTTTTTTTCTTCCAATTACTTTTTATAAAGAAAACGTAATAACTTATAAACTAAGCGGTATATCCTGATAAAATAAAAACAGTAATAATGCTAAATAACAGGCGATACTAAAAAAACCGTGCGAGTGCGAGTCGCACTCGCACACCGAGGGTTCCGCCGTACAAACGTAGCGGTTTACAATTTATGACGTATTAAATCAAATTACTTACTAGATATCGTAGTAGTCTTTAAGTTTTGATTCCGTTGCGAGTAGTGGCGAATTTCAAAATATGCGGTATGATTTATAGGTAGGTACCTAGACCTACCTCAGCGTTTTGAATTTTTGCGTTGATTTAGAATTTTTCACAGTTTAGAGGCAATTAGATTTAAGAAGTGTTTGATATGAATTTCCACTTTAATATCTCTACGCGTTCATATGAAAAAGGGTAGGTAGTAAGTTTATAATTATTAAAAAAATATTTTATGTCATGTAAGCAAAAATAATATTTTAATATTTTATGTAACTTCAAATTTATCATTTTGGCAATTTTTCCTTTATCTGTACTAAGATAAGATAGCCCTTCCCAGCGGGTTTCCATAGCGCACGCGACATGCGAAAATGCACTGCCTGAAAGAATCACTCAGCCTATTCCGATTACTATGGAAATAGCTGGGAAGGGGTATCTTTGTTCAACAATTATGTCGAAACTAATAGACGTAGACTAATAAATTTACATTCGTTTTGTAGAATAGCTCAAATACTAAAAATACAATGCAAATAAAACATACCTTAACGACCTGGTTTTTCTTGTGTTGGAAAATAACTGAAAAAGAAGTGAAAAAAGTAATGTATTTTTCTAATTAAATCCATTCTTACTCCCATAAAATGTATGAAACTTGTATCTGTTTTCTTCTTCTACTAATAGATAATTTTATTGGCTATCGCATGTATATAAATTATTTGCCTATTAATTTTAAGCTACCCACGCTTTCACTTGTTTTTTAAAGAAGAGGTGTAAACTAAAAATTAAAAACTTAAATCGAAGTAATTTTTCGAGAAATGGGTCAGGCCCCAAATTTGAAGTATTTTCATCGATAAAATTGTCCATAGATTACGCCCTTAAAGTTTGATCACTACATGCCCGGACACACTGTATAACGTTGCTTCGTGCCGAATTTCAAGATTCTGAGTTCACGGGAAGTAGGACCTTGTAGGTTTTGATTCCCTAGCGTGTGACGGAAATTCGTCAAAGGTGTATGTCGGTATAAACTGCTGTATCTTTTGATCGCGTTAACTTAGAAGTTTGATTTTGGTTAGATCCTCTTCGCTCTCGGGCCTTGGCGCGAGCAGACGCGTCGCAGTTTTTATTAAAAAATACAAAAATGTTGTGCAACTAAAATATTCCTTATAGAACAGTTATAGATTCTAATCTTGATTGAAACCATCTGCAAATACTCAACAAAAATTCCGATCCGTGCGACAGCAGCGGCTACCTCGTCCCCCGCGTACCTCAAGTGCGACAGAGTGAGTTGCCATTTTTCGACTCGCTCAGTCCGATACGTCACGGCGCGCGGTCCCACCCACCATCTCAACGTGTTTGCTACGAGGCGCTACGAAACAGTGATTGCGCGCTACGGATCTGGCACTACGGACTGTATGCTACGTGTTGTGCTACGGACGGCTTGTGCGGCATCTGACTTTGCGGTACAAGTGAACATTGTGTGCCAAAATCAACCTTATTTATCTAATAATTAGACCCAATCCACGTCCTGCTAACACGTCTTACGTAAAACAGTGAACAAACATACGAAATGAATAAGTCATTATCCGAATCAAACTTAAATGTATCGCCTCCGCGCGATTTTAATATAACCCCACCGAACTACGTCTCCAACCGTGCTGCTAAGAAGAGAAAGGAAGACCACAGCCCTCCAGTGCACACGGACACTCAGCACGAGCCCGGGAATAACGACATTTCTGTACTTAGAGAAGAAATGAGGGAAATGTTCGCAACACTTCTTGCTACCCAGCGGCAGGAATTTCAAAAGATCAATCCCACTCTAAAACAAATCCAGGACACTAACATAAAGATAGAAAGCTCGATTGAATTCCTGTCCAGACAAAATCTAGAACTACAAAAAAGAATTGAAACCTTAGAACTACAAAAAAAGGAGGACGCCAAACACATCACGGCCCTCGAGGACAAAATCTAAAACATGCTAAAACACTCAAGAAAAGCTAATTTTGAAATTAAGAATGTGCCGAAGAAAGAGAAAGAAACAAAAGAAGACTTAATCAAGATGGTGACCTGCTTGTCCTCCTCAGTGGGCGCTGCCCTTACCAAATCCGACGTGGCCGACATCTACAGAGTACGTGGCAAAAAAGAAAATGTAGTTAATACCCCTATTGTTGTTGAAACAACGTCCACTACCCTGAAGAGTGAATTACTACAGAGCTGCAAGACCTATAACATCCGCAACAAAACCAAACTTCGGGCGAAACACCTTGGATTCGTCACACAAGAAGAGACCCCCATATTTGTCTCGGAGCAATTGACCCCAAAGGCCTCACGCTTGTATTTTCTAGCGCGGGACCTTGTGAAATCAACGACGTTCACTTTCTGCTGGACCGCCTACGGAAATGTATACGTTAGAAGAGATGAGAATTCCCCAATAATTACCATAACGAGCGAAGCTCAAATTAAACAACTTTTCCAAATTAAATGACTAGCCTTAGTAAGTAAATTTAAAGGTTTCTATTACTTATGTAATTTTGTATTACTGATCTCACTGTTAACACTTTACAAACTCACACCGTTTTTTAATCTGATCATAAACTATAAATCTAAATACTCACATACACACACCATACATAATATACTCATTACTCATACACAAACACATAATATACTCTCACACACACAAAAACTCACTTTTATTTACGCTACTATATCGTACCAAACTTATAACATCCTTTACATGAGCATACCTCCTGCACTTCTTAATTATAAACTTTCTACTTCAGTTCGACGACCGCGGCTTCTACAACTTCATACATGATGAACAATTTTAATAACTTAAAGGAACTTGATGATATTACTATTGCACCCTCAGTAAAATGTGACATACAGGATCTTAACAGTCTCATTAATTTTAATAAATGTAATCTAACTATAATTCAGCAGAATATAAGGAGCATTTATTGCAATCTTGACAACTTTAGTGCTACTTTTTCGAATCTAATAGAGGAAATTGATGTTATAATTTTTAGCGAATGTCATCTTAACCCACGCAAGCCCGTCCCACAGCTAAAATATTACTCTCACTTTGCATCCACTCACAACTCTAACCAATGTGACGGCGTGGTGATTTACGCCAAATCTAAACTAAACCCAAATTTTAAAGAAGTACAAATAAATGACGCTACCTGTATTCAATTGACCATTTGTAACACTACTATACTAGGTTTATATCGCTCACCATCAATTCAAAACGCCTCGTCCTTTATTAATTCACTTGACACGTACTTGGAATCAAATAAACACCTACCAAACATAATAATTACTGGCGATATAAACATAAATTTAATTAATAAATTAAACGAACCAACGTATGACAATAACAACAGAGTTTCTTACCTCAATATGCTAACCTCTCATGGTATTATGACGGGACACACACTCCCAACTAGGGAAAATAAATAGACCACACTATGCTAAAAATTGAAAAGGCCAAGGTCTCCGTCTCGATTGCAGTCCTAAACTCAACAGTTATTGATCACGCCGCAGTATTCATGAGTATTTCCAAAATTAAAGTTAATCAATCTTCAACTACTACCCCATTTATCGACTACGAAGAAGCTGCTAAAACACTATTAACTAAAGACCTACCAAATCTGCTAACGAACGATGACCCAAACTTCGTGGCAAAACAATTAATTCACAAACTCTCTGAATCCTTGAAGGATAGTACTAAAGTCAAAATAGTGTCGAATAAACAGCGCAGTATTAAACCTTGGATAACCAGTGGAATACTGCGCTGTATCAGAAATAGAGATCGAATGCAATTAAAATTAAGATCAGACCCTCATAACGCCATACTCAAACTAACATATCTAAGATATCGAAATTATTGTAATAAATTGATTAAAAAACTAAAACGTAAATACGAATCCGAACAGATTAAAAACAATATTAAAAACCCTAGAGCGCTTTGGAAATCAATAAAAGAAATAACTCACCTTAAGGCAAACAAAACCACCAATAATGAATTACTAGGTATTATGAACTCGCCGATAGATTCCGTAAACCACATAAATAATTTTTTCGCAAACGTTGGCAAACAACTTGCAGAAGACATCATCAATAAACCCTCTAATGGAAAAGTCCAAACCATTTTGCCGGCGCCCCAACCATCATCATTCGTTTTATTGGGGACTGACATTGAGGAGATTAATGCGGTTATCTCAAACTTAAAATCTGAAAGTGCCCCTGGCTGGGATGGAATCCATATTAAGTTTCTCAAAATGGTCAGACCCATTGTTGTTCCCATCATCTGCCATTTAGCAAACCTCTGCTTTGAGAAAGGTATCTTTCCCACTGTTCTAAAAAAATCCATCGTCACACCAGTCTACAAAGGCGGTACAAAAGCGACCTTAATAACTACAGACCTATTTCTGTCCTGCCGGCTATCTCAAAAATAATCGAAAGACTTATTAATGCTCGAATCATTAACTACCTTGAAAAGGAGAATGCCCAAGTGACTATGGGAGTTGGTATCGCTATCAAATTCATTGTACATTAATCGAATAAAGCTTAATTTATAGTATGCATAGTGGACTATTTGGTACAGTTATTTTTTTTTTATAAAACTCCGGACTTTGACGTAATTTTGGTTTAAGTAAAATGAATGGTGTCCATTGGCGTAGCTACAGGTTTTACCTTAGAATACTTGTTTTATATTTGTGGATTGTTACCATACCTAGAAAAAAACCCTAGCTACGCCAAAGCTAGCGTTACTTGATTAGGATCAGATATAAACATAAAATAATCTTGCGTGCATACCAATGTTACTTATACCATTTTGCAAGGGGATAATAATTTTTATATAGGTACTTTAGATTGATATTTTTAGTTCATTTTATTAATGATGTCATAATAGATATGAATGAATCGATTTAAATCAAATAGATCTATCTTTGCTATCACTATATTTTTAACATTGGCAACACCGACTTTTTCGCCACTACCTCCCGGTACGGAAATAAACAAATACTGTAGTAGGTTCTTCAATGAAAGACTCAGTGCTTCAGTATAATATCCGTTTACTTCAGAGTTTCTGAGTAGGTACAGTACAATCAAATGAGTGACAAGACAACCACTAAGAGTAGTACGCGGTGTCGCGGCGCGGAGATGCAAGGTCCGGAATATCCAAGATGGATAATCCCGTACGCCAGCACTACTAGTCGGTGAGAATAAACGTTCCGATGCCCTAGTAACTAGTAACGCTAAAATGTCCAACAGTCAACAGATCCAGAGATGGATGCTACTGTACGCTTCAAGCTCCTATGCAATGGAAGACGCACGGGCATACGGAGATACGGACAAACTTGCCCTGACTACTTAAGGACGGGAAAAAATCAAATGATATCGCGAGCTAACTACGAACAGTGCCATCTATTGATAACCGTGCGAACTACGTAGTGTCGTTGCTCGGTGATAGGTGTTGCTGATCAGTGCTGCCAGATTAGGCGAATTATCGCCATTTAGGCTACCTTCGGGGGTCAAATGGCGACCAAAAAATGCCAACGGCTACCAGTAGCCATTTAGGCTACCTAGAAAAAAAGATCGGGCTATTTAGGCTACTGGGTATTTCGCCAAAACAGTAAATTTTCTGTGTCCAGGCAGGCGAACACATGTTTTTTTATATCTATATGTATAAAACTATTTTTATGGGAAAGTTCATCAAAAGTTTTATTTGTTTTTGCTATTACAATAGCAGAAACTACAAATAATACCGAAGAAAAACTTAATCAAAAGTCGATTTTCTAATTTCCTTGTTATGTCCATTACTGTTGTTTGCCAAAATGAAGGCACATTATAACAAATTGAAGCGTAATTTCATTCTAATAGCACTCTCTTTATATTTGAGAAACGTTTGGCTATCGGAAAATAAAAACTTTAAATGTCAAATACTTAAAGGAAGGAAATAAAGTGAAGTGAATAAATTTTATAATAATACATTACATTAACTTAAAATGACTTAAAAACTAAAATTTAAAAATTACTAATGATAAAAACTATTTACAAAATAAAAAATACTTCACCCCCAGCGCCGCAGTCGGGAATGGTGCCCAAAAGGCTGGCAGCATTGCCACGTTGAATGGCCAGGCTAATTCTCTGACCAAAATAGCTGCCAGCCTTTTGATCACCGGTCACCTCGGTGAGCCTCTTTGCCAGTTCCTTATAAAAGGAACGAGCGCTTGGACCCCATGGTCCCATAGTCTCAACCCCAAACGGCACAAATATATAACTCTCATTGAGAGCTGCATATTTGCGCCGCTTGGAGCACTCAGCCGAGGCCGCCGCCGCGCCTGCGGCAAGGGAGGTACCTCCTGTATGAGACGGAGCAAGCGTATCCGCGCATGTTGCGTCCCACACAAGAGGACGTCCCTGCTTCCAGGGAATGAGCGTCATGCCGTCAGGTCTCTTGCCGTCGTCATGGAATATGCCGTTAGGCTCTAAAACTGCTGGCACATTGACGGCGACAAGAGCTCTGCGGATGACGTCATTGATGCAGGCGTGTCGGGAGACTCGACCAGCGCTCATTTGGCATGAGAGGCCATGGTGTCCTAACTCACCGACGCGAGTACCGCAACGACAGCGATGGGGATGGTTTGTCTTGACGCCAAGTCTAAGGGAAATGGCAAGGGATAGTGTACTCCTGTCAAGCAGAGTCCCGATATTGGCCGAAGGAAGAGCATGTAGCCAATAACCGGACTCTGCCTGAAAGACCGCTAGTAGGCGAGCACGCTCTGCAGCATTTTCGGAGGAAGCCAATAGATCACTCTGAAAACGCAAACAGAGCGGCTCGTCCCACTGCCTCTGAGACGATAGAGAGGTAGGTGGATCGGCTCCCGGGCATGCCCTAGTCCAAGCGTTTCTGGCTTCTGCGAGGTGAGCCAACTCCACTACCCCTAAAGAAGGGGATAGTAATTTATTAAAGAGTTCGGCTGTACCATACGCAGAAGACAGAAAAGCTGGAAGGGCAATATGCGATATCTGACGTGTGCCTAGTCCTCCGAAACGCACAGGGAGAGAGGCCTGTTTCCAGGCGTTATCGCTAAATGCACAATTTAGAATTTTGGAGAGTGTCTCCCTGAGCGAACTATCAATGATTGATAGTAGTCCTGGAAAAAGCCAAAAATGGGTACTACGTAAAAAATATATAAATTTTGGGGCATATGCGCAAAAACGGATTAAATACAAAGCCATGTGAGGGTTTATCTTTAGCATATTTTCGGAGGACTGCTGAAATTTGGAAATTTGTTCATTAATAAAAATCGGAATAGCCTCGTCAAAAATAGGGGAACCTAAAAGACGGAGTGACGTATTATTGAGAATTTTGATATTGGGAGCTAAAGCCGAAAATTTTGTAATAATGTCTTGTAACTGAACATGTGAAAATTTTGATTCTGGGATAAATAGCTCGCATTTTGAATAATTGAGATCAAGTCCGATACTTTTGAATTTATCAATGATGGTGTGGAAGTCTGAGAGAACGGATGAAATATCGCCAGCGATAGTTCCGTCATCTAGGTACCACACATTAAATTTTGAATTTAGTGAATCAATAATGGGTTGTTTTGCTAAACTAAAAATAGCGGGCCCGAGAGGATCGCCTTGCTGACAGCCGACAGATGAATATAATAGGTTGTTTTTGAAAATTAATTTTGTGGGTTTGCTATAGCATTGCCAAAGATAATTGTAAATATGAGGAACTTTTTGATGAATGGCTGAAAGCAAGGCACCTCTATCTACCGAGTTGAAGGCGTTCTTGACATCCACCTTCAGCACCACCTCCGCGGCGTCAAGTGACAGGAAGGTACGGAGAGCGTGAACGGCTGCTTCGCATCCACCTTTGACGCCGAAACCAAGCTGTACTGGTTGGAACTCTGCAGAAACGG
This sequence comes from Ostrinia nubilalis, assembly GCF_963855985.1. Lineage (NCBI taxonomy): Eukaryota > Metazoa > Arthropoda > Insecta > Lepidoptera > Crambidae > Ostrinia > Ostrinia nubilalis. Next base: position 8,241,380 of record NC_087118.1, on the reverse strand, counting down.
TAGGTAAAATGTGAGAACAGCAAATTTTGGATGCTATACGGCGAAGGGTGGAGCCAACAGCTATAGGGCGAATGCCGCCATCTTTTTTCCGTAAAGCTATTAAGTTGGCTCCATAAAGAATTTCGATAATATCAGCTGGGACTTCGCCGGATAGCATTAGGTTTACCAAAAGAGTCATATTGTGTAATAATACTCTGCCAGCGTCACCGACTGAGACAGAGAGAAGGTCTTTCAGGTGTTGTGGTGAAAGACCGTCTAGGCCGCTGGCAGACCCGCTTTTGAATGAAAAGATGGCAGACGATACGTCATCTTCTTTGCAGATTATGTGGGCAGCGGTAGGATCAGGAGGCGGAGGCAGGAGGAGATTCGGTGCTGGAGGTGGGTGCTTATCCTCAAGAGCACTGAGTGTTTCCTGGCAGTCGAAGGCGACAACATCGTTGCTAAATAAAAGATTGGCGGCTCCACGGAGATCACCATCGCTAACTTTTGATTCAATTAATTTAATGGATTTTTTGGAATTTTGGGGTCGAGAGGGAGGAATAACAATGGAATGAACGGAGGGATTTAGACGGCAGTTTTCTTTTATTTTTTGTGTTAATGACATGCTATTATTTTGATTGATATGTAGGATTCTATAGGAAAACGTTAGGAGTTCTGCCCAGCTCTCAGTCGTGTTTACTCTAATCACATGCTCGATGCAATGTGCTAGAGCAACAGCGACTGAAGGCCGTGCAGAACGAGGGATTCTTTTCAAGAGTGGAAGTGAATTTTTTAGGTTGCCGAGAGTTTGCCAAAGAGGTTGGTTAGCCGGCTGTGGAGCTGGAGAAACTGCTGGTGAGGAAACATGAGGGGGTTTATGACATCTGCCAATGTGTATATTCAAGCCCCGGTTACCTTTAAAAAACCGGGGCTGTGGGCAATGAGGGCATTGTACCAGTTGTACGTCGTCGCTGCCAGGAATTGAAGAACTTGCCGACATTCACGTCAAGACAAATAGAGTAATTATGACGCTAAACTAATAAAAAGGATTCCAAAAACTCATAAAAATAAAATATAAAAACACAGCACATTTAAACATCCCATATGTCATCATTGTTATCAACACGTCACGTCGTCGGCTTGGTTGCTAAGCAGCGCAGCTAAAAGGCGAAGAACCGCGCATGCGTGGACAGCGCACGCCGAGGAAACGGTGACGGGTTGCCGTAGCGCATGCGTTGGATTACATCCGCTTATTGGCTGGCTTACGGCAACCCACGTTGTCAAAAAGGGCGTCCTTGGATACTGTCAATACTGGATGATGACTGAAGATTATCAAAACACAGCTCAAAACAGCCACGGGATAGTCTGTCCTTATGCACAAGACAGGCCTGTCACTTACTGAAGGGAAATATATAGTCCAGGGGCTCGGACGCACAAGAATAACACAGAAAATATTATTTTAATCCGAGCATTCGGAGTGATCGGTTGACAGTTGACAGAAGTTAAGTTCTTGTCCGAGTCCAAAGTATAATTTCCCTGGGTCTTCTTTTCGACCATTGTAGTAACGAAACGAAAGAACTTAGAATGTAATGCACTGCACCGTTACACTCGGCCATTTCATCCCAAGAGGTCATCGAGGCAGGACAGTACTTCGTTGAACAGTTTCGCGTCAAATCGCATAAGTAGGTCCCTCCTTGGGTTTTTGTTTACTAAAAAGTCAATTTCTTTGGACGGTTTTTTGCAGCTAAACAATGGATTAATTTTATTGTTTATTTACACAGATGTAGTGTTTGTAGGGGTAAACCCATGATTTAAATAGTAAATGCATAGGGTAAATAGGTTTTTGTCTGTGGTGTCTTTTAGGCATAAATCTAATTTCTTTGGTCCTAATTTCCTTGTTTTCCATGGCATAAAATGGCCTAGGAAATTATAACAGACCATTTTTAATTCGGCGTAAAGTCAAATTTTGAGTATTTCTTTATTAGAATAAGTTTAAAATTTTCATTTTAAGAAACGGGTATCAGAATAGATATAAAACAACTTGTTTTTAACTCTTAACTCAATCTACTGCATTTATCTCCCTTAGTTGTGTAAAAAGGTCGTAATGATACAATATTCATTGGAATGTTTGCTTGCGTAGGTACACAAAAATGGGTCGAACAAAAAAAAGCAAACCACAGAAGAAAACTTACGAGAAACAATTGTTTAAAATAATTTCCTTGGCTACCAAAAATTCATGACCTTATAACTTTGTTTCTAAAACGAATTATGACACCCCTTTTAGATATATTAGCTTAGTTTTTGCTACTTAATGCAATGGGAAACTAAAAATAGTTAAAAACAAAAAATTTTTTCATACCAAGGAAATTAGGCAAAATTGACCATTTTTGGCGAAATACCCTACTTCACGATTACCTTGGAAAAATAAATTTTGCATGTAACAAAAGTAACGAAACGTAATAATGCACATCATCCACCTAACACTTAATCTGAGACATCCACCGTTCTTTCCATTCGCTCACTCTTCATAAGAGTGAGATAGAACTATTGCGTACTGTGCGTACAAGTATAGATATGAGATACTAGCTTTCGCATAACAATATTTGTAGGATAGGTAATAGGTACTCGTATCTCATGGACTTGGCGTAACTTTAAAATAAACGTGCTCAGTACATACATTACGCACACACTTACACGCATTATAAATACACGATTTAAGAAAACAACATGGCCGCAATATAGGCAATCAGCTGACAGGTTTGTATGTGTGTGTGTGTGTGTGTGTGTGTGTGTGTGTGTGTAGGTATAGTTGTCAGCTGATTGCCATGTTGTTTTCTTAAATCTTGTATAGATGACCCACGCTGAACTGTCCCACCAAACTCAATGACAGGGGGGCGCTACCATCGTTCAACTATATGGTTTCCAACATGGCAAAAATCGGAACCAGCGATCCGGTATTGACGGTGGCGCCCCACTGTCAATGTCATCGATAGGACAGTCCAGTATTTTGGAACTATATGTACTCGGCACAAGTCAGGTAGTGACGTCATATGAAAAAGTCGCCAGAATGAGTACTGACCAAACATTATCTATCTCTTTTTTTATACGTCACCATGGGTAAGTTAGAAAGAGATAAACAGCTGTTTGTCATTAATGTGTCGATTTGATATGTATTTGTATAAGCAATTTTTGTATACTTAGCTCAAAATGTTAGGCGAATTAGGCTACTTTAAGAAAAAAAAATATTAGGCGATTTAGGCTACTCGGTAGGAAAAATTAGGCGAATTGAGTTAGCTGATATCTGGCAACCCTGTTGCTGATTGCAGCTCGTTGTTACAATACTTTTTATTAAAATCGGATTTTATTCCGGAGGTTTTACAATTTCTTACTACTTTCGCAAATCATTACAAATGAAGAAAGGAATTTACGGTGTGGTACTCTCAATGTACAATTAGATTTCGAGCGATACCACTTTTGGGCATTCTCCTTTCAAAATCATTTCCACCTCCCAATTTGGCTTCCGTAAGGGGAAATCCACTGAAGATGCGGTCATGGATTTGTCTTCTCTAGTCACTAAATATTTAGATCAAGGAACTAAGTGTCTAACGGTCTTCTTAGACCTAAAAAAGGCCTTTGACACAGTGGCCATACCCGTACTTATTTTATTTTTTATTTTATTTTATAAAACACATGAAAAATTACAATTTTCAAAAAAATATTTTAACAAAATTGTTTTGCTTAGATCTAGATTGTAATTCAGAAGTATGTGTTATTAGAAAAGCAAGGTGGGTAGGTCAGTACAGTTCAAACGTCACCGTAGCCATGCACGTAACGTACGGACGCGAGCAAACAAATAAGTAGGTAGGTTAATCAGGCGAGACTCAGCGACGACGTCGAGCCGACTCAAAGTCATCACCGAGCCCGTCAGGCGCGGCGTAGAGGACATCCTGCAGTGATTTGATATAATGTGTGAGTCTGGAAGCAAAAATATCGAGCTCCGGGTTATGCTTTGCCAATTCATTATACTGACGAGCCATTCTAACTAAGGGACTGTAAAAGGAGGTATTGTTTTTAAAAATCTGTAATGCAAAAAGGTTAGTTTTGTTGGATCTTCGAGCACTATGTTTGATGTTAAATGATATTTGAGAAAGCAAGTAAGGGGTGTCTATAACCGAATTAATTATTTTGTAAAGATAGACAAAGTCAAAATATTTTCGACGCAATTCAAGTTTTTGAATGCCAAATTTTTGAAGACTTGCTTCATAATCGAAACCTGGACGACCCAGACGCAGGCGATAGTTAAGCATTCGTAAACATTTCCGCTGTACCCGCTCAATTTCGTCAATATGTACCCTGTAGTGAGGAGACCAAACGGGGCTGCCGTACTCCAAGATACTCCTGACGATAGCGGAGAATAAATAAAGCAAGGACCGGGGTTTTTTAAAACCTTTAGTGGATCTGAAGACGAAACCAAGGAGTTGATTGGCTTTTGATGTTACGTGCTCATAGTGTGGTCGAAAAGATAGTTTTTCGTCAAAATAAACGCCAAGGTCTTCTTCTTCTTCTTTTATTAATGGCTATGAACTTGTGTATTTTCGCCACAAGGCACACTGTTCCGCCAAGGTCTCTGGCAACAGAGAATCTCGACAGGACCTGTCCGTCAATCGTGTAATCATTAACGATCCTGGAACACTTGTTAGTGAATGTAATAATAAAACATTTGTTGATGTTGAGATCCATGTTGTTCTTCTAACACCAGTTCGAAACAGTGCTCAGATCTTTTTGTAAGTTAATGCGGTCGGCATCAGAAGAAATAGTTTTAAATATCTTGAGATCATCTGCGTACAACAAACATTCGCAAGATAGAAGCTCGATAAGGTCGTTAATAAAAACAACGAACAGAAGAGGCCCCAAGTGAGACCCTTGTGGCACCCCGGAAGTGACTAATGTTGGTAATGAGATGAATCCCCTTAAAGCGACCAATTGGCTTCTGTTACTGAGGTAGGAAGTCATCCAGCGATACAAATTACCATGAATACCGTAAAGCGCAAGTTTTTCACAAAGCAATCCATGATTGACACTATCAAAGGCCTTCGAAAAATCAGTATAGATAGAGTCTACCTGACCGCCTGCGGCAAAGCTCTTACATAGATAGTGTTTGTATTCTAGCAGATTGGTGATAGTAGACCTACCCTTAAGGCCTCAGCCTCGAACTTAGCGGGCAGCGGGGCGGCGGCGGCGGCGGCGCGGGAGCGGCAGGATCTTATGCGTAAAATCAAATAGACCGGTTCTCGAAAACAGCGGCGCGGCAGCGGGGCGGCAGCGGGCAACGAGCGGGCAGCGGCGAGGGAGCGGGCAACGAGCGGGCAGCGCACTCCTTCTTTTGCCCACAATAAATCGAGCGTTAGGAATAAATGTGAATCGAAATAAAATTGTCGCCGTTGTTCAGACATTTCGTTTGCGAATAAAAACAAATATCTCGACAACACAACCCCGAACACAACACTTCGCCGCTAAAGCGCCGCGCGAGCTGCCCGCTTGTTTCGAGAACGGGTCTGCGTTGCCCGCCCCGCTCCAGCGCCGCCGCCGCTCCCGCCCCGCTGCCCGCTAAGTTCGAGGCTGAGGCCTTACGAAGCCATGTTGTTTATTTGACAAGTATGGCTTGAAATGCATATACAGGGTGTTTCTTGTAAGGTGTCAAGCCGAAGGCAGGTGATAGGTGAGGACTAGACCTATCGATTTCACCCCCATGTATGTTCTACGATTTTTCATAGTTTAGAAGTTATCGTTAATTTTGTGATTTTTTCAAATTGTATGACCCAGTAGGCTTTAAATTTTTTTATCTTTTTTTGGGTCGCCTTTTCTCAGATTTCTTTTTTTTGACAGATTCCCTATTAATTGCAGATTTTTGAAAAAAATAATCAACTTCCTATCTTTGATGCAAGATACAAAATTTTTGCTAGAAACATAAAAAAATATGCTTTTAGCGGAACATCCTAAAATTTTCAACTTAAAAGTTAAAAAAAAAAAAAGAAATTCCGTAGGTCCAAAATAATTTTAAAAACTGCGCAGTTTTCTGAACTTTCATAATAATACAAAAAAACATGTACTTAATAGGCCATTATTTTCTGTAATCGCTCCACTAAAGTGGTAAGTCGGAGATTCCGTTACATGTTTTTGACTTTCTTAGGACTAACTAATGTTTGCAATTCTCTTAGTTTACGTTACGTAGAACACATTTAAAGACAATAACTGAACAGAACATTTTTTTATCCACAACGAGGAATCTCTTGCCATTCATCTGACCTGATGGAAACTGATGGATGATCAGCGAGCTTCACTCGGAATCCTAAACCACAGAGGAATTGGCTGTCCTAAATAGGTGGCCTTACCACTAGACCACAGTGGTGGTTGTTACTTTACGATTAAATTCGATATACCTACATATTATTAGAGTGTGAGAGAAAGGGAAAGAGTTGTGTGTGTGTGTGTGTGTGTGTGTGTGTGTGTGTGTGTGTGTGTGTGTGTGTGTGTGTGTGTGTGTGTGTGTGTGTGTGTGTGTGTGTGTGTGTGTGTGTGTGTGTGTGTGTGTGTGTGTGTGTGTGTGTGTGTGTGTGAGAGAGAGAGAGAGAGAGAGAGAGAGAAGGGTGTAATGATTTAATTTAAAGTAAATGTTCAAAATGTCCGCCGTTGACCTGAATGCACATTCGACAACGACGCAAAAAAATTATTTGTAAAACCTTCTTCTTCATTTTAATTTGGTTTTGTGCTTCAGTCAGCTTTGTCCGCAGTTCATCAATATTTTCATATTTCCTATTGTATACCAGATGAAGGGCAAGAGCTTCCTCGTTGTGGATAAAAAATGTTCTTTTCAGATATTGTCTCTAAATGTGTTCTACATAACGTAAACTTAAGGGATTGCAAACATTACTTAGTCCTAAGAAAGTCAAAAACATGTAACGGAATCTCCAACTTGCCACTTGAGTGGAGCGATTACAGAAAATAATGGCCTATTAAGTACATGTTTTTTTGTGTTATTATGAAAGTTCAGAAAACTGCGCAGTTTTTAAAATTATTTTGGACCTATGGAAGTTCTTTTTTTTTTCAAACCTTTAAGTTGAAAATTTTAGAATGTTCCGCTAAAAGCATATTTTTTATGTTTCTAGCAAAAATTTTGTATCTTGCATCAAATATAGGAAGTTGATTATTTTTTTCAAAAATCTGCAATTAATAGGGAATCTGTCAAAAAAAAGAAATCTGAGAAAAGGCGACCCAAAAAAAAGATAAAAAAATTTAAAGCCTACTGGGTCATACAATTTGAAAAAATCACAAAATTAACGATAACTTCTAAACTATGAAAAATCGTAGAACATACATGGGGGTGAAATCGATAGGTCTAGTCCTCACCTATCACCTGCCTTCGGCTTGACACCTTACAAGAAACACCCTGTATAGCTGATGCTAATAAGTCTATAGTTATCACAACGGGTCCTATCACCACTTTTAAAGATGGGTATTATGTGAGCTGTTTTCCATCGCTTGGGAAAGATACCTTAGTTGAGTGACTTATTAAATATAATGCATAATGGGATGCTAAGCTCCTTACCACATAGTCTAATAAATAGCGGAGGAAGTAGGTCAGGTCCAGGACCTTTATTTATGTCGAGATTTTCAATCTTAGTCATAATGTTTTTCTCAGTGACTGTTATATACGATAATGTGTCAGCTGATTTGCCCTCAAGAGATTCTCCATTAGTGCCAGATTGGGGTGGAGAAGATGTTCCATTTTGAGTGTCCGCTCTGAAGACTGATGCAAAGTAGGTAGAGAACAGTTCACAGATACCGTATCCATCAGACGCAGAACGGTCACCAAATTTCATCTCCTGAGGTATTGTTACATTACCCTTCCTACCATTCAGGAACTTCCAAAAATGTTTAATATTTTTGTTCATGGAGTCCTCAATTGAAGCGATATAATTCCTATAACACTGATTAGCCATTCTCTTAAATCTGTCACGCAATAATGAAAATGTGTCATAATCACGAGGGTTCTTGAATTTTTTGTAAAGTTTGTGAAATTTATTCTTTTCCTCGTTACATTTTATTAAGGGTTTACTATACCAAATTGGATATTTTTGAGAATTAATGGCTGAAAGAGGTGTGTGTTTCTTTATAATTTTAAAAAGTTCATCATAAAAGATGTCAGTGCACGAGTCTAAGTCAGAACACGTACTCCTAGAAAAAATTGAAAACATTTGCATTCGGGGTACTCCATTAAACCTACTAACAGACTATCTTCGGGACAGATCGCAGTGTGTAAGGATAGACGGTTATTTAAGTAACGCTACAACCACTGAGTACGGAGTGCCACAGGGTAGCGTACTGGGCCCCACTCTATTTCTAATATATCTAAATGACTTGACAAACCTTAATATTGAGAGTGGTCGTATTTTTTCCTACGCGGATGACACGGCCATCGTATTTGGAGGCTCCTCCTGGAACTCTGTGTTTGATATAGCGGAGAAAGGACTCTTTAAGATCTCTAACTGGCTCAAATCTGCTCTCCTAACCATAAATATTGCTAAGACCAACTATATTTGCTTTGCTATTAATAAACGAACACAACCATCTATTAACTACGAACTAAAAATTCACTACTGCGACTACAGCAACACCAAATCCTGCGGTTGTGCTGCAATCAAATGTGTAAACTTCACTAAGTACCTCGGGGTAACTCTCGACCAACGGCTATCTTGGCATCATCAAATAGATCATATTGATGATAGAATAAGAAAACTTGTGTGGATCTTTAACACGCTCACTGCGTTATGAGGTCTAAAAAGCCACATGCAGAACTTACCGCAGGTGCGGCAGTGATAATCGCGTTCTCTCACTCTGTGCGGGGGGCGACTATTTTAACATTTCTATGAGTACTGTTACTTCGATAGTGAGTGTAGTGGAAGTTAATTAAATGAAAGAGTGGACTGTATACAATTAATTGTCTATTCGGTATAAATTTACAATATTATCGAGACCGTTTTGTGCAAAGTCGTTGAAGAGAGTGCGTCAGGATCGTCTTCTTAGATGTTCGCTCGCGAACCGAACATTGCTCGTTCGTTCGCCGAACGCTCGCCGCTCCCTCCGGTCACGCCGCCCGCGGGCAATGTCCGTGAGTAGACAAGTACAACAGAGACAAATATATCAAATTGCTTCTCTTACGAAGCCTAGCATAATGACGTAGACAATATTGTATGAGGTCGATTAGGTCCCATACGCACTGGATAGAAATTAATCACGTTCAGTGCGCCGTGAGGTCTGAACTGCCTCAAAAATTGCAGGCCTCATAACCGCACAGGGTGAGGCGCGGGCGCCGCGCATTTAGAGTAGTGATGTGATAAGTTTCGATACGGACGCACGCTGTTAGCCGGTGACACATTAACACTGACTTTTTAACTAAAAATGGCATTTGTATACACTTAACGCACGTATTTATTTCAGGTATTCCTAGTGGCAGATAATAATAATAATAATAACCTTTTTATCGGGATCGCACTTGGCTTAGGCCCGTGCTTTCCTTTGATACCAGCCTAGAGCTGAGACACTAAAGTGTAAACCGAGAATAATAATAATAAATATTTTTTGGACATTTTACACTGCGCTTCTAGTCCCAAACCAAGCAAAGCTTGTACTATGGGTACTAGACAACGGATATAAACATACTTAAATACTTTTTCTTTTGTAAATACATACATATTATTATACATAGAAAACACCCAGTCCAATACAAACAAATATGTTCATGGCTCATGCACACAAATACTGTGCGGGAATCGAACTCGCAACCTCCGGAATAGTAGTCCGTTTCGAACCACTACACCAAACGGCCGACAATGATGTGCTGAACATTCGCTTAAAAAAGGTGGTCAACGAAGTAGGTTGCTACGACAGATTAAGACTAAATAGCACTCAGGCTGCAAAAAAAAACTAAAAAAATTGTAACTGTTTGTATTCTGTGTGACAAATCCTACTGTTTGCCCTGTTTTAATGAAAAACACTTTAATTAAAAACAAATATTATAATTTTATGGTAACTGAAATTTTGTTTTATTCCCATCCCTAGTCGAGACACAAATTGGACTTTCTTTCAGTGCGAAATGAGGCAGAAAAGATGTCATATATATTTTTTTAATTTATTCAATACCAAAATGTCATAACTGCGGGCGAAGCTAGTTTAAGGTTAAACATCTATTTAAGTTTATAACAGAAAAGTTTCAAGCCAATATTGTCTTTTCTGAGCTATATTTAAAGTATTTTTAGAAACAATATTTTGTGAGGCAGAAAAGGTCTCATACGCACTGTAAAGAAGTTCAATATTGACTCGAAAAGACCTCATACGCACTGGCTGAAAGTCTACGAAAAATGGTTTCGCAGTGAGCGTGTTAAAAAACTGAGGCACGTCACTTCTCAAAATCTTCTCTACAGCATCTACTTAGCTTTGGCCCAATCTGTCATAATATATTGCATAGCTATCTGGGGAGGTGCCACAAAATCTAAATTCCTCGAGGTAGAGAGAGCACAAAGATGCTTACTAAAGACGATGTTTTTTAAACCGTACAAATTTCCCACAGACGAATTATACGAAACCTATAACATAATGTCGGTTAGAAAACTATATGTCCTAGCATCAACACTTAAAGTACATAAAACCATGACATACAAACCCGACTTGATGACTGGTGTAGAAGACAAAAAAATGTGATACCTATTCCGACTTGTAAAACTGAATTCGCCAGACGGCAATTTTATGTTCAGTCTACTTTTGTATACAATAGGTTGCATAAAAAAACCCTGATAAAGGGACTTGCATCTTTTGGCTACCTTGACTTAGATAGAAGACCTTGTTTCAAGGCCTGTACGGTAGGCTTTTATTCGAACTTAACCGTGTCTTGAGTAGTGGTCTTTAAAAACCGATCCCAAGATTAAAATCGTAGGGCTACCCATCGCACACAAACTCTCACACACACACACACACACACACACACACACACACACACACACACACACACACACACACACACACACACACACACACACACACACACACACACACACACACACACACACACACACACACACACACACACACACACACACACACACACACACACACACACACGCACGCACGCACACACACGCACGTACACTTACAAACAGTGAGAATCAGATTAATGTAAGTACTTGCTTGTAAAAGTAAATAAAAAGATTTTATTTCTTTTTTTTTTTTTTTTTTTTTTTCACTGCTTAAAGGGTTTTTGGTTCAGTTTCATACCTTTATTCGTTCGTGAGAAATAAGGTAGTAAGTTTCATTTTATTAAAATATATTATATACCTAAAAAAATGTGATTTTCGCAATTTTTCCTATATTTGCATTATATGACAATGCTTCATGCCAAATTTCAAGATTCTGAGTTTACGGGAAGTATCCTGTAGGTTTTGATTCCTTTGCGAGTGTCGAAAATTTGTTGAAAATATCGACATAATCGGCTGTATCTTTTGATTGGCTTGGCTTAGAAGTTTGATCTTTTCACAGCTTAAAGGGACAATAGACCTGAGTATTTTATGTGAATTTCAGCTTGATACGTCCACGCGTTCTTGAGATAAAGGGTCTTGACAGACAGACAGACGGACAACAAAGTGATCCTATAAGGGTTCCGTTTTTTCCTTTTGAGGTACGGAACCTTAAAAATACATAAAATGTACAAAAAAAGCCAACAAATAATAAAAAATTATACTTTTTGAAAAAAAACTCCTTTTAAATTCGTGTTTTTTTGGTTATTTGATAAATTTCTCCAAAAAATGCCCCTATAACAGGTGGTTTTTATTACTTTTCTATTATTCTCTATCGTATTATCTTTGTAAAACCAAAAATCGCATGTCTCTATCCCTATCACAACATTTGCTATGATCGTTTGAACAAAGGCCTGCCACAACATTATTTTCCGCTACAGGTAGAGACAATTTTAATTTTAACTAAAATGCTTATTTTACTTCGAAATATTTTGTTTTTATTTGAAATCTAACTTGTCTTTATCAAAATTACAAATCTAGAGCCATTTTCAGTTTCGTTGTTAAAGAAGCGTTGAATGACGCGCCCGGAGAGGCTTAGTTCAAACGATCATTGCAAACGTTGTGATAGGGATAGAGACATGCGATTTTAGGTTTTACAAAGGTAATACTATAGAGAATAATACAAAGTAATAAAAATCACCGGTTATAGGGGCATTTTTTGGAGATATCAAATAACCAAAAAAACACGAATTTAAAAGCAGATTTTTTTCAAAAAGTATCATTTTTTATTATTTTTTGGCCTTTTTTGTGTATTTTTTTAGTATCGCCTGTTATTTAGCATTATTACTGTTTTTATTTTATCAGGATATATTATATCGCTTAGTTTAAAAGTTATTACGTTTTCTTTACAATAAGTAATTGGAAGAAAAAAATTCTATAAAAAATTAAAAAAAAATCTCAAAATTTTTTTGACCTCTTTTTTGTCGATAAAAATAGGTCTAGTTTCATCTATTTTCATATGTACACTTTAACGTGACTCACACTGTATATTAATCAACTATTGTCTGGTGTTTTATCTACGTATCTCCTACGAAGAAGCTCTATCTACAACAACCAAAGTATCCAACTCTTCACACAACGCTCAAACACAGATCAAACGTTAGCGATTACAAGCGCATAGGCACGACGACGTTAGCTTACGCCCGTAATTGCAAACTTATCGCTTGCAATTGCCAGAAAAGAAGCACGACGTTAGCGATCTCTAACAATAGCAACGATCACCACAACATCACAGTTGTACGTACACAGTCACCAATCAGGTAACAACAGTAAACACATGCTTGCAATTGTTAGTGCATAAGCACGACGTTAGCATACGCTAACAATTGAAAACACCCAAAAAAAAAAACAATGAGCCCCTTGTGACGCGCCCCGCGACGCACGGTGGTCCCGATTTAATAAAACATGGACATTGATGCTAGAAGCACGAAATTTTTTTTGATGATTACTGCTATGATAACTAATAAGGCAAAAAAATATTACAATCCTACGACGTCTATTTCGTAGTAAAAAAAAATATATAGATATTTTTTGTATGGAAGAAATTACGTTTCTGTAAATTTTTCGAAATTCTTAAACGATGTCAAGATGCCGATCACACATGTTATAAAACAAGTGATTCTGAGTATTTCATGCGAAGATACTTGTCACTTATCTCTGCGTACTTTTGAGTTATCGAGGGTTGAAAAATCGATTTTTTTATATTAAATATTTCCACGAAAAATTGCCAAAATTACAATATGGTGTATAAGGGACACCTTTGATGACACATAACAACGACTCGCACTCGCGCGCGCTCTTATGCATCAGCTTTTAATAAAATAAAATAAAAAATTAAGGGAAATACTTAATACAACGTTGAATGTATAGGTCCGCTGGCCGTCAAAAAGTAGCTTATACGAGAGGTTGCCCAATTTACAATATGTCCATCATTGATAACTCACACAAATATCATCTCTCTCTGAAGGATAACAAGTTTTTTTTGTTTCCAGAAGCTTTTGATAGGATGGAAGCTCATAAATACTCTCTGAAGTGAGAATGAATCTCAAATTGCGATATTGCCATTTTGACAAATTACATGATGTAACTAGCGCTAACGTTTATCCTCAGGTAGACACAGTTTTAAGTTAAAAGATTGTCTACTATTTCACACTGTTCTTCGTTTTGGAACAATTCTTTGATTATAGGTAGTCGCTAATTTGGTTTTGTTAGACTCTTTCAGTTTAGCACATAAAGCGTTAACTAATTCCTCCTCAGAATGATCTAAAAGTGTTAGAGAGCGCCTCTTCTTCTGCAGAAGAAGAATTTTGCATAAATCTTCAAAAGGTTTTTTATTTATACCAGAAGTCGATGGTTGCACATCTACTTCCGCAGTCTCATCAACTGGAGCGTCTTCCTCGGTGTTAACGTTGTCTATGCGTTGTGATAACTCGGTAAAAAACATTTTTTAATTCTATATTTTTACATTTCGGCCAGACCAATTCAGACTAAAATGACGAACGTATTGGCATTGAATTGTCTTCCTAAGATTTGAGTAATTATCAAATTATTAAGTCGTAATTTTACAAGAAATATATCAAAGAAGATATGGTCTGCTTCCAGCAGAGCCCAAAAGACATTTTTGCACCAGAATTCGCATGGGCTAGACTCTGAAATTGTCTGGCCGAATTGTAAAAATATAGAATTAAAAAATGTTTTTTACCGAGTTATCACAACGCATAGACAACGTTAATACTGAGGAAGACGCTCCAGTTGATGAGACTGCGGAAGTAGATGTGCAACCATCGACTTTTAGTATAAATAAAAAACCTTTTGAAGATTTATGCAAAATTCTTCTTCTGCAGAAGAAGAGGCGCTCTCTAACACTTTTAGATCATTCTGAGGAGGAATAAGTTTACGATTTATGTGCTAAACTGAAAGAGCCTAACAAAACCAAATTAGCGACTACCTATAATCAAAGAACTGTTCCAAAACGAAGAACAGTGTGAAATAGTAGACAATCTTTTAACTTAAAACTGTGTTTACCTGAAGATAAACGTTAGCGCTAGTTACATCATGTAATTTGTCAAAATGGCAATATCGCAATTTGAGATTCATTCTCGCTTCAGAGAGTATTTATGGGCTTCCATTCTATCAAGAGCTTCTGGAACCAAAAAAAACTTGTTATCCTTCAGAGAGAGACGATATTTGTGTGAGTTATCAATGATGGACATATTGTAAATTGGGCAACCTCTCGTATAAGCTACTTTTTACGGCCAGCGGACCTATACATACAACGTTGTATTAAGTATTTCCCTTAATTATTTTTTTTATTTTAGTAAAAGTTGATGCATACGAGCGCGCGCGAGTGCGAGTCGTTGTTATGTGTCATCAAAGGTGTCCCTTATACACCATATTGTAATTCTGGCAATTTTTCGTGGAAATATTTAATATAAAAAAATCGATTTTTCAACCCTCGATAACTCAAAAGTACGCAGAGATAAGTGACAAGTATCTTCGCATGAAATACACAGAATCACTTGTTTTATAACATGTGTGATCGGCATCTTGACATCGTCAAAGAATTTCGAAAAATTGACAGAAACGTAATTTCTTCCATACAAAAAATATGTATATATTTTTTTTTACTACGAAATAGACGTCGTAGGATTGTAATATTTTTTTGCCTTATTAGTTATCATAGCAGTAACCATCAAAAAAATGTTCGTGCCTCTAGCATCAATGTCCATGTTTTATTAAATCGGGACCACTGTGCGACGCATCGACAGCCCTAGCACCGAGCGCAGAGATGTTGACAACCCTACGGCTGCGCGGCCGCACGCCGCACGGACCGAGCTAATATAAGAGACGGCGGCGACCGCGGGCGCCTACCTCCGGTTCGCATTCGTCCTAATGTCCCCACCCATCTCACCTTATTTGACCAAACTATTCCTTAGAAGAGTGAGGCCAAGTACTTAGGTGTCACCCTCGACCAGAGATTATCGTTCGCTCCGCACCTCAGACGCGTCTTGAGCCGTACGAACCACTACATCCACCGACTCTACCACCTAGTTGGAAGGAAAAGTAAATTGTCACTTAAAACCTGCATCCGTCCAGTGTTGACTTACGCCAGTCCGGTGTTTGCTCACACTTCCTGCACAGACCTTAAATTTTAAATTGGGTTAGTCCCAACGGCCCCGGTGGATCTGCCCCGTCAACGGGGTGGACGGGAAAAAGTGTTTCAACGACCCCGGTAGTCATAGTCTTAGCGTTCAACGGGGTGGATGAAACACATCAAGTGTCAACCACCCCGGTATATCGTTTAACGGGGCGGATGGATCAAATCAAGTTTCAACCACCCCGGTATTTCACTAAACGTGAAGGATGACACAGATCTAAAAGGTTCCACCTCGGTATTGCATACCGAAAATATAACCTGTTAATAAAATAAAAATAATAATAATCAGTTTTATTTAACAGTCACTGTTTAAAAAATCTTCAGCATAAAAGTAAGTTTAATTGTTACAAAATATTATGGTCATAAACCAATAGATTACGTTTAGAATCACAGATGCGCAATTGCATTAATCAGTCAATATTAATAACACTCTAATAGTCTAATGTCATAAAAATTAACTCCAAAATTGTTACAAAATATTATTATTTAAGTATCATAGATACGTAGTTACATTAATCAGTTAAACTTAAAGATTATTTTTAGAATCAAAGATGCGCAATAGCATTAATCAGTCAATAGCACTCTTATAGTCTAATGTGATAAAAACTAACTCTAAAACTCCTCGTTTCGTTTCAGCCAAAAGACGTCCACTACTGGACAAAGCTAAAACTCATCACTAACAAATAATAACAAAGAAATCTAAAATTGTTACAAAATCTTAAATAATAATCATATGATTATTATTTAAGAATCACAGACACGTCGTTACATTAATGAGGTGTTGATTAACAATAGAACTTAAACTACAACTTAAATAAATCACTAATAACGAAAAAAAGTATTCTAAAATTGACATAAAAATATTACGGTAACGAATTATGATGATTAGTTTTAGAATCACAGATGCGCAATAACATTAATAAGTCAATAAACACTTTAATGTAATTAAAAGTAACTCTTAAACTACTATTACTAACAAATAATAACAACAAAAAGCATGATTTTTCCATCGTTAGGGCTCTGAGCAGCTATGTACCACCAACCGTTAAAAATTTGATTTTGCCAAGTGTGCTGTACTGCCTCATTTGCCTCAAAATCAAATTTTTAACGGTTGGTGGTACAAAGCTGCTCAGAGCCCTGACGATGGAAAAAGAAAGCTTTTCCGCAAATATATGCTCAGTCAGTGGTTTTACGACGAGTTTATTTTTTACTGACGAGTTTATTCCAATCTGGTGCGTATTCGGAGAGAGACACCGGACTACTAATATGCTTGAGGCGTGGCACAAAAAGCTTAATAAAACAATTAAAAAAAGCAACCGAATATCATAGAGTTGTTAAACACACTGCTCAGCCTCCTCCTATTATGAAGTGATTTCAAAACAAGTAGAAAATCTGTCAGTATCTCAGCAGTGTAATCGTTTACAGGAGTCTTCACTTTGGGACGACTTTATTATAGAAAAAACAAAGGAATTTTTGAATAGCCAAATGACAGTAGGAAATTATCTAGAAACTTTACGATAGTTATTAATTGATTAACCAATGAAGACCGATTAAAGTGTAAAATTAATATTACTTGATGTTTCCGATAATACCTTTCTTGCTCGAGTTTTATCACCCGGCAGCACTCATCACCTTGACACGAACTCTCCCAGCAGCCAGCAATTAACCAACATCTGACTCGAACTCTTCCAGCGCCCAGCACATCACCAAACCTCCATCTGGCACCATCTACGCCCGGCAGCCAGCATATTTTCCATTTTCACTTTGTCTTCTTTAAAATTCTCCGATATTCGATTTATTTCACTTGTTCTTCAAATTAAATTCTTCATCTTCTTTATTCGATTTTATTTTTCACCAATCTCATCAATCAAAGTATCTGTGATTCTTGAATAATAATAATATTTTGTAACAATTTTGGAGTTAATTTTTATGACATTAGTTAGACTATTAGAGTGTTATTAATATTGACTGATTAATGCAATTGCGCATCTGTGATTCTAAATGTAATCTATAGGTTTATGACCATAATATTTTGTAACAATTAAACTTACTTTTATGCTGAAGATTTTTTAAACAGTGACTGTTAAATAAAACTGATTTTTTTTTTTAAATTTTATTAACAGGTTTTATTTTCGGTATGCAATACCGAGGTGGAACCTTTTAGATCTGTGTCATCCTTCACGTTTAGTGAAATACCGGGGTGGTTGAAACTTGATTTGATCCATCCGCCCCGTTAAACGATATACCGGGGTGGTTGACACTTGATGTGTTCCATCCACCCCGTTGAACGCTAAGACTATGACTACCGGGGTCGTTGAAACACTTTTTCCCATCCACCCCGTTGACGGGGCAGATCCACCGGGGCCGTTGGGACTAACCCAAAATAACTTATTATTGACATGACTTTTAGTTGTTCTTGAAGAACCTTTATGTACCAAACTTGTGATTTTTCCAGGTAAAAATCTCCAAAACAAGGGAGGATGTGACGCGCCCCGCGACGCATCGACAGCCCTAGCACCGAGCGCAGAGATGTTGACAACCCTACGGCTGCGCGGCCGCACGCCGCACGGACCGAGCTAATATAAGAGACGGCTGCGACCGCGGGCGCCTAGCCCCTATCCGTCCCCCGGACACGGCCTGAGCCGAGGTCCGAGCCTACCTAGCCCCTATCCGTCCCCCGGACACGGCCTGAGCCGAGGTCCGAGCCTACCTAGCCCCTATCCGTCCCCCGGACACGGCCTGAGCCGAGGTCCGAGCCTACCGTGGCGCCCTCAGGCCGCGTCCGTAGTCCCCTCGATCGGGCCCACTAGAGTGAGCCCGCCGTAGGCTGGACTTTGGTCCAACACCGCGGTGGGCAACCCTCTAGTTGGGTTCGCCACTGATCGGGCGCCTTATGCGCTCGATACGTCCCGATCGCGAACGTCGGTCTGCGACCGACGCGGACCGACGATCGCCAAACGGCTAGAGTACCTTCTGTACTCGCCACTCTGCCCGGTGAAGCTGGAAAAGCTCCTTCGCTCGGGAGCCATTGCAACAGCCAGACGTTCGCGCGCGCGTCTATCGTTCCCTCGGCTGCATTGCACAGAGTCCCTAGCGAATAGCTATCCACATTGTTCCCGCTAACCTTGACTGTTCGACTCTGGCTTGACTCGATATCTCGTCTATCTCCGCGGGGCCATAAAGCATTCGTGTCGAGACGTTATATCGTCGATAGCCTATCGGTTCTCGTCCCTACCGAGTAGTGCATGTGATACTCATCCCGAACCTGCGGTAGCAATCCTGCTGCCACCCATCCCAAACTTCACACCCCCTCGCCTCGTAGGTCCGACGCCTTTCCCTAGTGGTCATACTCCCCAACGACTAAGGTCTCTTGGCTAGAGCTAATGAACCACATCCTACCCCCCTAGTTATAAGTATCCAAACTAACACTCGCTAAACCTCGCACAGGGCGCCGCCCCTCTCGCGGATACGTAAACTAGTTTCGGGACGCGGACCGGGCGCGTCGCTATTCCTCTCATTGTTATTAATTGATAATTGTAAAATAACTCGTAAAATACCTACTCGTGGTAATAATAAACTTAGAGTCAGTGAAGTTAGAATAAGGAACTATTGTGGAACCTGAAATACAAAGTGCCATTGTGTTATTGATTGTGCGTTTCCTTGGTCGAATATCCCTGTAGGCATCCTGGATAGGTACACATCCCTCATCGCAGAAGGCGAACTGGGACTTAGTACTAAACAGCGGGGTGTCAGACTGAGCTAGCTAAGACGCCCCGTTGCACCCTAACCAGTATTAAATGCCCGCAATCGTCAGTACATAGGCACGACGTTAGCATACTCTAACGATTGCAACACTTAACAGGGAACTCAAAGCAAATAAATATCAAGCACATGAAACTGCCAGTGCCTAGGCGCGGAGTTAACGTACATCAAAAGTCACCGCATTTTACAAGTGAATAAAGAGAAATATACCTCTCATCTCACCTTCAAAATAAGCGGCACACACCTCAGGGGTCCATCCACCCCGCCACGGGGTCATGTACTCGGAAGCTGCTTGAGTCAGTTTCCCATATGACCCAGCCACCAGCTGTAGCTCGTAGCGTCCATGGGGTAGTTTCTTCACTATGCGATATGGACCACGCATACCTGAGTCCGGTTTCCCAGTTGATTGTGCCTGCTTTCTGACAAAAACTAGTGAATTAAGCTCATACCCTCGAGGTGGTCTTCGTCCCCGATTGACGTAGGAATCCTGATCTTGTTGATTCTGCCTAAGTCGCTCCGAGGCTCTTTGTCTGCTCATCTCCCGTAAAGCTTCCCTATTAGGACTGGAGCCCTCCAAGGCCACATCACGTACCAGGCCTCTGATAAGAGGCGTTGCAGCATCGATACCCACCAACAAGTTTAGAGCAGAGTATTGAGTTGTTCGGTGTTTTGTGATGTTCAGTATCAATTGGAGCTTCCACATGACACTGGGCCACTTGTGCTGCCGGTAATTGGATTCGATGCGTATCATATTGAGCACCGTCCGGCAGTAGCGCTCCACTTGACCGTTTGACTGATGCATCTCGGGCGTAATGGGCGTGTATCGCACCCTAATCCCGTAATAAACTCGAGAAATTCGACGCTCTGAAACATGCGGCCCCTGTCAGCCACAATCAACTTAGGAGTTCCAAATAGAGAAATCGCATTGGTAACGTGACGTTTTAATTCGCTTGCATCTTGTCGAGACATGGGATATAAAAGACAAAACTTCGAGAATGCGTCGATCACTATAAGAACATAGCGATACCCATCTGCTTCAGGGAGAGGGCCCAAGACGTCCATATGGACAATCTCAAAAGGTAACTCAGGCTTCTCCCAAGAGTGAATAGGTTGGAGAGGCGCTCGCGCAATCTTTTTGTGAGAAATGCACACTAAGCAGTGTGCGACGTATTTCTGAACAAACCCTCGTAAGCCCGGAAACCAGAAATGTTTCAATATCTAATCGACTGTTTTATCAACCCCAGGATGTTCGTGTTCGTCATGGAACACACGAAGCAGACTTAATCTGTGTCCCTTTGGTATGAAACAGAGGAGTCGAGAAGGCTCTCCAGAGTAGGGGTATACTTGGCATTAAGGAGGTCGTTTCTAACGACATAGCGAGTCGCATCCAGTTGCCCATCGGAAAGCTTCTGGATGAGAGTCCGGGTTTCTTCATCGGAAGCTTGTGCTATCTGTGACCAGGTCTGTGGTCTTTGAACCGTGCACACATTCACAGGATTTCGACTTAAATAGTCGGCATGTGACATGAGCGAGCCTTTGCGATAGTCCAGGCCAAAATCAAAGTCTTGGAGGTATACCCACCACCGGGCCACCCTGGGAAGCAAGTCTTTCTTGCGCTGAGTGAGTTTAAGCGCATTGCAGTCTGTGACCACGGTGAAACGTACACCCACAAGATAGTGCCTGAAATGCTGCAGGGCTTTAACTACGGCGTGGGTTTCCAGCTCGTACGAGTGGTATTTACCCTCAGCTCCCTGTGTCAGCTGGCTGTAGTAAGCTACCACCCGCTTGCACCCACCCTCGTGCACTTGCATAAGAACAGCCCCGTAACCGGTGGAGCTTGCGTCGGTATGGCCCTCGATAGGCAAGGAAGGGTCGTAGATCGCTAATACTGGCTCACTGGTAAGTGACTGAATGATATCATTCCGAGCTGCCTGCTGCTCTGCACCCCATTTAAATTCTACCCCTTTACGAGTCAAAGCCGCAATACAAGCAGTTTTCAGTGCAAAGGTTTCGTCGGAAGTAGCTGGCTAGGCCCATGAACTGGCGGACCTGTTTAACATTATTTGGTTCTGCAGTATCTATCAGGGCCTTAACCTTATCACGACTCGGCCTCACCTGACCCTCACTAATGCTACGGCCAAGATACTCGATATTCGTCGCGAGAAAAGAACATTTCTTCAGATTTATCGAAAACCCGGCATCAGTTAATGTCTTAGGCCTCAGCCTCGAGTTTAGCGGGCAGCGGGGCGGGAGCGGCGGCGGCGCGGGAGCGGCAGGATCTTATGCGTAAAATCAAATAGACCGGTTCTCGAAAACAGCGGCGCGGCAGCGGGGCGGGAGCGGGCAACGAGCGGGCAGCGGCACTTGAGCGGGCAACGAGCGGGCAGCGCACTCCTTCTTTTGCCCACAGTAAATCGAGCGTTAGGAATAAATTTGAATCGAAATAAAATTGTCGCCGTTGTTCAAACATTTCGTTTGCGAATATCTCGACAACACAACCCCGAACACAACATTTCGCCGCTAAAGCGCCGCGCGAGCTGCCCGCTTGTTTCGATAACGGGTCTGCGTTGCCCGCCCCGCTCCCGCGCCGCCGCCGTTCCCGCCCCGCTGCCCGCTAAACTCGAGGCTGAGGCCTTAAGTACATCGCGCAAGAGAACAAAGCCACGATCTAAGGTCTTACTCAGAGTTAGTACGTCGTCGATGTATACGAGGATTTCGCCAGATTCTATGAATTCACGAAGTGTTTTCGTGATGATCCGCTGGTACACAACTGGTGCGTTTGCCAGACCATAGGGCATTTTAAGATATTCGTAATGCCCTTCGGGCGTTACGAAGCCAGTAAGCGGTACAGACTCCTCTTGCAAAGGAATCTGATGAAATCCCGTAACCATGTCGAGGCTCGTGAAATACTTATTGTGACCTAACCGATCAATGTAGTCGTCTATTCGGGGTAATGGAAACCGGTTCTTTACAGTCACCTCGTTCAATTTACGGAAATCTACACACATTCTATCTGAGCCATCCTTCTTCTTCACGAGAAGAATAGGACTTGCGTAATTAGACTCAGATTCCTGTACTATTACTTAACAAGTCTTTAATTATTTCACGGACGCGCAGAGTCTCCGCGAGCGATAGGCGATAAGGACGGTAGGTAATAGGCGCGCAACTGTTCAGTTTGATAGTCATACTGCCCGTATTTACGGTAGAAGTCGCAGTACCAGATATAAGATGTTGTGAAAACTCTTGAATTATTTCCATTAATTGTTGCAAATCATTATCAAGCAAAGGTGTGTTAATGGGGATAGACGCATCAAACTGAACTGCCAGCACTTGGTCAGGCTTAACTACTTCCCGAGTAAGTATCTGAGAGTCACGTGTACGAATATACCGGACACCCTCTCTATTTAGGACATCAGTGCCCACTAAAACTGGCGTGTTCATGAATTCGGAAGCTACCACGAATAGATCAACCTCAAGTGTCACGCCATCGAATTCTATCGGCAAAGTCACATAGGAAGTGCTTTCAAGTTTCTGACTACCTAAGCCCTTCAAAACACGGAATGTCGGCTTATGTGTGCAATTAAAATGCTTCAATAATGATGATGAAATGAGCGATATAGTTGACCCACTGTCAATCAAAACATCAGTCGGTATGCCTTGAATAACGGCCGCAATAACATCACTACGCTGACTAATGGGCTTTCACGACAGAAATTCACGTTGTTTTGATTACGCGATTCGGCCCTTTGCTTGGCAAAGCAGACTTCGACCTTGTGACCGACCTTTTTACAAAATGCACACGTCTAAGGTTGCGTCGGTACAAAAACTGGCTTGGGATTCGAATTACTGGAACTAGTAGCCGACGACGGCCCATCCGAATCGTTTCTAGTCTTTTTATTATTATTACAGGTAGCTTGTCTATGCCCTGTCTGACCGCACGTAAAACACCGTCTCTCGTCGAGCCAACGTTTTCTATTTAACAAAGTATCGGAAGCGTTTTTGGTTTTATGCTGAGGTACAATTCGAGACGCACTATTTTTAGACACGTTCGGTTTGACATAGATCGAGAGAAACTCAACCAAGTTATTAGGCAAAAGTTTAGCATTCGTAGCTGACGCTCGAATCTGTGGATCGGTAATCCCACGCACTATTATCGCTGAAATCAACTCATCACTGAGTCCCTGCACTATACGTAAGCGAAGTAGTGAACGACGAGCGTAATCGGCATATGTGGTGAAATTATCAGAGTTGTTACACATTACCTCATACAAAATATTAGCTACATCAGGTGTTTTCGGACACAAAGGCTTAAATTCCCGTTTGAAATTGCTCCAAGTACGCTCACTCGTCACCCACTCATTCAACCATACTTCTGCTTCACCTTTCAAACAATTACCGATGCGCGAAAGACACTCAAAATCGCTCCAATTATTTAACGTTTTCGCACGATCGACTTCCGCACACCAATCATCAATATTATGCAAGTTAGGGTCAAAGTTAGAAAGATAGAACCGTTGATTCGATCTCACCACGTTATTTATCGAGCGGATAGCATCAACAATCCGATCCGTCGTTGTAGACGGTGCAACAAGTTCACTATTCACACAGTCCGACGCACTATCACCTTCCCTACTGGCACATAATTCACTAGGCGGTTGCAGCGGTGGAGTTAACGTTTCCGGAGGCAATACACGCTGCGTGCATGGTTCAGGGCGGCTAGGTGACATTGAGGAGACTTGCTCACGCCTAGATCGCCGACCGAGTAACGAAGGGGACTTTCGGTCGGGTACAGATCGCCTACGAGTACGACTACGTGACGGTGAGGCCACCCGGCAATGCCTGGACCGTGACCGCGAACGCGACCGAGGTGACCGACGGCGAGGTACGGTAACACGACGGTAACAGAACGAACACTATGTGCCGCCCTCGGTTGTGGTGTACCGCCTGCCACTTGGTTTTCTAACGTCCTGCTGATGCGCGCCAACATGGTTTCCATTTCACGTCTTAATTCACCATCCGGAGTACGATCACGGTACCTACTATAAACGCCGTTCCCGACCACTTAAACGGCATCGACTACGAGTACGTTCGCGATCCGACATTATTTTCTCTTTCCTTACACTCGCTATCAAAACGCAAAAATAGAACGGCCAAAAAGATAGGATCGCGTTGATCCTATCCCACTTCTGATTTTGAAGATTTGAAGCGAGGTTATTTTTTTAAAAAGAGAAAACAACGATTTCACCTGATTTTATTAACTAACCGGAAAATTACAAAAATACCTTCAAAATAAATTAACAAAATACGTAGCAGAGCGATGTTGCTAGGTTGACGATCCGAGGCAAAATGAGCCCGATGCTCGGCGCGCGCTGCCTTTTATAGCATCCGCAGTCAGAGTACTACCAGGCCTGGCTCACTCCGCGCGGTACATCCGATAATTACCTACAGCGAAGCGCCCCGCCGGCCAGTGCTGCCAGATTAGGCGAATTATCGCCATTTAGGCTACCTTCGGGGGTCAAATGGCGACCAAAAAATGCCAACGGCTACCAGTAGCCATTTAGGCTACCTAGAAAAAAAGATCGGGCTATTTAGGCTACTGGGTATTTCGCCAAAACAGTAAATTTTCTGTGTCCAGGCAGGCGAACACATGTTTTTTTATATCTATATGTATAAAACTATTTTTATGGGAAAGTTCATCAAAAGTTTTATTTGTTTTTGCTATTACAATAGCAGAAACTACAAATAATACCGAAGAAAAACTTAATCAAAAGTCGATTTTCTAATTTCCTTGTTATGTCCATTACTGTTGTTTGCCAAAATGAAGGCACATTATAACAAATTGAAGCGTAATTTCATTCTAATAGCACTCTCTTTATATTTGAGAAACGTTTGGCTATCGGAAAATAAAAACTTTAAATGTCAAATACTTAAAGGAAGGAAATAAAGTGAAGTGAATAAATTTTATAATAATACATTACATTAACTTAAAATGACTTAAAAACTAAAATTTAAAAATTACTAATGATAAAAACTATTTACAAAATAAAAAATACTTCACCCCCAGCGCCGCAGTCGGGAATGGTGCCCAAAAGGCTGGCAGCATTGCCACGTTGAATGGCCAGGCTAATTCTCTGACCAAAATAGCTGCCAGCCTTTTGATCACCGGTCACCTCGGTGAGCCTCTTTGCCAGTTCCTTATAAAAGGAACGAGCGCTTGGACCCCATGGTCCCATAGTCTCAACCCCAAACGGCACAAATATATAACTCTCATTGAGAGCTGCATATTTGCGCCGCTTGGAGCACTCAGCCGAGGCCGCCGCCGCGCCTGCGGCAAGGGAGGTACCTCCTGTATGAGACGGAGCAAGCGTATCCGCGCATGTTGCGTCCCACACAAGAGGACGTCCCTGCTTCCAGGGAATGAGCGTCATGCCGTCAGGTCTCTTGCCGTCGTCATGGAATATGCCGTTAGGCTCTAAAACTGCTGGCACATTGACGGCGACAAGAGCTCTGCGGATGACGTCATTGATGCAGGCGTGTCGGGAGACTCGACCAGCGCTCATTTGGCATGAGAGGCCATGGTGTCCTAACTCACCGACGCGAGTACCGCAACGACAGCGATGGGGATGGTTTGTCTTGACGCCAAGTCTAAGGGAAATGGCAAGGGATAGTGTACTCCTGTCAAGCAGAGTCCCGATATTGGCCGAAGGAAGAGCATGTAGCCAATAACCGGACTCTGCCTGAAAGACCGCTAGTAGGCGAGCACGCTCTGCAGCATTTTCGGAGGAAGCCAATAGATCACTCTGAAAACGCAAACAGAGCGGCTCGTCCCACTGCCTCTGAGACGATAGAGAGGTAGGTGGATCGGCTCCCGGGCATGCCCTAGTCCAAGCGTTTCTGGCTTCTGCGAGGTGAGCCAACTCCACTACCCCTAAAGAAGGGGATAGTAATTTATTAAAGAGTTCGGCTGTACCATACGCAGAAGACAGAAAAGCTGGAAGGGCAATATGCGATATCTGACGTGTGCCTAGTCCTCCGAAACGCACAGGGAGAGAGGCCTGTTTCCAGGCGTTATCGCTAAATGCACAATTTAGAATTTTGGAGAGTGTCTCCCTGAGCGAACTATCAATGATTGATAGTAGTCCTGGAAAAAGCCAAAAATGGGTACTACGTAAAAAATATATAAATTTTGGGGCATATGCGCAAAAACGGATTAAATACAAAGCCATGTGAGGGTTTATCTTTAGCATATTTTCGGAGGACTGCTGAAATTTGGAAATTTGTTCATTAATAAAAATCGGAATAGCCTCGTCAAAAATAGGGGAACCTAAAAGACGGAGTGACGTATTATTGAGAATTTTGATATTGGGAGCTAAAGCCGAAAATTTTGTAATAATGTCTTGTAACTGAACATGTGAAAATTTTGATTCTGGGATAAATAGCTCGCATTTTGAATAATTGAGATCAAGTCCGATACTTTTGAATTTATCAATGATGGTGTGGAAGTCTGAGAGAACGGATGAAATATCGCCAGCGATAGTTCCGTCATCTAGGTACCACACATTAAATTTTGAATTTAGTGAATCAATAATGGGTTGTTTTGCTAAACTAAAAATAGCGGGCCCGAGAGGATCGCCTTGCTGACAGCCGACAGATGAATATAATAGGTTGTTTTTGAAAATTAATTTTGTGGGTTTGCTATAGCATTGCCAAAGATAATTGTAAATATGAGGAACTTTTTGATGAATGGCTGAAAGCAAGGCACCTCTATCTACCGAGTTGAAGGCGTTCTTGACATCCACCTTCAGCACCACCTCCGCGGCGTCAAGTGACAGGAAGGTACGGAGAGCGTGAACGGCTGCTTCGCATCCACCTTTGACGCCGAAACCAAGCTGTACTGGTTGGAACTCTGCAGAAACGGTAGGTAAAATGTGAGAACAGCAAATTTTGGATGCTATACGGCGAAGGGTGGAGCCAACAGCTATAGGGCGAATGCCGCCATCTTTTTTCCGTAAAGCTATTAAGTTGGCTCCATAAAGAATTTCGATAATATCAGCTGGGACTTCGCCGGATAGCATTAGGTTTACCAAAAGAGTCATATTGTGTAATAATACTCTGCCAGCGTCACCGACTGAGACAGAGAGAAGGTCTTTCAGGTGTTGTGGTGAAAGACCGTCTAGGCCGCTGGCAGACCCGCTTTTGAATGAAAAGATGGCAGACGATACGTCATCTTCTTTGCAGATTATGTGGGCAGCGGTAGGATCAGGAGGCGGAGGCAGGAGGAGATTCGGTGCTGGAGGTGGGTGCTTATCCTCAAGAGCACTGAGTGTTTCCTGGCAGTCGAAGGCGACAACATCGTTGCTAAATAAAAGATTGGCGGCTCCACGGAGATCACCATCGCTAACTTTTGATTCAATTAATTTAATGGATTTTTTGGAATTTTGGGGTCGAGAGGGAGGAATAACAATGGAATGAACGGAGGGATTTAGACGGCAGTTTTCTTTTATTTTTTGTGTTAATGACATGCTATTATTTTGATTGATATGTAGGATTCTATAGGAAAACGTTAGGAGTTCTGCCCAGCTCTCAGTCGTGTTTACTCTAATCA
This sequence comes from Ostrinia nubilalis, assembly GCF_963855985.1. Classification (NCBI taxonomy): domain Eukaryota; kingdom Metazoa; phylum Arthropoda; class Insecta; order Lepidoptera; family Crambidae; genus Ostrinia; species Ostrinia nubilalis. The sequence continues at coordinate 8,213,251 of NC_087118.1, read as the reverse complement.
CATGCTCGATGCAATGTGCTAGAGCAACAGCGACTGAAGGCCGTGCAGAACGAGGGATTCTTTTCAAGAGTGGAAGTGAATTTTTTAGGTTGCCGAGAGTTTGCCAAAGAGGTTGGTTAGCCGGCTGTGGAGCTGGAGAAACTGCTGGTGAGGAAACATGAGGGGGTTTATGACATCTGCCAATGTGTATATTCAAGCCCCGGTTACCTTTAAAAAACCGGGGCTGTGGGCAATGAGGGCATTGTACCAGTTGTACGTCGTCGCTGCCAGGAATTGAAGAACTTGCCGACATTCACGTCAAGACAAATAGAGTAATTATGACGCTAAACTAATAAAAAGGATTCCAAAAACTCATAAAAATAAAATATAAAAACACAGCACATTTAAACATCCCATATGTCATCATTGTTATCAACACGTCACGTCGTCGGCTTGGTTGCTAAGCAGCGCAGCTAAAAGGCGAAGAACCGCGCATGCGTGGACAGCGCACGCCGAGGAAACGGTGACGGGTTGCCGTAGCGCATGCGTTGGATTACATCCGCTTATTGGCTGGCTTACGGCAACCCACGTTGTCAAAAAGGGCGTCCTTGGATACTGTCAATACTGGATGATGACTGAAGATTATCAAAACACAGCTCAAAACAGCCACGGGATAGTCTGTCCTTATGCACAAGACAGGCCTGTCACTTACTGAAGGGAAATATATAGTCCAGGGGCTCGGACGCACAAGAATAACACAGAAAATATTATTTTAATCCGAGCATTCGGAGTGATCGGTTGACAGTTGACAGAAGTTAAGTTCTTGTCCGAGTCCAAAGTATAATTTCCCTGGGTCTTCTTTTCGACCATTGTAGTAACGAAACGAAAGAACTTAGAATGTAATGCACTGCACCGTTACACTCGGCCATTTCATCCCAAGAGGTCATCGAGGCAGGACAGTACTTCGTTGAACAGTTTCGCGTCAAATCGCATAAGTAGGTCCCTCCTTGGGTTTTTGTTTACTAAAAAGTCAATTTCTTTGGACGGTTTTTTGCAGCTAAACAATGGATTAATTTTATTGTTTATTTACACAGATGTAGTGTTTGTAGGGGTAAACCCATGATTTAAATAGTAAATGCATAGGGTAAATAGGTTTTTGTCTGTGGTGTCTTTTAGGCATAAATCTAATTTCTTTGGTCCTAATTTCCTTGTTTTCCATGGCATAAAATGGCCTAGGAAATTATAACAGACCATTTTTAATTCGGCGTAAAGTCAAATTTTGAGTATTTCTTTATTAGAATAAGTTTAAAATTTTCATTTTAAGAAACGGGTATCAGAATAGATATAAAACAACTTGTTTTTAACTCTTAACTCAATCTACTGCATTTATCTCCCTTAGTTGTGTAAAAAGGTCGTAATGATACAATATTCATTGGAATGTTTGCTTGCGTAGGTACACAAAAATGGGTCGAACAAAAAAAAGCAAACCACAGAAGAAAACTTACGAGAAACAATTGTTTAAAATAATTTCCTTGGCTACCAAAAATTCATGACCTTATAACTTTGTTTCTAAAACGAATTATGACACCCCTTTTAGATATATTAGCTTAGTTTTTGCTACTTAATGCAATGGGAAACTAAAAATAGTTAAAAACAAAAAATTTTTTCATACCAAGGAAATTAGGCAAAATTGACCATTTTTGGCGAAATACCCTACTTCACGATTACCTTGGAAAAATAAATTTTGCATGTAACAAAAGTAACGAAACGTAATAATGCACATCATCCACCTAACACTTAATCTGAGACATCCACCGTTCTTTCCATTCGCTCACTCTTCATAAGAGTGAGATAGAACTATTGCGTACTGTGCGTACAAGTATAGATATGAGATACTAGCTTTCGCATAACAATATTTGTAGGATAGGTAATAGGTACTCGTATCTCATGGACTTGGCGTAACTTTAAAATAAACGTGCTCAGTACATACATTACGCACACACTTACACGCATTATAAATACACGATTTAAGAAAACAACATGGCCGCAATATAGGCAATCAGCTGACAGGTTTGTATGTGTGTGTGTGTGTGTGTGTGTGTGTGTGTGTGTGTGTAGGTATAGTTGTCAGCTGATTGCCATGTTGTTTTCTTAAATCTTGTATAGATGACCCACGCTGAACTGTCCCACCCTCAGATCATAGAAAGAGAATAGATATGAAGTCGCGCGTAACTACAACGAGAACCAGTGTCCCCACATTTCCCCCACCACAGCTCCCACACACACATTCAACTGTGTAAAAACAAAGCGACTGAGAGTCTACGACAACATGTGCAACCGGCTTAAAAGTGCTGTGATTGGCCAGAAGGCGTGCCTTATGGCCAATCAATGGCCGCGTGACGTGACGCACACTTTGAAAAAAGCAATTAGAGAGAAGAAAGATAAAATGGAGTCGATAAGATATCGATACTTTAAATCCTGGGGGCAAGGCTCGAAATTGGTTTAAAAAATGCTTGTATGTACCTTTTTATTATTATACGTTATTATTATGTTCTGTAACGATTTTTGCATAAAGGAGTCAGTTCCATTTTGTATGGACGAAAAACTCAGAATCAATTATTGGGACTAAATGAAGTTACCTTATATTAATTTACCCCAACCAAAGCTCAATGTCGTTATCGATGGAGTATAGAAGTTATAGACTGACAAAGTTTGTATGAAAAGTCATGGGTTAAGTAGGTACTTGCGATTTTTACCAGTATTTACAATTACTTTAATAATAATAACAGGATCACTGTAATTATTATTAACTACTATCGCGCATTAACTTTTTAATTATGGCGAAATTCGTACCCCTATGTTTATCAAAAATAATGCCTATATTAGGCTTTCAACTAGCTCTTATAGTAATTATATAGTTGACAGTTACTAATCCCTTCTACTATTGTTATTGTTTTTGTAAAAACTTAAAAATCGCAAGCAACTCATGATTTTTTCATTCAAAATTAGAAAATAGAAAATAATAATTTACTTCTACTTATCGATAATAGGAAACCGTATTAGAACACGAGCCCTGCACTATGTTACGACCGGCACATGCGGCCGTACTGTGTATTTTCACGCGTCAGTGGATATCGGAAGAAATAAAATACATTGCGCAGTAGTTACGCATGACATAAAGTGGTTGCTAACTAAATCGTCAATGTACAACGTGTTTGAATTTTTATCACCACTAATTTCGATATCGCAGTAAATGTCACGGCACTGAATTTGTTCGTAAAAATGTTTAGTTTTTTTTATTTATAAGCAAAATACCAATGGATTTGCAATATTTACATGTGGTAAATGACTTCATTGTTCCTGTAGTTCTTCGTTTCACTTATGTTATTGCACGTTACGACGCATTATCCAACAATATAGGAGAACATTTCCTCAGTACGACTGAATCGCGACTAACCTGGCGTCGCGGGCGATGTTCGTTTCTGGGCATATCGCGGAGACACGCGCCACGCCCCCGTTTCACATCTATTCCCTTCTATGATCTGAGGTCCCACCAAACTCAATGACAGGGGGGCGCTACCATCGTTCAACTATATGGTTTCCAACATGGCAAAAATCGGAACCAGCGATCCGGTATTGACGGTGGCGCCCCACTGTCAATGTCATCGATAGGACAGTCCAGTATTTTGGAACTATATGTACTCGGCACAAGTCAGGTAGTGACGTCATATGAAAAAGTCGCCAGAATGAGTACTGACCAAACATTATCTATCTCTTTTTTTATACGTCACCATGGGTAAGTTAGAAAGAGATAAACAGCTGTTTGTCATTAATGTGTCGATTTGATATGTATTTGTATAAGCAATTTTTGTATACTTAGCTCAAAATGTTAGGCGAATTAGGCTACTTTAAGAAAAAAAAATATTAGGCGATTTAGGCTACTCGGTAGGAAAAATTAGGCGAATTGAGTTAGCTGATATCTGGCAACCCTGCCGCCGGCGGGTATTATTTATATCAGTCGAGTGTTACGCGCGCGCCCGTCAGGACGCTGGCGTGCATTGTAGTATGATTATAATTCTATGATCGAAGTATTATTTAAAAATGGACATAAAGAGAAAGAAATATTGTGCGGCGTTCGGGTGTTTAAATTCGAAAAGAAATCTACCGGATTTATCTTTTTTTTTTTCGCTTCCCAAAGATGCTGAAAGGTATGTTGGCCATGTAGGTAATCAATAATTCTTAGGATAGTATAGGAACCTAACCTACTATGACTACTGTTCAGAATGCGTTCGTTCGTTTCAGCCAAATGACGTCCACTGCTAGACAAAGGCCTCTCCCAAGGTTTTCCATAATGAATGCATACTTACCTACATACGTACCTCATTACAAATAAGTAGATTAATTATTTTTTCACTAGACAGCAACCGATACAGACGAACAGAAGCGATAGAAAGAGACAAAACTTGTAGGTCGAATAAAATTGTAGGTACGTAGTGCTGTGCGAGCTGAATTCCACTGTATCGCGTCGTAGCAAGACTCGCATTTATTTACATCGTCTTGCGGAGTAATCCTTCTGTACCTGTACTATTACTTATTCTGTGGTACTACGGCGTTCCCAACAGTGTCATAATCTTCTTCTATACTTATAATAAATCTGTAGAGAAGTCAATTCTGTACATGAAATATATTTTCAAAACAACTATCAGGGGGTGATTAGTGAACGACACTGATGCCAAAAATGCAATCAGTAAAATTTTTGTCTGTCTGTCTGTCTGTCCGTCTGTCTGTCTGTCTGTCTGTCTGTCCGTCTGTATGTTCCTTATAGAAACAAAAACTACTCGACGGATTTTAACTAAACTTGGTACAATTATTCTTCATACTCCTGGGCAGGTTATAGTATACTTAAGAATTCCCACGAGAACAGGAATTAGCGGGAAAATCCTTTTGTATGAAAAACCTAAACCGCTTAAGTTAGACGCTTGAAATTTGGCATGCAGGTACCTTAGTAAACTTAAAGCTTAGTTAGAACAGGATATTGCAAAATTCCGACGGGAACGGGAGTTAGCGGGAAAAAACATTTGTATGAAAAAATCTAAACCGCGTAAGATAGATGAAGGGGGTAAAACGGGATCCACGCGTACGAAGTCGCGGGCGGCCGCTAGTTTAGAAATAAAACAGTTTGCTAAATATTTTCATGGCTTTATTTAAGATTAATATTATACAGGGTGTTTCTTGTAAGGTGTCAAGCCGAAGGCAGGTGATAGGTGAGGACTAGACCTATCGATTTCACCCCCATGTATGTTCTACGATTTTTCATAGTTTAGAAGTTATCGTTAATTTTGTGATTTTTTCAAATTTCATGACCTAGTGGCTTAATTTTTTTTTTTATCTTTTTTTTGGGTTGACTTTTCTCAGATTTCTTTTTTTTTTACAGATTCCCTATTAGTTGCAGATATTTGAAAAAAATAATCACCTTCCTATCTTTGATGCAAGATACAAAATTTTTGCTAGCAACATAAAAAATATGCTTTTAGCAGAACATTCTAAAATTTTCAACTGAAATGTATGAGAAAAAAAAAGAATTTCCATAGGTCCAAAATAATTTTAAAAACTGCGCAGTTTTCTAAACTTTCATAATAACACAAAAAAACATGTACTTAATAGGCCATTATTTTCTGTAATCGCTCTACTAAAGTAGTAAGTCGGAGATTCCGTTGCATGTTTTTGACTTTCTTAGGACTAACTAATGTTTGCAATCCATTAAGTGTACGTTACGTAGAACACGTTTAGAGACAATAACTGAACAGAACATTTTTTATCCACAACGAGGAAGCTCTTGCCCTTCATCTGACCTGATGGAAAGTTGGAAACTGCTGGATGATCAGCGAGCTTCACCCGGAATCCTAAACCACAGAGGAATTGGCTGTCCTAAATAGGTAGTCTTACCACTAGACCACAGTGGTGATTGTTACTTTACGATTAAATTTGATATACCTACCTGTTAGTGTGTGTGTGTGTGTGTGTGTGTGTGTGTGTGTGTGTGTGTGTGTGTGCGCGCGCGCGCGTGTGTATGCGTGTGTGTGTGTGTGTGTGTCTGTGAGAGAGAGAGAGAGAGCAAAAAAGGGTGTAATGATTTAATTTAAAGTAAATGTTCAAAATGTCCGTCGCTAACCTGAATGCACATTCGACAACGACGCAAAACAATTATTCGTAAATTTACAAAAGCTTCTTGCATTCTAATGTGGTAAATCATCAAAATTTTCATATTCCCTTTTGTATACCACATGAAGAGCAAGAGCTTCCACGTTGTGGATAAAAAAAAAATCTTTTCAGTTACTGTCTCTAAATGTGTTCTACATAACGTAAACTTAGGGGATTGCAAATATTACTTAGTCCTAAGAAAGTCAAAAACATGTAACGGAATCTCCGACTTACCACTTTAGTGGAGTGATTACAGAAAATAATGGCCTATTAAGTACATGTTTTTTTGTGTTATTATGAAAGTTTAAAAAACTGCGCAGTTTTTAAAATTATTTTGGACCTATGGAAATTCTTTTTTTTTCTCATACATTTCAATTGAAAATTTTAGAATGTTCTGCTAAAAGCATATTTTTTATGTTTCTAGCAAAAATTTTGTATCTTGCATCAAAGATAGGAAGGTGATTATTTTTTTCAAATATCTGCAACTAATAGGGAATCTGTCAAAAAAAAGAAATCTGAGAAAAGTCAACCCAAAAAAAAGATAAAAAAAAATTAAGCCACTAGGTCCTGAAATTTGAAAAAATCACAAAATTAACGATAACTTCTAAACTACGAAAAATCGTAGAACATACATGGGGGTGAAATCGATAGGTCTAGTCCTCACCTATCACCTGCCTTCGGCTTGACACCTTACAAGAAACACCCTGTATAAAATATATATTTATGTAAGCAACTACTCGTATAGATGAGCGAATCGTATGATTGGGCTTTATACGTGGCGTACTTTTGCACATACGCCTATTTGCCTAAAATTTTATTTTGTATCTAATGGAAAAAAATTTTTTTTTTCTTACTGATGTTATACATTAGAGCAAAGTGAAATCATTGCTTAAATAATTGGGAAAAGGCGTAGGGGAGAGGGGGGCAGCTTTGGACAGGGGCAGCTTAGAACAAATTAATTTAAAAATCACTGGTTTAGGAGGCTACAATGGTATAAATCATATTTTATATTGCCAGCACTGATACGCATAGCCGTCACATCTCATTTTTAATATTCAACTGTAGGTTAACCGGCAAAAGTGTTTTTTTGTTTTTGACTGCCAATTTCGCACTTTTTTATTTTGGTTCTAAGGATTTTGTGGACGTAGTTTTATTAAATAGTGAGTGGTTTGTTTACTATATGGAAGTTTAAATAGTTTCAATGAAGATTTGATAAGAAATTGCGATATAAAAGTATGTTCCGTTATTAAATTTATGTTTTTTTCTGGAAATTTACCCATGGGGCAGCTTTGAACGAAATGGTTGGGGCACCTTTGAACTTTATCAATTTTCTTTTTTAAGTGGTATTATGAACCCTTAAGTTTTCTAATACTTCGTAGAAGGTTTTTACATAAAAAATAAGCAGATTGCTTTATTGTGACAGATAAAATTTCAAGCTGGGTGAAGTCCGGGCAAAAGCAAGTTTTAGTAGTTGATTGATATTTTTTAAATTATGCAGTATTGTCTTTGATGTGTCATTAAACATAAAGTTTATTAGTATTTAGTTAATTGGTATATCTTATATTTACTTTTTTTTAATAATATCCCTAAGTTTTGTGTTACTTTGTACAGAGTGATGTAAAATAAAATAAACATGTTAAATTGTTCCCAAATGACACTGATCATTTAAAATTTTGTTTATTAATTATTTTAAAAATACACATTCATAAATATTCAGTTTTATTTCATTGAAAAAAATACTAATTCAAAACTGCCCCAGGCGTGTTCAAGGCTGCCCCGACTACGGGGCAGTTTAGAACGTTTACAGGTCTGTGCAAAAATCTAAATATCTTAATAAGCGTTCATGAATAATTAAGAAGAACATCATTATTTTGTTGTGTGATAACCATGACCTCTATCTAGGAAGAAAAAATTAATGAAATCGTTCAAATTTGGAAGATATTTAATAAAGTATGAAAATTGTTCAAAGCTGCCCCCCTCTCCCCTAAGCGGCAGTTTCGCCTCTATACGTAGGAGCCATCGAGCTTCGCGTCGGAAAATTTTAGGGGAGATTCATGAGGGGCATTTGGGGATGGGTAAAATGAAAGCGCTCGCGCGCAGTTATGTTTACTGGCCAAATTTAGATGTGGACATTGAGGAGGTGTGTCGATCTTGTGTGGCATGCCGAGCAGTGCGCGATGCGCCGCCCAGGGCCCGCACAGCTGCACCCGTGGGAGTTCCCGCTGCACCCTTGGCAGCGCGTTCACGCGGACTTTGCTGACTGCTCTGGCACGAGATACCTCATTCTTGTTGACGCACATTCCAAGTGGATTGAGGCGGTTGCAATGCGTGGTACGGATGCACAATCAACAATTCGAACGTTAAGAAGCATTTTTGCTCGGTTTGGTTTACCGTCGCAACTTGTCACAGACAATGGACCGCCATTTTCTTCTGCAGAGTTTAAAACGTACTGTGGCAAAAATGTTATTAAACATGTTACTTCAGCCCCATACCGACCCCAGGGCAATGGTGCAGCCGAGAATGCTGTTAAAACCATCAAAAAGCAATCAAAAGGGCCGTGCTTGAGGGTGAAGATGTTTGTTCAGCATTAAGTAGATTTCTTTTTCAATACCGAAACTGCGAACATGCAACCACAGGCGTGTCCCCTGCAGTCGCATTACTAGGGCGGCGATTGCGTAGCCGACTCGATGCTTTGCGTCCCGACGTTGCGGCGGTAGTGCGCGCTTCTCAAGAGAAGTGTATAGGGCGCGAAACAGGAGCTCAACGTCACTTTGCGGTGGGAGACAAGGTACTGGCCCGAGACTACTCTGTTAGGGGGGACAAGTGGGCCGAAGGCAACATTTCGAAAGTAACGGGCCCGGTTTCTTATACGGTGGCCGTAGGTAAGGGTTTGGAGTGGCGTAGACACGTAGATTAAATTATTTCAGCGGAAAACAAGAATAGATTTTCTTTGTCAAGAGTTAGCTCTGTATCTAATGATAACACAAATGTAGATCCTGAACAGTTAAATGAGGATGTAACTAGGGAAGAGCGCGGCGACGCGGCTTGTGGTGAGGCCGAAGCGGCTAGTCTAGCGCCGGGGGCTAGTGAGGGCGCCGCGCAGAGGGCGCGGGCGCGGAGACCAGCTCGCCGGCACCGCCACCAGGCGCGTCTGCTCGGGCTCTGCGTGCCTTTAACCGTGAATAATTTAATATCTTAATTTAAGGATTTTGTTAGCGATTTAGTTTGTAATTTTAATCTGATAGTTTAGTGAAGTATTAATTAGTCAGTTTAAAGTAGATTAAGTGGGGAGAGATGATACGTTGTTGAGGCGACTATTGCGCCATCTAGGCTGTATATTGTTATTGCCTCTGCCGCCAGTTGTAATGTCTTTGCTTCCTGTCATTAAAGTCAGTCTGTTGCATATCCGCGCCTTTTATTTGTAGTTCCAGTTCCATTTTTATTTTGACTTTGAGACTACTTTTTCTTTGAATAGAGAAAATGTTGTTTAAATACATTTTCTGGATGACACATAATGTATGTGGTCACTTGCATGTGGTAACGTGAAGTCTCAAGTCTGTTTTGATACTTATGTAATCGATTGTTGATTTGATACGTTGTTTTGTGATTTTCGTGTGATTCCTGAAAATAAGTACTATGTAGTGGTAACTCGTTCCATTAATGTACTATGGAACCGGCTGGAAAGGGGTATCTTTGTTCAACAATTGCGTCGAAACTAATAGACGTAGACTAATATATTTACATTCGTTTTGTAGAATAGCTCAAACACTAATAATACAATGCAAATAAAACATACTTTAACGACCTGGTTATTCTTGTGTTGGAAAATAACTGAAAAAGAAGTGAAAAAATCATGTCTTTTTCTAATTAAATCCATTCTTACTTCCAAAAATGTATGAAACTTGTATCTGTTTTCTACTTCTACTAATACATAATTTTATTGGTTATCGCATGATATAAAACATTTACTTATTAGGTTACCCACGCTTTCACTTGTTTTTGAAGGAAGAGGTGAAAACTAAAAATTAAAAATTTAAATCCTTGTAATTTTGAGAGAAATGGGTCAAGCCCCAAATTTGAAGTATTTTCATCGATAAAATTGTCTATAGATTATACGCCCTTAAAGTTTGATCACTACATGCCCGGACACACTGTATAATGGTACTGCACTTCAATGTGCTTTGAATTTTTTGTGAAATTACCAAATTTAGCAATCGAAATTGCACCTGAATTGTCTTCATATAATTTAATTGGTTTACAAAACTTCACATGAAATGATTCAATTAGTAAGTTTCTAATAAAAAGTACTTCTGTCACTGCCTCTGACATCGCAATATATTCTGCAAAAGTTGAACATTTAGTTACAGTATTTTGTTATGTGTTTTCCAAAAAATTAAGTCACCGAACAATCTGATTATAAAACCTGATGTAGATTTTCGATCCACATTATCTCCTGCATAGTCAGAATCTACCATACAATCCAATACTTCAGTAATTACATTATCATAATAAGTATTTTTAAATTCTCATAGCATATTTAATTTTGTAATGATTTCGGTTGTAACAACTTTGGTATCTACTCAGATAATTAACACTGTACGCTACATCTGGCCTTGTGCCTGTACTAATTTACAATAATTCACCTATTAAATTTCTCTACTTAGTACTTTCATCTATTTCCTCAGCCTGTTCTAATTTCAAATTTGTTTCCATTGGAGTATCATATAATTTAGTATTTTCCAGGTCATATTTTGCAGCCAAAGATTCAATATATTTTGTTTGATTTAGACTCATTACATTTTTATCATCACTATAGGGGCATTTCACGCGAAGCGGACAGCGAAAATCAAGTCAGGTTTTGGATTTTGTTCATATTTGGATTAAATGTACTGCTATATGACCTGAATGGATGTGCATCATTATAATTTTTTTATGAAGCTTAGTTTATTTTTTATGAGCGTTCAAAAAATTGCTAAAATTTTAGGAACAGATTTTTCAGAGGCTATTACTGCTATTATTACATTTGATTAAAAATAAACTAACTATTGGACTTTTGAGAATAAATAACTGTGTTTCTTACTGTTTACTACAAATTTGAAATTTCTTATTTGTACACATAGAAAACCGGAAGTAAAGTTTTAAAATCGAATTTTACAAAACTTCGGTATTTTTTAAATTTTTTATTTTTATTTTAAAATATACCTAGTAGTCTATAAATAACATGTGTAAAGTTGTAGAATGGAGTCTGTATTGGTTTTTGATTTAGACGCAGTACAGTGCGAGCGCGCCGCAATGAGCGCCATACTGGCTATCGACATTTGGCTACTGTATAAAAATTATTTGTTCAAAAATAACTGAAACGTTAATATTGTTGCATGCATACTCTTAAACAATTACGGTCTTATTCATAAAAAGTTAAAATAGGTTTATTAGCTTGTTATAGTAAAAATCCCGAAAAGTATTATTCATAAACGTCATATACCGCTAAAAAGCTTTGTAAGTATTCAATACCCGCTTCATAACTTATAACAGGGTCGACCCTACTTTAAACCTCTAATAAAGAGAAATATGGCCGACAAAATGTGCAACAGCTGATTTTTTTTGCGTCCGGTCCGAACAGATGAGTGAGTCCGAACCGTTTTGACTTGAGGTTTGTAACAGTTGTCGTCCTCTTTTGTGTGGCTATTTGCAAGGTTTATAAAATTGATCGGTGATATCGTACTTTTTGTTAGCTATGGAAGCTCTGCTAACTCTGCAAACTCTGGAAACATTAGAAGCTATTGAACGCATTGAAGGAGCAGAAAATGCTCCACGTCGTCAAAAGATTTACCAGGAGAGATGTGATCCGTTTTCTTTGCCAGATGTAGAGTTTAAACGGCGATACCGTTTCAACAAAAATACCATGAATTTTATAATTGATCTCGTCAGGCAAGACTTGCAGTTGGACTCACGAGGTTGTGGAACTTCACCTGAGTTACAGGTGTTAACCGCTATAAGATGTTGGGGTCGTCGTGAAGTAAGTACTCTACTTACAAGTATTTAATATAATTATGCCGCATTTTAATACACCTACATAAAGACGTTTTTAAATTTCTTTGTAACATTTTAGGTTCAAGATGATGGGGGAGAAATCCATGGGTTATCTCAACCAACTGTAAGTCGCATTTGTGCCAGAGTAGCCCGCGCGATAGCGCGCCACTCTGGAACCTATATAAAAATGCCAGAGTCACTGGCAGAACAAGAAAAAGTAATGAGGGAATTTTACAATATACGGCGATTTCCTTCTGTCCTGGGGTGTATTGATTGCACCCATATAAAAATAAAGAAATATGGTGGTGACGCAGCTCAATATTATATAAACAGAAAAGGATATTACTCAATGAACGTACAAGTAACTTGTGATGCCGAACTAAAAATAATGGACATTGTTGCAAGGTGGCGAGGCAGCACTCATGATTCCAGAATATTTAATGAGTCCACTCTTAAAGAACGCTTTGAACGAGGCGAGTTCAGAGGAAGACTTTTGGGGGATTCTGGGTATCGACTAGAATCATATCTTTTTACACCCATATTAAGGCCTCAAAATGAACAGGAACAAAGATACAATCAAGCCCAGATTGCCACTCGCAACTGTGTTGAACGTTGCTTTGGTGTATGGAAACAGCGGTTTCAATGTTTATTAAATGGTTTAACAGTGCATATGCACAATGTAAAACCAACCATTGTCGCACTTGCAGTATTGCACAATATTGCAATAGGAAATGAGGACTTGGTACCAGATCAAGGCAACGAAATTATTGAGATACAGGATGCTGTTGCTGAACCACGAGTTAACGAGGACAGAGGAAGAGGCCCAAACAGTGCTATCTTACGAGCATTTATTGATAGGCATTTTAGATAAATAATAAGTAGGTATCTTATCTAGTTAAAGTTTTTATTTATTCTTTACTGTCTTCTTTATTTTCAAGCAACTTAATTTTTTTTCTATAATATTCCATTTTCAGCTGTAATAAAGATTCTTCCAAGTCCAAGTTTCGGGTTTTTCTTTGTTCGTTTGCCAATACGACTTCATGCAGTTGCTTCCTGCATTCAGTATCTACCGCAACTACAGTTGCTGCTGCTGTTGACACCTGAAATAAAGTAGTTATGAAGATAGTAATTGCGCTAGTAATCTTAACATATTATAAAAACACAATTTTTTAATAAATACTCTAGTTTTATGGATCTCATACCTTGTTCACCTTTTCTTGTTTATTAGATTTCATCCTAGAAGGCGTTGCTTTTATTTTTGGCGAACCAATGGATATAAACTGAAACAATGAAGGCTGTTATAATTTAATGAATAAACAACTTTAAATTGATTGTGTCATTTCTACCTTTATTTGCCTTACCTTGGGTGTATTTTGTATCTCATGAAGTGGTTCTTGAGCCACATCTATCACTTCACTCTCTGGGCCCTAAAATAATAAACAATTATGAGACACACGATATGGAGGGCTGGACACAAATAAAATGGGAAGGGGCCAGGCAAAGAAACAATTATTAAAAAGATAATAAATTGTTGTTGTACATGATACTTACAATATCTGAGATCTCATCCGGTATTTTATGTATTATACTATGAGAAGCAATTATGTCCTGAAAAATGATATAAACGTTTATTTGACCACTCTTATAGGTGAGACAAATTATATAAAATATGAATAAATACTGTATTGAAACTAATAAAGCTCACCTTTTTCTTTATCTCTTCTACATTGTCCTTTTTATCCAACGTCTTTCCAACATTGATCTGAAAAGGGGAAGAAGTTTGTTGTTATGTTACTGTGAAATATATTTGCGAGGTCTGTTACAGAACCATATTTAACATCAATAATATGTACCTACCTGATTTATGCAATCAGAATCAAATTCATTTATGTCAATGACAAACTCGTTAGGGAGCCATGAACATATATCATCTGCATTTGCCGGGTTTGTTGGTGGGGGTGGACCGCCACCAGTCTGGAGAAGTTTCTTCCTTTCCTCTGATTTCGCTTTCTTCTTGGTCATTTTTATAATGCTCCATTGAGATTTTAATTGTGGAAGGGAGCGCACGCCACCTGTGCACATACTATTGAAACTGGAAGTAAAGAACAATAAAAATTAACATTAACAGTGCTATATTCCGCTTATAATAATGTATTAAAATCGCTTATAAACATGTTACGTTTCTCAGTAAGTGAATCAAATTTGTATCCTTATGAGAAATAAAGTGTCTTTAACCATAACCATATTCAACATGTGCCTCCCAAGCAAATTTGAGTGACGCTACACACAAATGCATGCTACATCTAATAGCCCACATGTAGCAATTGAGACAATATATTTAAAAAGATGGTTGAAAAACGGGTCTTTTTACACACTAATTACTTTACTAATTAGTTTAATATTTATCTGAATTTAATGAAAGTAAGTAGACCACATACCTGGTTAACAAATCTGCCCACGCTGCCAGTTTTTTTGAATTTGTATTAGTATCCGTGTTTTTATTTTCGATGATGGATACACGCTCCCTCACTAAATCCATCAATATATTCTACGGAAATAATTATTGGGCATCAGTTTATCAACTAAAATGATGATAGTGATAAAATTAACCAGCACTCTTGTATCTTTGCAAAAACTGTTGAACTAACCTTATCTTCCTCCAGCCAATTTTCGCTTCTTTGTCTCTTCTTTTTATTTTTTTCGTTTTCCATGTTTATTTCTATTAGGCAATACAATTTTCTCTGCAAAAATACCACGAAGCACCTCTGCTGCACGAAACACAACACAAGCAATAATGATGATAAACAAACAAATGTCATTGTCATTATGTCATAAGTGACGTAAAACTTTTTTTTTTGGGCCGTGGACCATTGGTTTTGGCATTTTTATCTATGGATTCATCAGAACGACAACATAACAACGCTAAAATGTCTTTTAGTGAGAAGATAGTTAAAATGGGTATATTGAACGTTTATGAATAGAGAATTTTATAAAAGGTTTATTAGCACTAATGAGCATTTTAACTAATGAGTGTTTTAAACCTATTTTAGAGGATTTTTATGAATAAGACTGTTATAATTTTGACTCGGCGAACTTCGTACCGTCTAACAGACAATGACTGTTGGCATTGAGATGGTGCGTATTACGTCGCGGACTATCCACATCTTATTGAATAATACACTAAAAATATTATTCCTCTTTTTTAGGTAGTTGGCTAGCTACCTCCATATCAAATTTCATCAAAATCTGCCCAGCCGTTCTTGACTTATAAATCGTGTAACTAACACGACTTTGTTTTATGTATAAAACAAAGAACGGCTGATCAGATTTTAATGATATTTGGCATAGAGATAGCTGGTACCCTGGACTAACATATCCCGACTACCCAAAAAGAAGGGTAATGTTTTAAGAATATCATCCAATAAGTTGTGGGTGGTCTGCGACGTAATACCATCTCAATGCCAACAATCATTGTTTTTAGGCGGTACAAAGTTCGCCGAGTCAAAATTATAATTGTTTAAGAGTATGCATGCAACAATATTAACGTTTCAGTTATTTTCGAACAAATAATTTTTATACAGTAGCCAAATGTCGATAGCCAGTATGGCGCTCATTGCGGCGCGCTCGCACTGTACTGCGTCTAAATCAAAAACCAATACAGACTCCATTCTACAACTTTACACATGTTATTTATAGACTACTAGGTATATTTTAAAATAAAAATAAAAAATTTAAAAAATACCGAAGTTTTGTAAAATTTGATTTTAAAACTTTACTTCCGGTTTTCTATGTGAACAAATAAGAAATTTCAAATTTGTAGTAAACAGTAAGAAACACAGTTATTTATTCTCAAAAGTCCAATAGTTAGTTTATTTTTAATCAAATGTAATAATAGCAGTAATAGCCTCTGAAAAATCTGTTCCTAAAATTTTAGCAATTTTTTGAACGCTCATAAAAAATAAACTAAGCTTCATAAAACAATTATAATGATGCACATCCATTCAGGTCATATAGCAGTACATTTAATCCAAATATGAACAAAATCCAAAACCTGACTTGATTTTCGCTGTCCGCTTCGCGTGAAATGCCCCTATAGTTAATATCTTTTCCAATATAGCTTTCAATTTTTCCCAAATTGTAGAAGACAGGACGCGGGGTTGATTGACGTCGAAGGGCAGGTCAGCAAAATGAAACACAGGGCTCGATCCAAACGTGACAGTAATAGCGTGTTCAAACGGCGACTGAGGCATGAGCTCACACAATCAAAGTAACGGACAATTGTTATCTTTGTCTCGCTCACGCCTTAGTCTATCTTACTCTAATAACAATACTTATCTATCTTACTCTAGCAAGTACTAGCAACTATATCTATCTTACTCTTGTGACGCGCCCCGCGACGCATCGACAGCCCTAGCACCGAGCGCAGAGATTTTGACAACCCTACGGCTGCGCGGCCGCACGCCGCACGGACCGAGCTAATATAAGAGACGGCGGCGACCGCGGGAGCCTAGCACCAATCCGTCCCCCGGACACGGCCTGAGCCGAGGTCCGAGCCTACCGTGGCGCCCTCAGGCCGCGTCCGTAGTCCCCCTCGATCGGGCCCACTAGAGTGAGCCCGCCGTAGGCTGGACTTTGGTCCACCACCGCGGTGGGCAACCCTCTAGTTGGGTTCGCCACTGATCGGGCGCCTTATGCGCTCGATACGGCCCGATCGCGAACGTCGGTCTGCGACCGACGCGGACGAGCCTGGGCTTCGCTTCGCGAAGCCCACACTCGGCCCCGTCGGCACGCGCACCGACGATCGCCAAACGGCTAGAGTACCTTCTGTACTCGCCACTCTGCCCGGTGAAGCTGGAAAAGCTCCTCAAGCTACCAGCGCGCGTCCCTTCAAAAAAAAAAAAAAAAAAAAAAAAAAAAAAAAAAAAAAAAAAAAAAAAAAAAAGGGAGCCTAGCATTCGCTCGGGAGCCATCGCAACAGCCAGACGATCGCGCGCGCGTCTAACTTTCCCACGGCTAATTGCACAAGAGTCCCTAGCGAATAGCTGCCCTCACTGTTCCCACTAACCTGGCTCGATAGGACTTTCTGCTCGCGCGGTTTCCGCGACACGAGCGAACCATCGCTGCCTGTATTCCCATTCAAATCCTTACCGAGTGCATGCTTTACTCAATCCCGACCTGCGGTAGCAATCCCGCTGCCACCCTTCCTGTAATTCCTCCCCACTCGCCACGTAGGTCCCAAGCCTTTTACCTTTGGTGCACGAATCCCCACTTCGTTAACCTCGGTTACCGATTTGGGAGCGAACCGTCCTACCCCCCTCTAGTTTATAAGTATCCATACTAACACTCGCTAAACCTCGCACAGGGCGCCGCCCCTCTCGCGGATACGTGAACTAGTTTCGGGACGCGAACCGGGCGCGTCGCTATCCCCCTCGCCATAGTATATTTATAATTGTGGAATAACTTGCTCATTATCTAAATAATAGTAATTTAGAGTCAGTGAAACTAGAATATTAAGTAAACTATTGTGGAACCTGAATTATAAAGTGCCATTGTGTTATTGATTGTGCGTTTCCTTGGTCAAATATCCCTGTAGGCATCCTGGATAGGTACACATCCCTCATCGCAGAAGGCGAACTGGGACTTAGTACTAGACAGCGGGGTGTCAGACTGAGCTAGCTAAGACGCCCCGTTGCAATGGCGCCCAACTAAATAACCCACGGAACCTACAGGGACCACCAGATCGCTAGACACAAGCGAAAGACCAAAAGGAACGCAAAACCATCTGCCTGGTGAAAACTGTATCGACATACTCCCCATCCGATCGTGGCCCTTGTGGAGTAAGACGAGTATGGCGATACAAGTCAGCAGATTGGGACGAGATGCGTCAGTTTTTCGCATCTTTCCCTTGGAGGCCGGCATGCTTTTCTTCTCGAGACCCAACGAGTTGCGCCGATGCTATAACAGAGGTTATACGTCAGGGTATGGAATTCTTCATTCCTTACTCAGACGTCGCCTCAGGAAGCAAAGCTCGCCCCTGGTTCAATGCTGATTGCCGTCTTGCTGAAGCGTGTAAGCAGTCAGCTTTTCTGGCATGGACTGATGCTCGAACGCGCGGCTCACCTGAAACTCGCAACCTGAAGAAAGCCTATAACCAAGCCTCCAAGTCTTGCAAAAAGGCGTTACGCAGGGCTCGCTACGACCATATTGGACGCATTGGCACCAAACTTGCTTCATACCCAGCCGGGTCCAAGGCGTTTTGGTCCCTTGCCAAGGCCATCCAATCCAACTTCTGTCGCCCCAGCCTGCCACCACTGCTGAAACCTGATGGCTCACTGGCTCACTCTGCTGAGGAAAAAGCGAACCTTTTTGCCACCCTGTTCGCTGATAGCTCGCGTCTTGACGTTGCAGGAAAAATACCACCCTCATTACCACCTGCCTCTACCACCATGCGTGAGGTCCGCATACGGCAGAGAGAGGTTTTAAATGTCTTGCGTTCTCTTGACATAAATAAAGCCAGTGGACCCGACGGAATTCCAGCAATAGTCCTGCGTAACTGTGCGCCGGAGTTGTCTCCTATTCTGACACGCCTGTATAGACTCTCACTTGAGACTGGACTAGTCCCTAGATCATGGAAGCTTGCAAATGTACAGCCCGTACCTAAAAAGGGCAGTCGTGCTGACCCAACAAATTATAGACCCATCTCTGTTACGTCTATACTCTGCAAGATAATGGAACGTGTCCTCAATGGCCGACTCCTGTCATACCTTGAAGAAAATGACCTACTTAGCGACCGTCAGTATGGGTTTCGGTATGGTCGTTCTACAGGCGATCTTCTCGTGTATGCCACACACTTATGGAGCGAGGCCATTGAGAAACACGGAGAAGCCCTTGCCGTTTCACTGGACGTATCAAAGGCGTTTGACAGAGTCTGGCACGGCAGCCTAATAAACAAGCTTCCATCTTTTGGAATCCCTGCTGGCTTATGCAAATGGATCTCCGATTTCCTTGTGGGACGATCAATAAGAGTAGTCCTTGAGGGCTACACTTCTAGTCAGCAACCTATTGACGCTGGCGTCCCTCAAGGATCGGTGCTGTCTGCAACACTGTTTCTACTGCACATCAATGATCTGCTCAAACCCGGTACCTTTGGGTATGCAGATGACACAACAGTGACAGCCAAATATCTTTCCAGCGCAAAAGCCAGCAGGCGTGAGGTCGAGTCTTGTCGTGAGTCCCTTATCGAACGCTTAAATTTGGCCCTTCAGGATGTCTCTGATTAGGGCGATGCCAATCTGGTCCAATTTAACGCGTCCAAAACACAGGCGTGTCTGTTCTCCGCCAAACGAAGTCCATTTCGTCTGGCTCCAACATTCCGAGGTGTGCCTGTTAAAATCACCGAGCGACTCCAACTTTTGGGTATCGAAATGTCCAGCAAGTTGAACTTTGGCGAGTACATCGAATCCATAGCGAAAACTGCTGCCAAAAAACTTGGTATCCTCTCGAGGGCAAGGCAGTACTTCTCCAATAAGCAAAGGCTGCAGTTATATAAAGCACAGATCCGACCTTGCATGGAATACTGCTGCCACCTCTGGGACGGCTCTGCCAAGAAATATTTGGCTGCTTTGGATTCGGTGGAAAGGCGTGCCAGGAGACTAATCGACAGCCCGACCCTTGTTGAAGCGTCGCTCCAGGAACTTGACCACCGCCGTAAAGTTGCTTCTCTAACGGTTTTCTACAGGCTACACTTCGGAGAATGTGCGAAGGAATTATACAACTTAATTCCACCAGCCCCTTTCCATCACCGGGGAACCAGACGCAGGCTAGCGTACCATCCCTACATTGTCGACATTCCACCAGCTTGCACTAAGCGTTTCGACGAATCCTTTATAATGCGAACAGCTAGGGACTGGAATTCGCTGCCTGCTGCTGTATTTCCTGAACACTATAATCCGGGCGTTTTCAAGGCGAGAGTGAATAGGCACTTACAGGGCAGATATGTACCATCCTAGACTGCATCTCACTTAACACCAGGTGCGATTGCGGTCAAATACCTGCCTTGTCTAGCATAAAAAAAAAAAAAAAAAAAAAAAACTTCGCACCCGACCAAATTGATAACCACACATGTCAGAACCGACATCTTGGATATACAAACTGAAGAAGACAGAACTTGAGAACGAGTGCAAGAGAAGAAACATAAAAACGGAGAACAGAACCGTACAAGAACTGAGACAGAACCTCTCAGAAGTACTCAGAACCAAGCAGTCCCATCAACCAGTCCAGTCCGCCAGTAAGCCGGCCGAAGACAGTGAGTCAGAAACCGATTTCGAAGACACAGAGATGCACCAAGAACTAGACAACGACAAACCAAACATGTCGTTCACCATGGATCAGACTGAAAGCATAACATCCAGATGGAACCTAAGTTTTGACACATACAACGACCCGGTGGAGTTTTTAGAGCAACTAGACGAACTCATGTCATCGGGCGAGGTCAAACCAGATAAAGTACTCAAAGTGCTCCCCAGATTCCTGAAAGGAAAGGCCGTACTGTGGTATAGAAATAATAAAAACTCGTTTACTACATGGAACGAATTCATAGAACTCTTCAAGTTGACATTTGTGAGCCGCGATAGTGACCTGTTAGCTAAAATAGTGAATTATAGGCAACACTACCGCCAAAAATTCACAGACTACTTAATCGAAATACAAACGCTCATGCGCAGATACGCAAAAATGTCAAAAGAGGAAGAACTCAATAGAATCTACGAAAACATGAACGCAAAATACAAGTTTTATATCAAGAAATCAGAAGCAGACTCGGTAAGCAAATTAATACAACTAGCAAACGACTATGAAAATGTCACAGCAGAACGTCAAACTAGCTTCACAGAACAAGAACCACGCAATAACTACCACGAAACAAGCACAAATCAAGAAAACAAGGAGACAGCATCATACATACACAATTACAACACAAATACTTGCTGCTGGAGCTGTGGAAAACACGGGCACTCCATGAAAGATTGCAGAAGTAAGAAAATACTATTTTGTAACGGTTGTGGCAGGATCGGCAAAATGAGTAAACAGTGTTGTAAGAAAACAAATGAGTACACACAGTCCATGACAATAAACACGAGTCCGCAACTCAAAGATAACCGTCCATTCGTAGATGTATCGATACTAGGCGAAAAATATCAAGCACTCGTAGACACCGGCGCCACAAGATCATACATCAACGACCAAGTGTACAATAAATTCGTGAAAAGAAACTTGAAACCGAAAACAGTAAGCATAACAGCTAGCATGACAGATGGGCACACAACTCGTATAAAAGAAGCACTAGACTTGCAAATAAATATAAAGGGAAAAACAATTAACCACCAAGTGTTATATCATCCACAAATCACGAATATTATACTGATCGGCATGGACATATTGAATAGAATAGGAGCCAAAATGTTGATTTCAATACCCGCCATATTTAGGGAGTAGATTAAGTAGCTTATTCTGATCACGAATCAGCAAAAAAACTGACTTCCAAATTTTTTATTATTATTTTTTAAATATCTACGATTTCCATAATCGACCACTACAGTGCAGAATAGTCCCCCAACGCAAACGGCGCGCGCCGCTCACCCGGTGACCCGGGCAAACGCTGCGCCCCCCGTCCCGCGCCCCACTACCCGCGCTCGCCCATGAGTCAGTCAACAATCAGCTGTGAGTTCAAAGACGACAAATCTACCCTAAAAATGTAATGAGTAAATTAGTTACTTACACCTTATCATGTTACGAGTTTATTTGTTGTTCTAAAAACTAATTAATTAAGTACTCTTTAATTAATAAAAAAACCTTTTACACGAATTTGCTTCCTTCCGCAAAATATTTTTTTTTACAGAACCTACATTATTATTATTTTTTAATTAAACCATGCTTTTATGTGTGTGATAAGCTTGTACCTACTTATCATTCAAAAGTACTGTAAACAGATGACAATAATGCTCTTTCATACAGGTTCGTTATTCCTTACATTTCCAGCTCTCTACCTTAATAACTTTTACGTCTTTACGATAGTAATTATTAAAATAAAACTTAACTTACTTAATACCGCAAACTGAACACCTAGAAATAACACACTGGCAAACTCTTGTTCCTTCACTTTCGATAGGAGATAAGACAAGATTTTGTTTTTAAACTTGATTGATTTCAGTACCTAAACAAAATTTCATATCTTAAAAGAAAATTTCATATCTTTCATTTGGAGCGGTGACTTGTAATTGAATACAATAATACCACCGCCTTGCGCGCGGCACGGACATCGGGCTCGCACGGAATAGGTACTTCCCCATCTTCGTGTTTCGGGCGTCATCGGGCGGCCGGCGCTCAATCGTGGATCATCGATTTTCTCTGTTCATCAGTCCGATTTTGCTATCCACGCAGAGAGGCCGCGCGCACGCTCCGCGAAATCTAGCTCGTATTTAGAATACCTAGTACTCAATCGCTATTTTCTTATTTCTTGCCTTGTAACTTCAACTTTTCTCTTCCTCTCTGCTTGATAACTGTTTTCTAGTACTTATTACTTCCTACTACCGTAATAACGTAATTTCATTTCTATCGGCGTTTAATTTAAATACCCTGAACGAATGTTAGTTAGGTTCAGGTTAGACTTCCATTCTTCATAACTTACATAAAATAATTCATCATCATGTTCGGGATTATTTTAAATGAATGTAATTTCATTACACGAAATAACTACCAAAATTTATTGATATTCTTATCGTTTTAATAATAACGATTAGTAATTAAAGATCTACAAATCATTTGCATTTGAGTGTTTTGAAAGCTTGCTTTAAGAGCATTAATGATAGTACGAATCTTTAGTTCACAAAGATTAAACAAAGTATTTTTCCCGCCGCTTTTACATTCTCATTCGTTGATAGACTTCCTGTACTAAACTGACGAAATTAAACTTTTCTGATGTTAAAAATTACGTAAAGTAGTTGAAAATGAAGAATAACGATAACTACCGATTCACGACGACATTCGATGGACGTATTTCATCGAATGCACTTTTCTAATTGCAAATTTGCGATTTTTGATTGTTTTCTCGTGCGGTTTTGAGTAGGTAGGTATTTAGTGTGAAAGTGTGATAGTGAGTGTAATAATAGTGAGTGAGTGTTAGGAAGATGCCAAACCATACGTACAGTGCTCGTGAGTAGGTACGTAAACATGGTTTACTGTTACGGGAGGGCACGTGGAAACGCATCTGAAGTCGCATCGGTGAGTAGGTACCTAGTTCTAAACTTAAAGGAATGTGTTTTTTTTAATGTAGGGAGTAAATAATCTGGTAATTTTGTGTACAAAATACTCCCGCGATTGCGGTAGGTAGTGGCGGAAAGCGCGTAGGTACGCTCCAATACACACACACACACATAGGAAACAGCAAACTAATTTAAAACGAACTTTAACTTTAGTTAGTCAAACAAAAATACCTATTTACACTACCTATTTTACGTGGCTTCCTTCAGTAGACTATCAGACATGATAAGCGAGCGATCCGCGTAGCTCGATGGGTGCCGCAGTTGAAACGTATTGCAGTATTACGAGCCACAGTACAGTTGATGTCGCACGGAAAATATTCGCTAAAAATTGTACTTTAGTTTGTAATTTTTTTTTGGTGGATAATGCGTTTATATAAGTCATAATAGATCACCTAAATAAATATGGCGAGGATTGAAATCAACACCCTGTAGAATGGCCTAAAGATAATACCAAGCTAGGGGAACAAGTGGGAACAACGTCAAGAAAAACTACAGAAGCCAACATCGTACCTACATACGAAATGGCTAAAACACCGACAAGCAAGAAAAACACATGATCAAACTCGCACACGAAAAACCAACCAAGAAAAAAGACTATTCACAGAACCCTAAAAGTCAAGAAGTAATAAATAAACACGTAACACGCTTAAAACAAGAAACAAAAGAAGACTGGACCCAAAAGAAAATTCAAGAAATACAAAAAACCGGAAATAAGGACTATAAAATGTTAAACAACAAATTACACAAGAAAATAATAAATCACGCATACGGACCAAGAACAACAACATCATCAGACTGGAAACTATGCATAAACAACAACGAAAAAGACCAGATTCTGAAAGAAAACCACGATACACCAACCGCAGGCCACCTAGGAACAGCAAAAACACTGAACAAAATATCACAAAGATATTATTGGCCCGGTATGTACAGAGATGTGTCAACGTACGTCAAGAATTGCAAAACCTGTCAGGTCAACAACGCACGCAAAACCTGGAGCGTAGTGTCTACAAACCCGAGTAGACCACTACCCATATCATCAAACCGGTCCACTGACTGGACCGAAATCCTCGATGTCGACACCGTCGACTACCCACAAGACCTGGACTGGCGCGAGTCCGGCCCTGGAGAGGAGCCGACCCGAGCTGAGGACCAGACCAGGAGGCGGCCGGGGAGAAAGAAGAGGCGCGGCCAAATCCAGGACCAGCTGAACAAGGCCAGTAACATTTACTCGTAGCTTAACTTTATACCTAAGTTAGGTTTCTAATAGATAGATACAAAATACATAGTAATTGCCTAGTCAGTTCTCGTTAAAGTAAATTCATCAATATTAAAAACAAGTCAATAATGTAAAAGTATTAATTAACATAACATAGCAACCCTGTATAATCTAGATCATTCAGTTCTTGAATTTAATCTCGTCAAATATCACATATCAATAACCTATAACTATTAATTAACATTACATAGTAGCCCTGTATAATTTAAATAGTTAAATTGTTCTATTTAATCTCGTTAAATAACTATTGACGCAAATCACATTGTTATTTACTCGTAACTCGCAACCTAAACTCACATAAATAACAAACCGGTTTGCTACGCGTCAATAGTACTACCAGTTTCTCGATAACTTTTAAATAGTAAACAAACATTGTAAGAACGATTCACCGAGCGAGCTCATTTGCATATTATCAGTGAAACGTATTTTTTCTATTCGCCACGGGCGATCAACAGCACTCGCTTACTAGATGAATCATAACTAGATTTTACCTGCCTAATGTCAAATGTTTGCGCCGCCGTCGCGCCAGGCTGCATTCCATTACGAAATAATATTATTGTAATTAAAACTTAACCCCTTAACTGCCATTATCTTGTATAACTTTTAATAATTATAGAAATTATTAACATTAATCAGATGCCTGTTCTGAGTATGGTAATTTAAATAATTAAACTAGTAAACTAGAAATATTAATAACAAGTGCCATGAATACGATTACTGTATTAAAGAAATATTTCAAGAAATACTCGTAATAACAAATTAAACAACTCGTTTAATTAGCTCATTAGTTAATTGTAAACAAAAGGTCAAAGGTATCTTAATAACATTGTTTCAAAATTAAGTTAGCTAAAATTAGCGTTTAATTAGTTCATTGTAAGCAAAAAAAATTAAAGGTATCTTAATAACATTGTTTCAAAACTAAGTCAGCTAAAATTAGCGTTTAATGGGTTAATTGTAAACAAAAGGTCAAAGCTACCTATCTTAACAACATTGTTTCAAAACTAAGTTAGCTTATATTAGCGATTAATTAGTTCATTGTAAGCAAAAAAGTTAAGAGTACCTTAACAACATTGTTCCAAGACCAAGTTAGCTAATATTGTTATAAGTAAATAAATGTACTGTCATGTTTTAAATAAGGAGTTATTATTGGGCTAATGATTAAATACAAGTTCAGTCATGTTTTACATTTTTATTTTTCACTCGTTATGAAGTTACCCAAAAATAACTTATTATTAACATGACTTTTAGTTGTTCTTAAAGAACCTTTATGTACCAGACTTGTGATTTTTCCAGGTAAAAATCTCCAAAACAAGGGAGGATGTGACGCGCCCCGCGACGCATCGACAGCCCTAGCACCGAGTGCAGAGATTTTGACAACCCTACGGCTGCGCGGCCGCACGCCGCACGGACCGAGCTAATATAAGAGACGGCGGCGACCGCGGGAGCCTAGCATTCGCTCGGGAGCCATCGCAACAGCCAGACGATCGCGCGCGCGTCTAACTTTCCCACGGCTAATTGCACAAGAGTCCCTAGCGAATAGCTGCCCTCACTGTTCCCACTAACCTGGCTCGATAGGACTTTCTGCTCGCGCGGTTTCCGCGACACGAGCGAACCATCGCTGCCTGTATTCCCATTCAAATCCTTACCGAGTGCATGCTTTACTCAATCCCGACCTGCGGTAGCAATCCCGCTGCCACCCTTCCTGTAATTCCTCCCCACTCGCCACGTAGGTCCCAAGCCTTTTACCTTTGGTGCACGAATCCCCACTTCGTTAACCTCGGTTACCGATTTGGGAGCGAACCGTCCTACCCCCCCCTAGTTTATAAGTATCCATACTAACACTCGCTAAACCTCGCACAGGGCGCCGCCCCTCTCGCGGATACGTGAACTAGTTTCGGGACGCGAACCGGGCGCGTCGCTATCCCCCTCGCCATAGTATATTTGTAATTGTGGAATAACTTGCTCATTATCTAAATAATAGTAATTTAGAGTCAGTGAAACTAGAATAAGTAAATTATTGTGGAACCTGAATTATAAAGTGCCATTGTGTTATTGATTGTGCGTTTCCTTGGTCAAATATCCCTGTAGGCATCCTGGATAGGTACACATCCCTCATCGCAGAAGGCGAACTGGGACTTAGTACTAAACAGCGGGGTGTCAGACTGAGCTAGCTAAGACGCCCCGTTGCACTCTAACACATTAGACAATAGTTACATTTTATTACTATGAGTATTTACAGTTTCTATAATAAGGTTCTACTACAAAGGTTCTACCGTTAACATTCCACCCCCTGGTTGAGGGCTTAAGTTCGAAACATTACATATTTTACGTAGGTAGAACCGCGATCTTTGTAGCTGCTCGCCGTAGCACTCCATGGGAAGTCCGCACTTCCGCAACTCGAACCTGCCCGTCCGCGCCAGGGTACCTTTTCTATTATTCCGCGCGGCCACACGTTGCGGGGTAGAGCACCGTCTACGACGATCACGACGTCGCCTGGCTGAAGCGGTGGCACTGCTTCCGTCCACTTCCAGCGTGGTTGCTACGTAGGCAAATATTCTTTTAGCCACCGTGCTCATGTGTGGTGATGCCGGCGAGATGAAGCTCCGCTGGATCCCCTTTGTGGTTTCCTCTTCTTCTAGTCATAGTCATAGTCATAGTCATAGTCATATATGTTTATTGCATCATGTTGGTACATTTGGATCTTAAATATTAATACAGAGTCCCGAAACATGGCCCTGTAAGGGCATTGCAACATTATAGGTACATACAATATTAAAATCTAAATTATCAAAATAACAATATTACAGACAATTGCTTAGGTATATTTATTTATTTATCTAGATTTGAGATCAAAGAATTCTTTTAACGTGTAGAAACATTTACTTAGTAGCCATTCTTTTAATTTTTTACAAAACAAATTATCTTTTTCAATGCCTTTTATTTCCTTAGGTATCATGTTATACAGTGTGTCCGGGCATGTAGTGATCAAACTTTAAGGGCGTAATCTATGGACAATTTTATCGATGAAAATACTTCAAATTTGGGGCCTGACCCATTTCTCGAAAAATTACATCGATTTAAGTTTTTAATTTTTAGTTTACACCTCTTCTTTAAAAAACAAGTGAAAGCGTGGGTAGCTTAACATTAATAGGCAAATATTTTATATCATGCGATAGCCAATAAAATTATCTATTAGTAGAAGAAGAAAGCAGACACAAGTTTCATACATTTTATGGGAGTAAGAATGGATTTAATTAGAAAAATACATTACTTTTTTCACTTCTTATTCAGTTATTTTCCAACACAAGAAAAACCAGGTCGTTAAGGTATGTTTTATTTGCATTGTATTTTTAGTATTTGAGCTATTCTACAGAACGAATGTAAATTTATTAGTCTACGTCTATTAGTTTCGACGTAATTGTTGAACAAAGATACCCCTTCCCAGCGGTTTCTATAGTAATCGGAATAGGTTGTGTGATTCTTTCAGGCAGTGCATTTTCGCATGTCGCGTGCGCTATGGAAACTGCTGGGAAGGGGTATCTTTGTTCAACAATTACGTCGAAACTAATAGACGTAGACTAATAAATTTACATTCGTTTTGTAGAATAGCTCAAATACTATAAATACAATGCAAATAAAACATACCTTAACGACCTGGTTTTTCTTGTGTTGGAAAATAACTGAAAAAGAAGTGAAAAAAGTAATGTATTTTTCTAATTAAATCCATTCTTACTCCCATAAAATGTATGAGACTTGTGTCTGCTTTCGTCTTCTACTAATAGATAATTTTATTGGCTATCGCATGATATAAAATATTTGCCTATTAATGTTAAGCTACCCACGCTTTCACTTGTTTTTTAAAGAAGAGGTGTAAACTAAAAATTAAAAACTTAAATCGATGTAATTTTTCGAGAAATGGGTCAGGCCCCAAATTTGAAGTATTTTCATCGATAAAATTGTCCATAGATTACGCCCTTAAAGTTTGATCACTACATGCCCGGACACACTGTATATTTTTATTGACATATAATAGGTTCCTGAGCTAACTAGATGTAATTTAGTGAAAGGTGGAACTAGTCTATTTCTATGTCTAAGGTTTCTTTCCTGAGGATAGAGATCTTTGGCTTGGGAATATTCATGACAATTTTTTCTGACAAGTTTACATATTTCTATAATATACAAAGAGGCGAGTGTAAGAATGTTAAGTTTTATGAAGTGAGGTCTGCAACTTTCCATATCTGTAATGTTAACGAGTATTCTAATACATCTTTTTTGCAATATAAATAATTGATTTACTTCTGTACTATTACCCCAAAGAATGATTCCGTAGTTTAACCAAGAATGAGCATATGCATAATAGGCGCTGGTTGCAGTTTTTAAATCTGTACATTTTTTTAATTCATATAGTGCATAAGTAAATTTCGATAGTTTAGCGGCTATTTTCTCTACATGTGGTTTCCAATTAACATTTGTATCTATTTCTATCCCTAACATGGTAGACGAGGTCACAAAATCTATGTTACTGTTATTAAATGTTACATCTATTTTAAGGGGTTGTTTTTGCCTTGGTTTAAATTGCAATAATTTTGTCTTGGATATGTTAATTTCTAAATTGTGGTCCTGTAACCAGTTCAATATTTTATCTAGTGTACTCTGAAGTTGCTGTTGTAGTTCTTGGCTGTTGGCACATGGAAAAACTACAGATATGTCATCAGCATATATTACACATTTGTTATCTATACACGTTGCGACATCGTTAATATAAATTATAAATAAAATACACCCTAATACACTACCCTGAGGTATTGAACGTTCTACTTGAAGTTTTTGTGATCTAATACAATTTAATATGCCAGAATTACAGTCATAATGTTCGATTTCTACAAATTGTGCTCTTTCACTTAAATACGATGCAAACCATTGGTGGGCTATTCCTCTTATACCTATATCGTAAAGTTTTTTTAATAGAATTTTATGGGAGACTCGATCGTACGCCTTACTCATATCTAACATTATTCCTATGGCATACTTATTAGTATTTATAATATTCAAAATTTCATTAACATATTTATAAACTGCTGTAATAGTGGATCTTTCTTTGCGAAATCCGTTCTGACTTTCATTAAAAACACTGTATTTTTCGCAAAAGGAGTGGAGGCGGATGGCCATTGCGGTTTCAAAAATTTTTGAAAAGGTTGACAAAAGGGATATTGGGCGAAAGTTTTGGGGTTCGTTAGCTTTAATTTTTTTAGGAATAGGTTTGACTAAGGCAATTTTTAATAAATCGGGAAACGTAGCTTGATCAAAAGATTGGTTGATTAAAAATGTAAGGGGTTCAACTAGCTCCTCTCTACAGTACTTAATTAATGTAGGCGGAAGTTCATCAATACCATAACTAGACTTGTTTTTTAATTTTTTAATAATGTTTGTCACCTCAAGTGTTGTGACTGGTCTGAGGTACATGGTGTTATTAATTGGCTTTACTACAGGGCGGCCTTCAGGAACCCTATCCTCATTTTTACGCGATCCCACTGAAACGAAATATTTGTTGAATGTATTTGCTACTAAATAAGGGTCCTTTAAGTTATCACCGTTGTATTTTAATTGTATATTTTTATGTATTTTTTTATTTGTTTTATTAGTGCGCTCTTTTATAATTTGCCACATGGCTTTAGTTATGTTTTTTGATGATTTTATTCTACTAATATACTGATTTTTCTTTGATGTATTTACTGCAATTTTTAGGAGTTTTACATATTTTTTATAATAATTATTCAATATATCGCTATTTATTTGTGATTTTAATACTTTCAGAAGACGCTTATTTTTACACGAGACTTTTATACCTTTAGTTAACCAAGTTTTTATTTTATTTTTAACTAATGTATTTTTCTTAGGAATTACAGAATCAAGTAGAGTAGTTAATTGTTCAAGAAATATTTTATAGTTCTCATTTATATTTTTGTCAGCGGTAATAATATTATTCCAATTTATTGTTAATAGTTTTTCTTTAAATAACGCTAAGTTTTTTGGGTTAAATTTTCTTTTGCATACATAATGTTCCTGATTATCAGTTAAAGTTAGCCCTAATTTATTCAGAGTTATAGAGATGCCTCTGTGATCTGAAAGCCCATACTCCTTAACATCAACATTCATACAGCTTGCATCAAAGTTAGTCAATATTGCATCCAGGCAAGTGGAGCTTGTGGCCGTTACTCTTGTAGGTTCTTTTATATTCTGATGGAAATTGAAACTCTTAAATAAATTAACCATATTTTTAGTTTCTATTGTTTTGCTAAGGAAGTTTACATTTAAATCACCCCCTATTATTATATTTTTCTTTAAATATTTAGTTGTTAATAATTTTAATAAATGCTCTAGTTGTGTATTAAATAAAGTCACTTCTCTTTTACTATTTGGCCAGTATAAAACTATTAAAATTGTATTTAGACTAGGAAATTCAATTGCACATAATTCCATAATATATTCTATAGACAATAACTTAATGTCATCTAATTCAATAAAATCTATTTTATCCTTAACAAATATGCACACACCACCACCTTCTCGATGGGTCCTGGCGAAATGACTAGCAAGGGTGTAGCCTTCCAGAGATAGCAGGTCAGTTTTAGCCGTAGTGATCCAAGTTTCAGTAAAGCAAAGTACAGATAAATCAAATTCTTCAGTAAGGGCCTCTAATAAATGAAATTTATTCTTTATGCTTCTTATGTTTTGGTATAAAATTGTAACTTTTCCGTCATTAGCGGCGAAAGGAATGTTTCGCAGCTCTCCCTCCTGATTTTACTGTATGTGTAGACGAAGTTCTGGAATCATCTCGAGTACTAGCACTAGCATTTTCTGTGGAGTTTGTATTTTCAATGCTAGGATTGTTCTGGTGTTCTATTGACGTGTTAGATGGCTTAGGTGTTAATTGTGGCTGCTGATTTACATTTCGGAAGTTATCTCTTTCTTGTCTTCTTTTTTGTAGGCCCCTTTCGTCCAAGTACATCGATAGCCATAATCCAGTATTTTTGAAATATTTCACACATGTTAGAAGGTGTTTTGTTATTTGTTTACTTAGTAATTCAATTTTGAGAGGCCGCCGGTTTCCGCGTTTCCCTATGCGGCTTATTTCTTCAATATATCCAGTTAGATCTACGCCTGCTATGTCATAAAACACGTTGAGGGCTCGCTCGTGTAATTCATAGTCAGTCTCGTACCGGGATTCTTTTAGTCCGTACAGGACTACCGTCTTATTTTGGATGATTGGATCAGGCGCTGCGCTCGATGGGCGTGCGGCGGTCACACTGGCGTATGTTGGTTGGGATGACTTGTTTTTATTTACACTGCATGTCTCATTTACACTGCATGTCTTATTTTCTTTCAATTCCTGCCGAAGTTGCATGTTTTCCTTTTCCAGCTCGCTAATTCGTTTTGTATTGTTATCTGCAGTTTTTCGTAGGGCTTTCAGTTCTGTTTCGAAGGATGAATGTTGGTTGGTCATGTTGTGTATACACGTTTGTAATAATTTTATTGTATCTGAAAGCTCACGGTCCCGGACTTCCTGTTTTACTGCTTGTGTGGATATCTGAGCCCGCAATTCTCTAAGCTCAGACAACAGAATCGCCTCCATGTTAGCATTTTGCGTCGAATGTTTCATAATGGTATCCCCGTTGGGAGGGCTGTCATCCAGAACTAGTGAATCCTCCTCATTTTGTGTCATAGAAATTTTACGTCTCAATGTTACATTATTATTGTCCGTATGGAGGTTTTCTGGTTCTCTGACTGGTGTATTTGTGTTATCTTGCCTTGGTAGGTTCGACTTACATTTCGGGCATTTCCAACATAATTTGCGTTCGGCGCTCATTAAATAAAATATCTTTTCAGATACATTAACACACAGTATGTCATATTTATCTTTACAAAGCGAACAGGTCAAAAACCGTCTATCTGTTATTTCACCGAAACAGGCTGCACATTTGGCCATCTTGCGGCGATTATACAAACTTTCACAAGATAAATCTATGGGTTTCCAAAAAGTTGAGTGCTTTTCTTAGCAGGGTGCTTGCGTTTTGTTTCGTTAACTTCACTACTTAGTACATAACGATGTCGCTAGGTGGCTTTTTGATGACTGATGGAATTTTTTATTTTTCACTTTTTAGGTTATGCGAATAATTGTCCAAAATGCTACAATATAGACACCATCACAGCCCTTCTCTTAAAGTTTCACTTTCAAAGCACTTCTTTATTCATGATTAATTCCTTGTTCATTCGGTTTTAGTACACTTTCTGGCGAAATGTTCACTAAGTATTTCAATGTCAATTATCACTGTAAGTACAATATAGTTTCTTTAGATAACACTCTCACACATATAATCCATGTTGTTTTATAGTTTAGTAACACTCACGAGAAGAATTTACGTATTTAAACATTTTATTTTTGCTAAAATAATCAGAGCTATTGTTTTCATGGCTACTAACGCCATCTATTCTCCTAACGCCATCTATTCTCCTAGTTGTCGTTCCTTTTTAAACGCGGTTTTCAGTTCACGGTCGGCGTTTACGAAGTTCGTTCTTCGGTCGTTATATATCATCTCTGGTTTACTTCGACGAGCAATAAACCTTCGCAGTGATAAACCTATGACTGCTGAGTCAGCGCTGAGTGATACGGCGCTCTCCAAGTGAATGGCCTGCGTGGTTAAGCATGTCAGGACCGCACCCCAGCGTTTCTTTCGCTTTCTCCCGATGGAAACCTCCATGGGTCCGAAATAATCGATGCCGCACTGAGTGAAGGCTCGCCTGTGATGTGTCATCCTTGCTGATGGAAGGTCTCCCATCTTTGGCGGTGTAGGTTGTGCTTTCCGCACACGGCAAAGTTGGCAGTTCTGCGCCACTCGTTTTACTGTCGGCCGCAGCTTGATGATCCATAACTTTTCACGGAGCGAATTTACTAGAGTCTCGTTATTTGCGTGAAGGCTTCGGCAGTGGTAATGCTGTACCAGTACCTCGGTAGTTCGATCTCGGCCGTCCAGAATGATGGGGTGGCGTTCTTCGTAGGGAATATCAGCGGTCCCCAGCCTTCCTCTTACGCGTAGTAGTTCGTCTTCATCGAGCATTGGGTCCAGATTCTTCAGGCAGCCCTGCGAAGGTAATGGCTCGCCCATCTTGATCTTTTTCAGGTCCAATAAAAATGCCGTCTTTCGCGATTGTTTGATCATGTAGATCTCATTTTCATTGATCAATTCTCCTGTGATGGAGCAGGTCTTCGTCTTCGGTCGGCGCAGCCACGCTAGTACACGCGCAGTAGCACGTACGGCACGTGTCCACGAAGAAAACCTTGTGACATCTATTATCGGCTCCAGGGCTTCCGCTGTCACGCAAACTGGCGTCACTCGAAGCTCCATGTTTGCGTCAGGAGTACATTCAGCAGCAGCTTCCATAGGCCATCCCTCTTGTGGTTTACGCAGGAATGCCGGCCCACTAAACCAGATGGACTTATCTTGCGACCATCCCTTTTCGGTGAACTTCGCAGCATTCTCAAGGATTGTTGTAGCCTTGACGTCCTCGTGATTATTCGCTTCACTTCTATGAATCCAATTGAATCCCATTCGAATTTCTGTTCCACCAATTCGTTTAAGTCGGAAACGTGGTTGACTGATTCAATGTTTCCCATCTTTCCAATTGGACCGTGTAACACCCACCCTAATTCAGTGAGGGATGCCACCGGCTGTCCGGACTTTCCTCTTCGGACATCGCCTCCAACGATAAGCTCCTAGTTGTCCTGTCCGATCAACAGCAGAGGCTCAGCGCTCTTCATCGCGGTGCAGCGATAGGCCGATGCAAGCATCTATGAGGTCTGCATAGATGCTTGCATCGGCCTATCGCTTCCTCCGGTATGGTTTGTGGCGGCAATCTGATTCCGTTGATCGTGCGCATAGTTAGCGTGTGGCTTTTATTGTTAGGCCCATGTAGCTCCACTCTGACTCTTCTCGACCCCCGGTCAATGACCGAATGGCCACCAGCACTGACAATGTGCATCGGAGACTTCGGTCCGTCTATATTGACCGCTATATTGAGCTTTCGATTAATGACACCGTGGCGCCATCGTCTAGTAGTGCGTACGTTTGTTGCTCGATATCACCATTTTTTACTGTCACCGGTATCACTTTCAGCGACGATTCCATTCCTTTCTCGCCTAAATTCGTCACTTTTTCGGTTGGTGGCGACTCGTCGGGCTCGTCAGTTGTCGGTTTCTTCGTCACGTGTAGCAGCTGATGGTGATTATATTCGCACTTGCCGCACTTTTTCGCTCGGCACGACAGGCGATTGTGTTTCTTCACCAGGCACTTAAAACACAGTTTATTTTTCTTAACTAAGTCCCACTTCTTATCAGGTTCCATTTTCACAAATTCACTGCAGCTTGGCAGCCGATGTTGTCCTTACACAACTCGCACACTACTTCCGGTTCTTTTTAGGGTTCCGTACCTCAAAAGGAAAAAACGGAACCCTTATAGGATCACTTTGTTGTCCGTCTGTCTGTCTGTCAAGACCCTTTATCTCAAGAACGAGTGGACTTATCAAGCTGAAATTCACATGAAATACTCAGGTCTATTGTCCCTTTAAGCTGTGAAAATATCACAGCTTAAAGGGACAATAGACTGTTGTTTACACTCACGTCATAACAACTCACAGCAGTCGTCACAGCTGATAGCCGATTAACTGATCGACTGATTGGGCGAGCTATCACTTCAATGTTGCAGGCCTACTCTCATATCGTTGTCTATCCTTATTATCTTATGTTAATCACAGTAAAACGGATTCACGATACCATCGAAAAATCAACCAGCAAAGGCCATGATTTTTAAGGCGATAGGTGAGGCAAAACTGCAAAATAGACCTCTCTTTGAATCCTTACTCCTCCTAAATGGATGATCCAAACAAGAAAAAAAAATATGTGTGAGATGTATAATATCTTTAACTAAAAAATTGTTGTTCGTTTTTTTTGTTACAACTATTAGTTTTGACAGAAAAAAATCTAAACTTTCTTCTAATTTCACCAAAGAAATTTCCTACTACTCCTAAACGGCTGAAGCGATTTTAATGATTCTTTCACCAAATGATAGAAAATTTTATGGTCTAAAAAATTGTAGTTCATTTTTTTTCAAAAATCATGTATAACGTGTCATACATTCAAAATACCCTGTAATTTCCACACGCGGGCCGCGCGAATGCGGGAGCTCAGTCTTTCACTAGCGTTCGCACGGGGAGGCTATGTCGCATTTCGGCCCGCTCCGCTCCTTTGTTTTTCTATAAAGAATTTATAGCGCAGATGGTACACTCGGTTACTCATAGTAGTTCGGCGGCTGAATTAGTGATCTGAGTATGTCATTTTAAATAAGTATAGGCATTATACAAATTTTAAGATAATTTTAATACATAGGTACACAAGATGCTAATTATCTATTTTTTCTAGATTTATTTGTCTGATTATCTATTTATTCTAGATTTATATAATACTTCGAGACGAGACATATATTTTTTTTATGTTTTTAATAAGTATTAGTAGGTAATAATAATAAAACAACGAACTTAGGTAAAGGAAATCACAAGACAACAAAAAATACCTACAAAGGATTATTTCAATTCTGTAATTAGCAAAAACGTATTTTATTAATTTCTTGGAAACAATCACATCGGGGGAGGCCTTTGTCAAGCAGTGGACGTCATTTGGCTGAAACGAACGAACTAAAGAATCACATCACTTTTGTGGATTTTGCGTTTCGATTGGTAATTTACAAGGTACCCCGTTGGTCCATTGGTTTTGGTAGGTATGAGTTTTTTTATCTCATTGTTCCCCACAAAAAAAACGGAATTATTCCTGGGGATTTTTCGATTCATCTAGCTCAATCGTCTCGTCGCGAATAAGGTTAGGTAAATTGATACCACCTATTTCGATCCCTGATAATAATATAAAATATACAGGTGGTTGGTAGAACGTTAGACAAATTTCGTAAGTAAGGTCATTTTGAATATGAGTTCGCCCATTTTACCCTAAATGAGCTACTTTTTAGGGTTCCGTACCTCAAAAGGAAAAAACGGAACCCTTATAGGATCACTTTGTTGTCCGTCCGTCCGTCTGTCAAGACCCTTTTTCTCAGGAACGCGTGGAGGTATGAAGCTGAAATTTATATCATATACTCAGGTCTACTGTCCCTTGAAGCTGTGAAAAAATCAAACTTCTAAGCCAACGCAATCAAAAGATACAGCCGTTTTTGCCGCAAATTTTCGACACTTGCAAGGGAATCAAAACCTACAGGGTGCTTCCCGTGAACTCAGAATCTTGAAATTTAGTACGAAGCAACGTCTTATAGCATAGATAAAGGAAAAATTACGAAAACCATAAATTTTTAGTTACATCACATAATATATATTTTTTTAATAATTTTAAACTTACTACCCATTTCCTCATAAACGCGTAGAGGTATTAAATTGAAATTCATACCAAATACTCAGGTCTATAATACCTTTAAGCTGTAACAAAATCAAACTTCTATGTCAACGCAATCAAAAGAAACAGCAATTTAAGCTGCATATTTTGAAACTCGCAAGTACTCGCAAGGGAATCAAAACCTAAAGGGTACTTCCAGTCGACCTAGAATCTTGAAATTTGGCATGAAGCAACGTTTTATAGCACACATAAAGGAAAAATTCCGAAAACCTTAAATTTTTAGTTACATTACAAAATATATATTTTTTAATAAATATAAACTTAAAGGCACTGGGTCTCTACCAGAAGGAACTCTAGGGGTGGAATCTCCATAGGCGTGGGTTAACGGGCAAGGAGATAATATCTTGGATGGTTGACAATCACTTTTCCTACAATTTAACGTTCCACCAAACTCAACACGCTTTCAAAGATAACCTCGCAGCCGCCTGCTCACACTTGACATGACACAACTGATTGACAGTTATCTTTTTCTGCGCATCAGTCGGGTGTTACGTTTAGGAATCACAAACCTTCCGCTCTACAGATTTATACAGATAACATAATATTAAGATTGGTACTATTAATCATCAATAATAATTGCAGCATCTGTGTCCGGCGCCGACACGGCCAGCCTGACTATCGCACGGCCTCGTGCGCTTAGTCCAGGGTTTGTCCATCTGTAAACATTCAATTTCTCATTATCACAGCTCGTCCATTCCTGACTACAGAGCGTGCAAATATCAGATCGTAGAATCACAATAAATACAGCTGATCAGGGCGTGATGACCCTGGATCAGGAAACCAAACCATTACAGCTGGCCCGGGCGCGAAGCCCGACCAGGAAACCAAAACATTACAGCTGGCCCGGGCGTGAGGCCCCTTCGACCAGGAAACCGGGGTTTAGGTAACATGGCCCGACGCGCAAGGCTTAAGCCAAGGCTCCTTCAACCATTTACCTCAAACCGCACCACTACTACTGCTGATCCAGGCATGCAGCCATGCGACCAGGAAACCAGGGTTTAGGTAACATGGCCCGACGCGCAAGGCTTAAGCCAAGGCTCCTTCAACCATTTACCTCAAACCGCACCACTACTACTGCTGATCCAGGCATGCAGCCATGCGACCAGGAAACCAACATTACATCAGCGTGGCCCGGGCGTAAACAGCCCCTTCAACCACGGCAACAGGGTGGCCCGGGCGCCCTTGGCCCGGCCCCCTCAACTCACTCACTCACAAAGGCCCTTCCAGTTTACGTCAATCACAATAATTTCCGTCAACCTGCACCAACTTTCAATGTCTGAGCCAGCATCCTCTATGTAAAACTTGATGAGTTGCGTAGCGTAGGTGTGCATGCTGAAAGATTTATCTCCTTTGAATAGTGCCCTTCGAATCCCACTTCTGATAAAGGCACTGGGTCTCTACCAGAAGGAACTCTAGGGGTGGAATCTCCATAGGCGTGGGTTAACGGGCAAGGAGATAATATATTGGATGGTTGACAATCACTTTTCCTACAATTTAACGTCCCACCAAACTCAACACGCTTTCAAAGATAACCTCGCAGCCGCCTGCTCACACTTGACATGACACAACTGATTGACAGTTATCTTTTTCTGCGCATCAGTCGGGTGTTACGTTTAGGAATCACAAACCTTCCGCTCTACAGATTTATACAGATAACATAATATTAAGATTGGTACTATTAATCATCAATAATAATTGCAGCATCTGTGTCCGGCGCCGACAAACTTATGAATTTCATTTTGCAATAAAAATACCATAGTTATGACTCGATTGTCGTAATGAACGAACTTTGTAAACCTTGCAGGTTTGTACGGAACCCTCGGTGCGCGAGTCCGACTCGCACTTGGCCGGTTTTTTTTATTGATATTTATGATATTATTATTTTTTTCCAAAATTTGACCTAAAACTGCTTCTTTTTTTCTCGTGTGTTTTTAACAGATTTATTTATTTCGTATGAATATCCATTATACAGGGTGTCCCGTAATGTAACGTCAAGCCGGAACTGGGTGTTGAGGCAAGTTGTGCTGGTTATCAGAAAAATAAAAAAAAAAATCTATGTGGCATATTTTAAAAATAATAGGCATTTAAAAAAAATCAAAAAATTCTACTCCAGGTGACGGTCCTTTTACTCGTGTTGCCACAAATCTTCACTTTTTCCAAATTTTTTTTTTGTTATGTAACCCTGAATAATGCTTCTCTAAATTGTTATCAAAATTACAAAACCAGCTGCTCCAGCTTGGATGAATAAAATACATTACTCTCAAAAAAAATTTCAAAATAAAAATTTTGCCTAGTTTAAACTGACTGTACTGAAAAAAAATGTACTACGCGAGTGTGGCAAGTGACGTCATAATTTGGCGCATTTAGTAAGGATTCCAAAATGGTATAACACTTGGTAAATTTTTGCTGTAATTGTCGACAATTTTTGGTTTTTTGGAAATAATCCCGTTTTTAACTTTATCTACCTTGGTTAAAAATATTATTCTAATGTGCCCAAAATTTAAGTTTCTGGCTTAAGTGAGGTGGAGAAGCCACGAAGAGGGCCATCTTACCAAGCAGGGATGTTATGGATATCCGTAACCGTAACCGAAACTATCGGATATCCGAAATAAAAAAATGTCCATAACCGTAACCGAAACTGATTCAAAAGTTACGGATAGTTTCGGATAAAGGCCAAACTGCAAAACTCTATGAAATTTGCAGTATACACGCCGCAGCTGCAATGCCGCGCTGCCGATTTCATAGTTTTGCAGTTTGCGGTTGCAGTTTGCGGTCTGCGGCCCGTCTTGGAATTGTACCTTAAATCTTAATATTTGTTACCAACTTGTCTGGCATTCGCTGGCACCATCTAATATGCCAGCCTGTTTTACCTTTATCGTACATAGGTGTCGTCTTAGTTGGTACATAAAGTAGCTATGTGGGTCACGCTCACGCAGCATCTTGCTATTTGTATTATATTATACCTACATTTTTGAAATTCTAATAATTCCGTAACCGAAATTATCCGAGACTTTCGGATAATCTGAAATGATTTCATATCCGTGACCGTAACCGAAACCGGTATAATATTATTCTAATATCCGTAACCGTATCCATAACCGAAACTTCATATCCTTATTATCCCTGTTACCAAGTACAAGTGCAGGCAGAGCACAGTTGTCACAGTATGTCAACTACTAATTACTGTCATGGTGACAAAAGTTTCTGTGACTGACTGTACGGTAGTCAGTCACAGAAACTTGAATTTTGGGCACATTAGAATAATAATTTTTAACCAAGGTAAATAAAGTTAAAAACGGGACTATTTCCAAAAAAAACCAAAAATTGTCGACAATTACAGCAAAAATTTACCAAGTGTTATACCATTTTGGAATCCTTACTAAATGCGCCAAATTATGACGTCACTTGCCACACTCGCGTAGTACATTTTTTTTTCAGTACAGTCAGTTTAAACTAGGCAAAATTTTTATTTTGAATTTTTTTTTTGAGAATAATGTATTTTTTTCATCCAAGCTGGAGCAGCTGGTTATGTAATTTTGATAACAATTTAGAGAAGCATTATTCAGGGTTACATAACAAAAAAAAAATTTGGAAAAAGTGAAGATTTGTGGCAACACGAGCAAAAGGACCGTCACCTGGAGTAGAATTTTTTGATTTTTTTTAAATGCCTATTATTTTTAAAATATGCCACATAGATTTTTTTTTATATTTTTCTGATAACCAGCACAACTTGCCTCAACACCCAGTTCCGGCTTGACGTTACATTACGGGACACCCTGTATATATATATCTGTTACTGTAAAAGCTCGAATTGCAGTAAATCCTAAGATATTCCAGTAAAACCTAAGATCTACCAATTTCTAATGGTAAATGTCCCAAAAGGTTTGCGATTCGAACTCTTACCACCATTTCGTTGGTAATTCTTAGGATTTACATTAATAGCACGGTAAATGTTGAAAAACAAAACATGTCATAACGTGCTCAGCGCATCTCATCTTCATCATCATAATCGAATCTATCTTAATAATGAAGTTGCCCTCTTTGTATTTCTAGTTGCTCACTTAGTAATGTAGTCGCACGGACAGAATTTTAATATCTAAAATGGATTAAACATAACCCACTTTTTGTAAGCTCGTTCTGCATTTGATTATATTAATCAATATTCGTCGTTAGTTAAGTTAATTTTTCGGTTACTCAAATTCATACCGCTCAAGTTATTAAAACAGTAAGTATGCCATCATCAGTCGCTAAGTTATTTTTTAGTCGATCGTGTTATAATTCCCCATAAAGAATTAGTCATTGTTTTACTCCTAAAACCAACATCTACCAGCTGACAGAGGTAAAACCTAGCATATACTGAATTCGAATGGTAAAAGCTCGAAAAAATCGTCGTATTTTCAGAAATACTTACATTTACCAACTCATGTCGGTAAATCCTAAGACTTACACTTAAATCTTAAGATTAACCGTAGTTCGAGCTTTTACAGTAACATATCCATTATATAATACATTATTCCCAAAAAAATTTTCAAAATAAAAATTTTGCCTTATTTAAACTGACTGTACTGAAAAAAAATTGTACTACGCGAGTGTGGCAAGTGACGTCATAATTTGGCGCATTTAGTAAGGATTCCAAAATGGTATAACACTTGGTAAATTCTTGCTGTAATAGTCGACAATTTTTGGTTTTTTGGCAATAATCCCGTTTTTAACTTTATCTACCTTGGGTAAAAAATATTATTCTAATGTGCCCAAAATTCAAGTTTCTGGCTTAAGTGAGGTGGAGAAGCCATTTTAAAAGGTATGAGCGGAACGGAGAGGGCCATCTTACCAAGCAGGGATGTTATGGATATCCGTAACCGTAACCGAAACTATCGGATATCCGAAATAAAAAAATATCCATAACCGTAACCGAAACTGATTCAAAAGTTACGGATAGTTTCGGATAAAGGCGGAGTCTTAAGGGTACAATTCCAAACTGCAAAACTCTATGAAATCTGCAGTATAAACGCCACAGCTGCAATGCCGCGCTGCCGATTTCATAGAGTTTTGCAGTTTGCGGTTGCAGTTTGCGGTCTGCGGCACGTCTTGGAATTGTACCTTAAATCTTAATATTTGTTACCAACTTGTCTGGCATTCCCTGGCACCATCTAATATGCCAGCCTGTTTTACCTTTATCATACATAGGTGTCGTCTTAGTTGGTACATAAAGTAGCTATGTGGGTCACGCAGCATCTTGCTATTTGAATTATACCTACATTTTTGAAATTCTAATAATTCCGTAACCGAAATTATCCGAAACTTTCGGATAATCTGAAATGATTTCATATCCGTGACCGTAACCGAAACCGGTATAATATTATTCTAATATCCGTAACCGTATCCATAACCAAAACTTCATATCCTTATTATCCCTGTTACCAAGTAGAAGTGCAGGCAGAGCAGGTAGTACAGGCGCGCGCGCACGGGTGACTTTTGTCACAGTATGTCAACTACTAATTACTGTCATGGTGACAAAAGTTTCTGTGACTGACTGTACGGTAGTTAGTCACAGAAACTTGAATTTTGGGCACATTAGAATAATAATTTTTAACCAAGGTAGATAAAGTTAAAAACGGGACTATTTCCAAAAAAACAAAAATTGTCGACAATTACAGCAAGAATTTACCAAGTGTTATACCATTTTGGAATCCTTACTAAATGCGCCAAATTATGACGTCACTTGCCACACTCGCGTAGTACAATTTTTTTTCAGTACAGTCAGTTTAAATAAGGCAAAATTTTTATTTTGAAAATTTTTTTGGGAATAATGTATTTTTTTCATCCAAGCTGGAGCAGCTGGTTTTGTAATTTTGATAACAATTTAGAGAAGCATTATTCAGGGTTACATAACAAAAAAAAATTTGGAAAAAGTGAAGATTTGTGGCAACACGAGTGTGCAGGACTGTTTATTTATCCGGTCACAAAAGTATACGGAACGGTTACGAAGACCGGGTAATCGTAGCGGAGTAGGTACACGGGTCCGTGTACCTACTCCGACAGTGTCGACGGACGCGGTGAAAACGATGATGCGGTGGACTGTAGACTGTGGACTGTATACGGTGGCACTCCGGTAGGCGGTATCTCCAGTCGTTGCACACTGAAGTTCGGTGGGTGGATCGTTGACTCGTCTTTGTCGAAGGACGGCGTCGATACGGTGCGCGGTGAAACGTATCCGAAGTCACGAAGCAATAACGGTGTCCGGTTCTGATGCTGAAGTCGTCACTATAATCACTATTCTTCTATCGCGGTGAGAAGTCTTCCTGTAGCTCTTCGGTCGGAGGAGGTTCACTCTTGATCTGTTCGGAGAACTGTCTTGAGTGAAACTGATGACGGATCGGTCCGGCGGCCGGTTTATATGTCGCAGGCAAATTGTATGATTCCGCATTTTACAAACGGCGTCGTCAGTTCACAAACGCTCGCTGCTCTATGAAATGCCGAAGGCAAAATGTAAATTGCCTGGGCACTTTATAATATGCCAAAACATTTGATAGCCAATTCAATTGCTGTTTACAAAATGCCGAGGCAAATTGAAGTATTTAGTTCTTTTTCTTACCACGCGAGGCGCTGCTAATCAAAACAAGAAAAATGGCGTCGAGTCGTGGTGTTGTGATACAGAAAACAGTGCAAATTCTACGTATTCAAAGGACTTTTCACAAAAAAAGACATTTATTATACTTAGTTAATTAA
This sequence comes from Ostrinia nubilalis, assembly GCF_963855985.1. NCBI lineage: Eukaryota > Metazoa > Arthropoda > Insecta > Lepidoptera > Crambidae > Ostrinia > Ostrinia nubilalis. The sequence goes on along the minus strand of NC_087118.1, from coordinate 8,169,207 downwards.
AAATATTTTACGATTCACAAATAGGAGCAGTGAAAAAGCTATGGAAAAATGAAATAGTTTTTGAGGTTATCCGGCACGTAAAAAATGCTAAGGTGACAATGGAATCTGGTGCTCGGACTGGTGGAGGACTGCTGCGGAATATTATTGGTTTAAAAAAATATTGTGTTGTCTTCTAGACTTCTTCTAGGTATAATTAAAATGTAAGACTTAATTAAAGGACTGACTATCGAAACTTATTTTATGTCATAGTTTTATGTACCTACCTACCTATAGGTACGTCAATAGTTTAAATTAGTTTAGTGTTGTTTTTATTACGAAAATATTTTTATTACTTTAGGAGTAGCTAGTATTTTAGGTTTGTCTTACCTGAATAGATACCTACCTGATTTCTGAAATTAAGTCTCATTTGTCCAACATGTGTTTTATGATGGTCACCCTATTGCAACAATCATAGTCGAAATTTTATCAATTGAACGAGTCGCCAATTTGCCTTCGGCATTTCATAGAACAGCGAGCGTTTGTAAACTGACGACGCCGTTTGTAAAATGCGGAATCATACAATTTGCCTGCGACATATATACCGCTCCAGCTCGCCTACTAACTAGAGAATCGACGGTTCGCCCGCTTTCTGGAAGACGCGAGTACTTGCTCTAACGCGCGGGACTCGTAAACAAAGTTTTAAGGCGTCCGGATATGAGCCTTATTTCTTACGCAATACGGTCGGTTATCGCGGGCGCGCGTGCTATCGCTGTCCTTTGCGCGCTCGCATTGTCTCTTTCTTTTCAAGTACTTGCCGCGCGCCGATGATTTATAACATATCTATAGCTATAATAAGTGCGTATATGTATTGGCCGCGGTTTCTTTTATATTTTTTTTAGGGTTCTGTGGGAAGAATTCGTAGTCGTCGTGAACATACTCCCGCCGTGCAGCGGCGCACTCGTGTCGTTGCTGCATCCAAATCGCTAACACGACGACTGACTACTGTTCTGTCACCCCCTTTTCGGTAGGTAGGATGACGAGCCTTTTCGTAGGTCTGCGCATGACACCTCCTTGTGTCATGATGTCTGCGGTGCGGACGATTCCGTCTCGTCCCGGATACGTCGCGATGACTTTCCCTCGGGGCCAAGTATTGCGAGGTAAGTTGGGGTCGACGACTAATACTAAGTCGTCTACTTTCAAAGGAGCTCCCCGGCCATGGGGCTCCCGCCGGTGTTGGAGTTCTGGTAAGTATTCACGTAACCATCTTGCCCAGAACTTATCTGCGAGTAGTTGAGCGCGGCGCCACTGTTGCTTGCTTACGGTGTCGAATTCTATAAATGTTCCCGGTGTCTGCACTCGGCCTGAACCACCGATCAAAAAATGGTTCGGGGTAAGAGCTTCATCGTCTTCAGGTGACGTAGAAACATGAGTTAACGGACGGCTGTTAACTATGTACTCGGCTTCACATAGTAACGTTCGCAACACGTCTTCGCGCGGGTGCTGTTCGTGTAGTATACGGTAAAGGGCGTTCTTCACTGAGCGCACAAGGCGTTCCCATGCACCCCCCATGAACGGTGCACCTGGTGGTATATACCGCCAAGTGATTGATCGCTTCGTAGCTTCGTTCTTGATGGCTTCACGGAGCTCCCGGTCGGCACCGTGAAAGTTCGTCCCCTTGTCGGAGTATATTTCGGTAGGCGCTCCGCGGCGTGCGATCATACGCCTCAGAGCCATAATTGCTGCGTCTGCGGTTAAGTCAGCTGCCAATTCTAAGTGCACGGCGCGCGTAGTGAGACATGTAAAGAGAGCTACATATCTCTTTTCGTGATGACGGCCTACGGTTATCGAGAGTGGGCCGAAATAATCGACCCCTGTGAATGTGAACGGCCGTTGATGATGAGCAAGTCGGCTCCTCGGATGGTTTCCAGTCGGAGGTTCGGTCGGTATAGCTCTTCTTAGGCGGCATTGCTGACACTGTTTCACGATAGTGCGTGTAATCGGACGCAATCTCACTATGTCATAGTGCTGGCGGGCTTCATTAACTGTGGTTTCGATCCCCGCGTGAGCTAACTGTTCATGTATCCATGATAGATACAGCTTCGTATATCGGTGATTGCCGTCTAAAACTGCCGGTTCTCTTTGTTCTAACGTTATGTCGTTCGCAGCGGCTATTCTCGATGCAACACGTATTTTTCCGTCGGTGAACGTGAATTTAGTACGATGATCTAGTCTGCTGTTCGTCGGAAGATGCTGGCCGTTACGGAGTGCTTCAATCTCTTCGTGAAACATCTCTTCTTGCATAGCTTGCACCCAGAGCGACTCGGCTTGCTGCAGAAACGGTACTTCAATTATAACGCCTAGTCGACTCTGCTCGGATACGTCGGCGTGTAATTTGCGTGTAATTTTCTGGCAGGAGACGGCCAATGCGGATCTTTTTCTTTATTTTTCTTCGTTCGTTTATAATTGACGGAGACTTTTCTTGCGCGCAGCTTCTGGATGAATAATAATACTAAAGCGGTAGTCCTTATAAGTCGTAGCCACGATGAGAAGCGGTTGACGTCGGGTAACGACTCGTAAAGTCGAACTTTGTTAGTCTTCACTAAGTTGACTCGCTCTTCTGTTTTGTTTTCGGTTGTATTCGTTGATTTTTCTTGCGGCCAACTTTCTGGGGGTCCTCGTAGAAACGGCGGTCCGGTGAACCATCTGTGCGAAGCGTTAAACTGTTTCGGTGAATCGCGTGTAGCGTCGTCTGCTACATTCTGTGACGTAGGAACCCATCGCCATTGACTGACATTAGTCGTTTCTTCGATTTCGGCTATTCTGTGGGCGACGTACGGCTTAAATGATCGGGGGCCAGCACGTAGCCATAAGAGTACGGTCTTCGAGTCTGACCAGAAGTACTGGTCGGTCGGATTTAATGTCGTACTCTTTGATAGTCGTACTTGCTAGTCGACTTCCGATGACGGCTGCCTGGAGTTCAAGACGAGGTATCGATGTGACTTTTAGCGGTGCGACCCTCGCCTTGGCGGTAATTAGCGACACGTGAATGTTTCCGCTGCTGTCGATGACTCGCCAATATACCGCTGCCGCGTATGCCTTTTCACTGGCATCGACGAACGTATGAATTTCGCGCTCGGTTGCGCTACTTAAGTACGGATGACATCGTGGGATCTGGATCGATTTCAATTGTTTCAGGTCTTCAATCCAGGTCTTCCAGGTGCTGGCTAGCGTTGCGGATAATTCTTGGTCCCAGTCAATCCCAGTGCGCCACGTTTCCTGTAGGATGTGTTTTCCTTGAATAACGATAGGTGACGCTATTCCGAGTGGGTCGAAAATCGCCATGACTGTTCGTAGTGCTTCTCTTTTCGTCGGTGTGCGATTGCCATTGACGATGTCGGATGGGACCCGGGCGAAATTTAAGTTGAAGGCTAGGCAGTCCGATGATGGTCGCCATATTAGGCCTAAATCTTCTCTTCTTTCGCGCCGTCGTCGAACTTGATTTCTTCTATCTTGGCGGAATCTTCCAAGTTCTGTATTGCTTCGCTGTTGTTCGAAGTCCACTTGCGCAGATTAAAATTTGCCTTTTTATGTATACGGTCGACTTCGTTGGCGATCTTCTGTGCTTCTTCTACGGTTTGAAAACTTTGTAAATAATCGTCCATATAATGATTATTAATAATTGCGGATGCGGCTTCTGGGTATTCTTCACGATGTCTTTCTGCGTTCAAATTCTTCACGTATAAAGCTATGCATGGCGAGCAGGTGGCCCCGAAGACAACTGTTGTCATGCGATATTCGGTGGGTGGGCCCTCCCGCCGGTCTTGACGCCACAGGAAGCGTAAGGCGTCTCGGTCTTCTTTGCGGATGCTTATGCGGAGAAACATTTCTTCGATATCGGCGGCGACTGCGATCTTGTGTTGTCTAAATCGCATCAATACACCCTGTAGTGACTGTAGTAGATCTGGCCCCGGCAATAAATTATCGTTCAGTGAGTATTCCCGAAGCGGAATGCGGCGTCCAGGACCACTCGTACTTTTCCCGGTTTGTTAGGGTGTAGAACGGCGAAGTGTGGCAAGTACCAAGTCTTGCCCGGTGTCGGAGGTTCTTTTGCTTCTTCGGCGTATCCTTTCTTGATCAAATTATTTATTTGATCTTCGTAGCTAGTCTTTAACGATGTGTCGCGGTCTAGCTTCTTCTCGATGCTGTAGAGTCGGTTAAGCGCGCCTTTATAATTATTTGGAAGAACCACATCTTCTTTCTTCCAAATTAGCGAAGTTTCGTAGACATCTTCCTTCTTCTTCACTGTATTTGATTCCAGGACCTGCAGTGCGCGAACTTCTGGATCACTCTTCGGTAACTTGGGTTGGATGCCGAGCGAGTCGATGGTAAAGTATCTTCGGATTTCTTCGTCTATTAGCTTCTCTTCGGCTCTGTAGACGTAGTGCACGTTTCTTTCTAAACTTCTTGTTGAGGACCCGTGCAATACCCATCCCAATGGGGTCAGTGAGGCTACCGGCTGATGTGTCGGTCCTCTTCGGAGTTGCCGGGCGACGAGAAGATGCCAATTATCTTGGCCTATTAATACTGTCGGCTTTCTTTCTTCATACTGAAGGAAGTTCTGAATTCCTCGGAGATGATGGCATCCTTTAAGGTCCAATCCAGACACCGCTTGTGGTGCCAGGTGAAGACCTTTTACTGTTCTAGCTTTTATTGGGAAGCCCTTAGTTTGGCCCTGTAGCGTGAAGCTCACTCTGCGTGACCCACTGACGTTTATCTTCGATCCAGCGACGCCTTCTAGTTGAAGTGGATCGGAGACTCCGGAGGCGCCGACGCGGTCAGCAACGTCGGCATCAATGAGGGTAATTGTAGAACCGTCGTCGAGGAGCGCTGCAGTGTCGTAGAAGCCTTTAGGGCCAGAGACACGAACTGGGATTATTTTTAAATATGCGTGGCCCTGTCTTGTGCGTGAGTTAATAGAGGCAACGGTTTCGGTTTTCTTCTCGGCTTTCGGTGCTTTATCATAATGTAGGAGCGGATGGTGTGTCTTCTGGCAGCCCCGTACCATGCACGACTTCGTTTTGCAGCTGTGATCTGCAGCTTTGTAGCGTAGACAGCGGAAGCAAAGTTTGAAGTCCTTTGCATACTTCCAGCGGCTGTTGTTGTTGGCTTCCTTCATTTTCGTGCAGTCGGTGACGAAATGCTCGTTCTTGCATATCGGGCATTTCGGTTTCTTCGCTTCTTTTCTTCTTTCTTCTATATTGAAGGTCCGCTGGCTTCTGTTTCTGTACGACGATTCTTCATTGTAGACGGATTCGGGTGGCGCGAATTTGCCACATCTCTCAGCTTCCTGCTGAATAAATCGGCTGAACTTTACTAAGTCTGGTTCATCTTCCTTGTCTTCGGCGACGAAGTCGAACCAGCGGTAACGGAGAACGGAGGTAAGCTTTTCGATGATGCACTTGACAATCTCTGGATTATACAGGTACTGTGTGCGGTCAAGTGCGCGGAGTGTAGCGACGCTGTTTTGTACTTTGCTGGCGAAGATACAAATTTCCCTCGGTGAGTCGGTGACCTTAGAAAGACTTCGTAGGTTCTCGATTTCGGACAAAGCAATCGAGTCAGCTCGTCCGAATCTCATTTCCAGCGTTCTCATTATTTCGTCGGCCTTCGCGTTCGCTATCAATAAACAGCTGGCTGCTTCTTTAGCATTTCCTTTTAATGACCGTCGAAGTCTGGCGATATTTTCGGTTTCGGTGAAATGACTCGCAGTTTCTGTGTACGCCGATTTAAATGCGAGCCAATCGTAGTGTGCGCCGTAAAAATTCGGAAGTTCCGCTAGATAGCGCGAATGATGGCCGGCGCGTGCTGCGGTCGCGATAGCGGATGCTAACGCGGTCAAATCGACGGATGTCGGCGGTGCGGTGGCGGTGACGGTCGTCTGGGGTGCTGGCGGAGCGGTAGGTTCTTGTTTAACCTCACGAAGTAGCGGTGGTTGAGCTTGTCGGTTACGTTCCTTCTTCACGGGGTCGGTAGGTGGAAGGGTTTTGGGTACCTCTTCCAATAACGGAACGTCGGCTTGAGCCTCAAGCCAAGTCTCAACGCGAGACTCGTGCATTTCTGAGGCGACAGAGTCATTGTCTTCCTCCTCCGATTCTTCGGCCTGGATGGCGGAGAGACGGGCGCGGGCTAATTTTAATTCCAGGCGAGCTACCTCTTCTTGAGCCTTGGCCAATCGACGGACGCGGTCGGATTTTACGGAGGATGCCCGCGATGACCTCGGTGCTTTTCTATTTTCTGGAGGTTCAAACTGGATCAGTTCCTCCCGGTTGGTTTCGGAGACGGACGTAGGTAAGGCTTGTTCAGCGGCGACTGGCGGCGCTGCGTCGGCCTTGCCCTTCTGTGATCTTGTGACCGGCATACTGTAGTCACAAACGTAGATCCTTCTTCAAGGGCGATTCGGTGTCTTGAAACGGTCTTCAAGTAAGTTGTCAACGACCCGGCTCGATGGACCAGAAAAATTGTGCAGGACTATTTATTATCCGGCTCGAAGGACCAGAAAAATGTGCAGGACTGTTTATTTATCCGGTCACAAAAGTATACGGAACGGTTACGAAGACCGGGTAATCGTAGCGGAATAGGTACACGGAGTGGGCTGTCGACGGACGCGGTGAAAACGATGATGCGGTGGACTGTAGACTGTGGACTGTATACGGTGGCACTCCGGTAGGCGGTATCTCCAGTCGTTGCACACTGAAGTTCGGTGGGTGGATCGTTGACTCGTCTTTGTCGAAGGACGGCGTCGATACGGTGCGCGGTGAAACGTATCCGAAGTCACGAAGCAATAACGGTGTCCGGTTCTGATGCTGAAGTCGTCACTATAATCACTATTCTTCTATCGCGGTGAGAAGTCTTCCTGTAGCTCTTCGGTCGGAGGAGGTTCACTCTTGATCTGTTCGGAGAACTGTCTTGAGTAAAACTGATGACGGATCGGTCAGGCGGCCGGTTTATATACCGCTCCAGCTCGCCTACTAACTAGAGAATCGACGGTTCGCCCGCTTTCTGGAAGACGCGAGTACTTGCTCTAACGCGCGGGACTCGTAAACAAAGTTTTAAGGCGTCCGGATATGAGCCTTATTTCTTACGCAATACGGTCGGTTATCGCGGGCGCGCGTGCTATCGCTGTCCTTTGCGCGCTCGCGCTGTCTCTGTCTTTTTAGGTACTTGCCGAGCGCCGATGATTTATTACATATCTATAGCTATAGTTGCGTATACGTATTTACTGCGGTTTCTTTTTGATCTTTTTAGGGTTCTGTGGGAAGAATTCGTAGTCGTCGTGAACAACGAGTAAAAAGACCGTCACCGGGAGTAGATTTTTTGTTTTTTTTTAAATGCCTATTATTTTGACAAAATGCCACATAGATTTTTTTTTTATTTTTCTGATAACACAAGTTTACCAAAAAAAAGTTTTTCTTTTACCCAAAGATAATTCATATTGGATGTGTTTTCTACCAGCCCCCTTATTACAAAAATATATGTCTCATATTTTTATCACGTCAAGTTTTTGAGATATCCACATTAACCTAAGTAAGCTGTCTTGTTAGCAGTGTCGGAGTTTCTACTTTATTTTAAATACGTTTAAGTATTATTTTAACATTTTCACTTGTTTTAAAATGTCACCAAGGCAGTGTAAATTAAGCCCAAACAACTTTTGCTAAGTTTGTGGTCAAATTATATTGTCAAAAACGAAGAGACCAATCACTGAGGCCGTAAAACGGTCCTATTTCTATTACTTTCAAATCTCGGTAACAAACCTGATAAAAAATGAGTTCCTGGTGTAGTGTGCGAAAATTTGAGAAGTATATTATTGCACAAGGCTGCAGGAAAAAGAAAACATATACGATTCGGCACCCCAATGTTATGGAGAGAACCAACAAATCACTGTTACTTCTGCCTCAATGAAACTACAGATTTTAACAACAAAAACCAAGAACATACAATATCCTGATGTTGCATCAGGCACAAAACCTGTGCTACAATCTGAAGGAGTTCTTTATCCGTCATTACCCAGCAATTCCAGTAAGGGAAAGGTGCTTGGTATTAATTTAAAGCAGTAGTGAAGTTTCCTAGGAAACTATAAATTTTTCTGAAAATTATGCGGAAATTGTTTCCAAATTTATTTTATTTATTTATTTATTTATTTATTTATTAAGGTACAGCAACAGATTGCAAATCATGGCTTAAAAATAAAGTACATTGAACAAAGATTAACAATTAATTTGCACTCCGATTGTAGCTGAACACAACATTCGTTTTAGTCTAGCTTTGATTTAAGTGATACAGTAATTCTAATAAATACATGCATGTTAGTTTACAATTTGCACCTACACAATTTAAGAAAAGATGCACGAGAAAGTGAGAAAACATCTAGATCCTTGCTAATTTCATTGTAAGCTCTACACATTCGGAACACTGGATTGTTGTACGTTACATTATTCTGACATTTTGGCAGGGAAAAAAGTTTTTGCGTTCTTTTACTACCACCTATCTTAAGTGAAAAATGGCTCAACAGTTCACTGCAGTCACATTCGGAATTCAAGATCTTATAGAGTTATTATTGAGGAAGGAAGTAAATTATTGAGGAATTACCAAGGAATGGGTGTGAATAAGTCGTTAAAAATTCATTTTTTACATTCTCACCTGGATTTTTTTCCTGAGAACCTGGAAAGCGTGAGTGTTGAGCATGGCGAAAGTTTTCACCAGGATTTGAAGGTTTTTCAGGAAAGATACCAAGAAATTTGGGATAAAAATATGTTATCGGATTGCTGCTGGTCTATAATAAGGGAAACTGATACTAATCAGTATAAAAGAAGGAGTAACACGACTCAGGTTTGATTGTTTTTAGAGATAAATGTATAAAAATGATAAAAATTAATATAATCAACATTTACAAAATTTGACGTCCTAAATTTTTTCTAAGTTCAGTTTTTAAGTAAGGGTTAATAACTCTACCGATACATATCAGTTTCATCTCTGGGTAAAAAACCTTGTAAACTAGTGTAACCAGCATAACTTGCCTCAACACCCAGTTCCGGCTTGACGTTGCATTACGGGACACCCTGTATATGTTTAACTCTGACTGAATTTAAAGACTGAAAAATTTGTTAACTGTCTGTTAGGTTAGGTACTCGTGCCTCCTCGTAAAGTTTATTCAAGTCGTTATCTTTAAGAAATTTAAAAAATTATTAAAAAGTTTTGTTTTGTTTAATAAAAAAACTATTTATCATATTTTTGCTATTTGGACTTGTGTTCTTTGGAAAACAAGTGATTCAGTTGTAGCTCCAGATTTTTATTGTTATTTATCCTTAAAGTACACGCGACTTTATGACTTTTGTTATGATTATTAGTTAATTTAATTATGAAAGAAGATTTTATTTTTTGTTTCTTTCTTACCAAAATAAGTAGTACTAAATTCTAATATTGATTGTTGTACAATAAGAGTCGGTATATTAGATTAAAAAACCTGTGTTTTTATTAAATTTCAACCGATTTCAACAGTTTTCATTAAAAGACTCGAGACCCGAGAAAACTCGAGACTTTGGTCTCGAGAATTCTCGAAACTCGAGAAAAAAAATAGGTCGATAAATCAGAAACCCTATAAGGATGTCAACTCCAAAATTCTTTCTAATCTTAACAATAATAAAACTATCATTATTTACTTTTATAAATTTATTTTTTTGTTTCTACGATGATTTTAATTATTATTATTTCAGTTTGAAATGAGATAGTTGGGAACAATTATTTACTTCGGAATACTAAAGACTGCCGATAATCACAGGTAGATAATTCGATAGCGTTTAGTTTCTGCTATGATCGAGTCAATTACGAATCACATTTTTAATTTGCTAAGGGGATATTAAGCGATTAAAATTAACATGAAAAATGTGCCTGCTTTAACGTAATAATAACCGTAATTCTAAATTTCATACTCATGGTAACTATCCCATTTGTGTATGGCATAAAAATAAGTCATTGATTTCGGCAACTAACTTTTTTGCTTCGTTTCGTTGCTACGTTTGAAATAAAAGATTTTTGCAAGCGCAAAGGTATTTTAACGAACTTTTGAATAAACATCATTCCATTAAGGCCACTAAATAAGTACTTACCACATAAGATTTTTTTATGTTACCAAAAATAAATAAACTTTAATTTTCTCCTTAATTTAATTCTTAAATAACTAGTAGTAGCCCTAGAATAGCTTGTGTGGCGCCGCCCGCCGCCCAACGGCAGCACAAGCGCAATGGCGGTCATTACGTAGGTAAGCTAGTGTGCGTGCGGATCTTTGTCAGTGTAGTAGTGAATCAGCTGAACAGGGTCACAAAATATAACAGAAGGTAAACTCCATACTAAGCGCGCTCGAGTCACGCAAACATAGACACCGCTCACGTACGCGTTATCAAGACTGTCTTGGACGAATGCGAGGCGCGACTGCCTTCGCTTGAGTGACGCTGCTAACGCGTTTGTGAAATTATTTTGTTTGTGCGAAAATGAGTGGACAACAAAAATGGGGTATTATAACATTTGTTAAGTAGATGGTTGCTTACACTCAACATTAAAAACTAAATTTTCGTTTTTTAAACTAGCAGTTGATTCCGGGAGGTAAGTAAGGTATTTATTTGTATTCAATAATTCGTTTAACATTGACAAATTGAAATCCAACTCAATTATTAGGAATGTCGAAATGTTTTATAGAGGTTTTAGGAATTATTGGATAATAGTGTCAACCACCCAACTACATACTACGTGATACTACTTCCTTCTCGTGTATATGTTTGCAAACTATTACTAAGGTACTTGATACAAATAAGGCCTACCTAACTTTAAATGCTTATAATTCAATAAATATTAACGCCAATTAACAAAAACAAGGTTAATTATCTACTTCCATCCTTTAATTTTAGCAATATTACAAAAAATAACACAATTTTTAACTAAATCTATTCAAAATAAGCAAATTACGAAACCACTGATTTTGGCTTTATTAAATCACCTACACGGAATAAGGCCTACATGATTCAAATGCCTCTAGACCTTAAAATTGAGGTTGTATTAAACAAAATGCGGTCTTATAACATTAAATACGTCGATTTGTTTGCGTTATCAAAATTTTACATACCAAGTATACAGAAATATAGTGTACATCTCTAGATAAACTTAAATTCCACTTATTAAGAATTATGCATAAATTATAGATAAAATTAAATATTCATAGTAACAAAGTAACGATTCCTTACATATATTATCAAAAAAAATATCAAAAACAAACAATATTGTTTTTTTGTATAGGGCTTATTAAAACACCGTGTTCGAATAAGGCCTACACATAAAACCTTTTAAATAAATCAGTTTAGGAACATCATTTAGTTTTGAATTTTTGTAAACAAAATGAGATATCAATTTTTGTTAGAACCAGGGCATAAAAAGGCTTCTGAATCATCTTTGCGAACTCCTACACAATACTTGTGATACCACCTAAAGCAGTCATTTATGGTCGCGTATCTGCTACTTTGTCTTCAAAACAGGCATGATAATACCAGCTTTTATTCTTCTTTCCTTAAGAATTATACATACGGCTTCTTTTTTCTTATTTTTTATTGTTTTTGTATTTTGTTTCTTTTTTTACAGGTTTTGTAATTTTTTTGACACTGTTTTCGTTTTCTTTTCTGTGCTATTAGTAACATTCTTATTAAATAAATATTTTGTTACTCTTTGACTCATTTAGTTTAATGAATTTGTCCGTAAACAGGTGTTAACATAAGTATCTAATATGGCCTACCATGCTGAAATAAGGCCTAGGCCTTATTAGATATCTCGCTCTTGTTGTCTTTAAAAATTTACAAATAATGCATCTATAGCCAGTAGTACAAATTAAGGTAATTATTAGCTAGTAAGATATATTTAGAAACGATTACTAAGAAAAGCTTAATCTAAAACAGCGTCATTTTACCGAAAACTTAAGATGAAATCGCCGGATTTTTATAAAGGAGCACGAAATCACCCACCACCTTAGAAGAACGCGTGCCAATTGGTGCTGGGATCGTGGATCGGGATGCTCTAGCACTCTACTGGGTTATAGGGCATATGAGTACGTGTCCTTGAAGTATTGTCCCGGTTGGATTTATTTATCTGTGTTTTCTGATGTATAGGCCTTATTAGAACGTAGGCCTTATTTGTATCAAGTACCTTATAATAATAACATACTAAACATAACTACATAATTATACTAATATAATGTGGATATCTGTTGTTGTCTTTCTTCCATAGTATTAGGAGTCACATTTTTTTATCATAACGAAATAAGCGCAACACATCATGACAAGACAACCCTAGCGCGACGGCCGAGCGCAGGCATGCAAAGCGAGGTACATACATGAGTTTACCTTCTGTTATATTTTGTGACAGGGTGTTGTATTGGGTTGATAAGAAATGAAGTTGTTTACTGAATTATCTCCGAAACTAGCCTAAATTTTTGGCTCAAACTTTGGGAACGTATTCAGTGTGACGTATACATGCTCCCATTAAACGGAACGTAGCTGATTTAGAAGGACCCTATATAATATAATAAAAATATTTTAATAAAATGAAACTTACTACCTTATTTCTCACGAACGAATAAAGGTATCAAATTGAAATTTATACCAAATACCTAGGTCTATTGTCCCTTTAAGCAGTGAAAAAATCAAACTTCTAAGTTAACGCGATCAAAAGATACAGCAGTTTATACCGACACCTTAGACGAATTTCCGTCACACGCTAGGGAATCAAAACCTACAAGGTACTTCCCGTGAACTCAGAATCTTGAAATTCGGCACGAATGAACGTTATACAGTGTGTCCGGGCATGTAGTGATCAAACTTTAAGGGCATAATCTATGGACAATTTTATCGATGAAAATACTTCAAATTTAGGGCTTGACCCATTTCTCGCAAAATTACATGGATTTAAGTTTTGAATTTTAAGTTTTCACCTCTTCCTTCAAAAACAAGTGATAGCGTGGGTAGCTTAACACTAATAAGCAAAAATTTTCTATCATGCGATAGCCACTAAAATTATCTATTAGCAGAAGTAGAAAACAGATACAAGTTTCATACATTTTAAGGGAGTAAGAATGGATGTGGGGCAAGCTCCTGATTTTCGCCATTGCACATTGAAGTAACGTATGCGGGTTTCCGTATGTTCGATGCGTCTTTCCATTCTATACATAGCCAGAACGCAAGGGTGTGAAACTAATCGAGTATAGTTTGGATATGACTTTTTTTACTAAGCTCCTCCAAACTATACACGACCAGTACGCATACGCTGCGTACTGCTCGCGTATACTTTGTAGTGACTTAGGTCAATTATCTTCCTCCAAAATATACATCGCCAGTACGCATACGGACTAATCATGTATGTATTGTAATAAGTGCGTGATTACAATTTATACGCGAGTAGTTGCATGCTAGTCATTTTGACTTATTGACCTCTCTTTCTATTACATACTAGCTTTCCGCCCGCGGCGTCGCTCGCGTGGAATTTTGTCTGTTACAGAAAAACAATATCGCGCGCGTATTTGCTCACCGTTTAGACCTACCCTGGACTACGACAAACATTTTAAAACCAAAATCAGCTCAATCGGCCCAGCCGTTCTCGAGTTTTAATCAGACTAACGAACATCAATTCATTTTTATTTATATAGATAGATTAATTCATATCTGCGTGTCTACTTTAAACATTGAATCATCTTACGACACGTGTCATTGTTTTGATAAAGGATTTTTTGGTGTTTCTTATTCTGCCATAGAAAAGATATTTGTTTTGGGGCTGATATTTCACCAATTGTAGGTATGGAAATATGTCAAAATGATTTTGTTCTTGAGATAAAAGTTAATAAATAAAATAAATAAAAAATAAATATCCTTAGACATTTTACACTGCGCTTCTAGTCCCAAACTAAGCAAAGCTTGTACTATGGGTACTAGACAACGGATATAAACATAATTAAATACTTTTTTTTGTAAATACATACTTATTATACATAGAAAACACCCAGTCCAATACAAACAAATATGTTCATGCACACAAATGTTTGTACTGTGCGGGAATCGAACCCGCTACCACTTCGAACCACTACACCAAACGGCCGACAATACAAACCTAGCATTTAAAGTCTCGCATAATATTGTATTTAATTTAATGCGCGTTGAACTTTCTTCTCTCACTCTCTCTCATATTAATTAAATTGTTATTTAATTTGAAATCTACCTAATCAATTTAATTTCAAAAACCACTTACAATAGTTTTAAAAATCTAGATTTATTATAGATTCAGTAAAATAATAATATTTTATGTAATAATATCAAATAAATGTAATTTTAAATATAGTTCCATATTTTACTGAATTTTACTAAATCAATATCAACTAAACACACTCTAGTCAAGTGTAAGTGGTGTAGTAGAAACTAATCGAGTATAGTTTGGAGATGACTTTTTTTACTAAGCTCCTCCAAACTATACACGATCAGTACGCAAAATTCGTGTATAGTTTGGAGTCACAGATTTACAAACAGGCACTCCGAAATATACACGAGCAGTTTCCTATGGGTGCGTTCTGGCCATGTATAGAACGGAAAGACGCATGTTCGATCTAGCAAAATGATATTGCACTTCAAAAACATGTGATGGAGGAATTGGGGAAAGAGCTGTCGTTGATTTTGGATTGCAAAACACGATGGAGTTCCCTAGCAAATATGCTAGAGCGTTTTATAAAATTAGAGCAATCTATCAAGAAAGCCTTAATTGACTTTAAGTCTGATATTCAATTCACAGATTGTGAAATTCAGATGATTCGCCACATAAGTGAAATACTAGACGTTGTAAAAGGAGCATTAGAGTTATTATGCCAAGAAGATTCAACCCTCGTTACCGCTGATGTGGTGTTAAAACATCTGTTAAAAAAATTGAATTGTATTCCTGGGCAGCTAAGTGAAAATCTGAAATCTTTTTTGAAATGAAAATGAAAATGAAAATGAAAATGAAAATGAAAATGTAAATGTAAATGTAAATGTAAATGTAAATGTAAATGAAAATGAAAATGAAAATGAAAATGAAAATGAAAATGAAAATGAAAATGAAAATGAAAATGAAAATGAAAATGAAAATGAAAATGAAAATGAAAATGAAAATGAAAATGAAAATGAAAATGAAAATGAAAATGAAAATGAAAATGAAAATGAAAATGAAAATGAAAATGAAAATGAAAATGAAAATGAAAATGAAAATGAAAATGAAAATGAAAATGAAAATGAAAATGAAAATGAAAATGAAAATGAAAATGAAAATGAAAATGAAAATGAAAATGAAAATGAAAATGAAAATGAAAATGAAAATGAAAATGAAAATGAAAATGAAAATGAAAATGAAAATGAAAATGAAAATGAAAATGAAAATGAAAATGAAAATGAAAATGAAAATGAAAATGAAAATGAAAATGAAAATGAAAATGAAAATGAAAATGAAAATGAAAATGAAAATGAAAATGAAAATGAAAATGAAAATGAAAATGAAAATGAAAATGAAAATGAAAATGAAAATGAAAATGAAAATGAAAATGAAAATGAAAATGAAAATGAAAATGCATATAGGCATACGAATTCTTAATAAATTTGAATAATTATACAGGGTGTTGATTTCAATACTCGCCATATTTATTTAGGTGATCTATTATGACTTACATAAACGCATTATCCACCAAAAAATAAATTACAAACGAAAGTGGAATTTTTAGCGAATATTTTCCGTGCAACATCAACTGTACTATGGCTCGCAATAATGCAATACGTTTACATTGTGGCACGGGCACCCATCGAGCTACGTGGATCGCTCGCTTATCATGTTGGATAGTCTACTGAAGGATACGTAAAGAAGGTAGTGTAAATAGGTATTTTTCTGTGACTAACTAAAGTTAAAGTTCGTTTTAAATTAGTTTGCTGTTTCCTATGTGTGTGTGTGAGTGTATTGGAGTGCTTTCCGCCACTACCTACCGCGACGGCGGGAGTATTTTCTACACAAAATTACCAGATTATTCACTTCCTACATTAAAAAGGAATGTCCTTTAAGTTTAGAGCTAGGTACTTACCGATGCGACTTCAGATGCGTTTCCACGTGCCCTCTCGTAACAGTAAACCATGTTTACGTATCTAGGTACTCACGAGCACTGTACGTATGGTTAGATTGGTTAGGCATATTCCTAACACTCACTCACTATTACCACACTCACTATCACACGATCACACACTAACTACTCAAAACCGCACGAGAAAACAATCAAAAATCGCAAATTTGCAATTAGAAAAGCACATTCGATGACCGAAGATCTTTGCTAACTAAACATCCGTGATCATCCGTCCTATCATAATTAGGTAATGCTCTTATAGCAAGCTTCCAAAATACTCAAATGCAAACGATTTGTAGTAGCTCAATCGTTATTATTAAAACGATAAGAATATCAATACATTTTGATAGTTATTTCGTGTAAGTAATGAAATTAAGTTCATTTAAAATAATCACGAACATGATGATGAATTATTTTATGTAAGTTATGAAGAATGAAAGTTTAACCTGAACCTAACTAACAGCCTAACAGTCGTTCAGGGAATTTAAATTAAACGCCGATAGAAATTAAATTACGTTATTATTTTAAAATAAATTTTTACAGAGATAGAACACGGTAACGGTAGTAAGAAGTTTATGTACTAGAAAACATTTATCAAGCAGAGAGGAAGAGAAAAGTTGAAGTTACAAGGCAAGAAATAAAGAAATAGCGATTGAGTACTAGGAATTCTAAATACGAGCTAGATTTCGCGGAGCGTGCGCGCAGCCTCTCGGCGTGGGAAGCAAAATCGGACTGACGAGTGGAGAAAATCGATGATCCACGATTGAGCGCCGATGACGCCCGAAACACGAAGATAAGCGAAGTATGTATTGTATCAGGTATCAGGCGAGCCCGATGTCCGTGCGGCGGTATTAATGTATTTAAATGAAAGAAGTGCTAAAAGATAGAAATTTTGTTTAGATACTGAAATCAATCGAGTTTAAAAACAAAATCTTGTCTTATCTCCTATCGAAAGTGAAGGAACAAGAGTTTGCCAGTGTGTTATTTCTAGGTGTTCAGTTTGCGGTATTAAGTTAAGTTTTATTTTAATAATTACTATCGTAAAGACGTAAAAGTTATTAAGGTAGAGAGCTAGAAATGTAAGGAATAACGAACCTGTATGAAAGAGCATTATTGTCATCTGTTTACAGTACTTTTGAATGATAAGTAGGTAGGTACAAACTTATCACACATATAAAAGCATGGTTTGATTAACCCTTAACCACCTAGCACCTATTTCTGTCCTTTAACCACCTACGTGCGGTCACAGAGACCGCTAATAAATTATTGCGATTATTTTGGGATCTGTGATAAGAAATTAAAGTTCGATTAAATAAAATGCATGTCTATACCTATTTCCTTTATTTAAGCGTCACAAATTAGCAAAAGTAATATAAAAGTTTTATAAAAATGGAATAATATCTATGAAATAAGGAATATGGCACCAAAAATAACTGTACTAAGAAAATGAGATCTTTATTCTAAAATGCTTAAATTTTTCACTTCTTTTTCTTATTTCTAATAATTTAAATAAACTAAAAATAAAATCAAATAAAAAAACTAAACAAAAAATAAAAAGAATAACAAAATTGCAAAGCCTCAACTTATGCATTTTTTCGCGGCAGTAACAACTAATTTTTTGCGAACACTCCAAACAAATAGGTACTTTACACACGAAACATAGGTAAGCCGTGTTGCGTTTCTTTTTTGGATGATACGTAAAGCATGTTTTACGAACTTCAAGTCATCATCATCATCATTTTCGTCTTCGTCACCCTCAATTTCAGATTTAGATCCACTCTCTTCAGCCTGCTCTTGATCAACGCTTACATCATGTTTGACGTGGATGCAATCGTCGCCAGAAAGGTCATCTTCGTCCGAGATTTCTTGCTGAAGCCATCTCATAATATTTTCGTCATTTTTACTCATTTTGATTCTAAAACAGTAATAATAAAAAGTCACACAACCACCTACGTGCGGTCACAGAGACCGCTGGCGAATTTATTTTACTTACCCTGGCCAAACGCGTGCACGTACACAGTCGCCGAGCACTAGCGCGACACCGAATGGTGTGTAGAAAAGGTACATGAACGCGCTTTGTCGCACGCCACTCACACGCGGAAACATTTGAATTTGAAAAATTGTTGCGGTCTCTGAGACCGCAGGTAGGTGGTTAAGGGTTAAAAAAATGTAGATTCTGTAAAAAAAAATATTTTGCGGAAGGAAGCAAATTCGTGTAAAAGGTTTTTTTTATTAAAGAGTACTTAATTAATTAGTTTTTAGAACAAAAAATAAACTCGTAACGTGATAAGGTGTAAGTAACTAATTTACTCATTACATTTTTAGGGTAGATTTGGATTAAGCTCCGTCCAGTAGTCGTCGTTGAACTCACAGCTGATTGTGGCTGATAGTTGACTGACTCATGGGCGAGCGCGGGTAGTGGGGCGCGGGACGGGGGGCGCAGCGTTTGCCCGGGTCACCGGGTGAGCGCCGCGCGCCGTTTGCGTTGGGGGACTATTCTGCACTGTAGTGGTCGATTATGGAAATCGTAGATATTTAAAAAATAATTTAAAAAAAATTGAAGTCAGTTTTTTTGCTGATTCGTGATCAGAATAAGCTACTTAATCAACTCCCTAAATATGGCGGGTATTGAAATCAACACCCTGTATAATCTAAATCAATTGGTATTACAAAATTATCTATGTCAATGCAGTCAGTCAATCTTTCTAATTATTAAATACAACAAAATAATAGCTAATGTCATAAAGTATACAATTTCAAATTATGTCAAAACTTAACCTAAAGAATCATTACAAAATTCATCAATGGTATAATACATTTTATTTAATAGTAGTAAGATCAGTTCCTTTTTAAACATTTTGTCATCACACTCTAGCAAGGCCTTAGCAAGGTTGTTAAACAGTTTTGGTGCCATATCTAAGAAACTCTTTTTCATTAATGCAGTCTTACACATATTTCTTTCTACCATAGGTTTCCTAGGTCGAAGACGATGAGCTATTGTCGACTCCACTCTTTTAAATTGATCTGGATGATATTTGACAAAAAGGCAGGCTTCTAAAATATACAGACACGGGAAGGTTAAAAGTTTTAGCTTTTTAAATATAGGCTTACAACTGTCTGTTGATTTCAACCCATAGATTGCACGAACACATCTTTTTTGTGCTCTGAAAATAATTTCCCTGTAAGAGGAATTGCCCCAAAAAATCACCCCATATCGTAGAGTCGACATTACAAAGCCATGATATGCAGCCAGAACAGTAGGTTGATCAGCTATTTTTGCGAGTTTAGTCAGTGCAAAAGAGAATCTATAAAGTCTTTTGCATACTTCTATAGAATGCGATTCCCATGACATATTGCTATCTATGAGAACACCAAGAAACTTGATCGAATGTACATTTTCGATTGGAACAGAGTTATAATTTATGTTTAAATTAAATTTCGGTTTTCTTTGAGTGAATTGCATTATCTTTGTTTTATCTAAATTAATATTCAAGTTGTTATGATCCATCCAGGCAATTATGTCTTTTATAGTGTCGTTTATAGTGATTTCATATTGATCAGGTTGATTGGTTTCAATAATCACTGTGCTATCATCAGCAAACAAGACCATAGGGTAGTTAATAGACTTAGGCATGTCATTAATATACACCAAGAACAATAAAGGACCCAACACACTACCCTGGGGGACTCCAAATTTAATCACTCTACCTTCAGATCTATATTTATTACTGTTAGAAGATGATATGCGAGATATAAGTGGCAGTGGGCGGGGCACATAGCTGGCGACCACGGGCTGGAAGACGTAGCGTGGGCAGGCCTCCTACTAGGTGAACCGACGATCTGGTAAAGGTCGCGGGAAGAGCCTGGATGCGGTCAGCGCAGGACCGTTCATTGTGGAAAACCTTGGGGGAGGCCTTTGTCCAGCAGTGGACGTCATTTGGCTGAAAAGAAAGAAAGAAAGAATGCGAGTTATTTCTGTGAATTGGATTCTTTTGTCTAAGTATGATCTTATTAGATTCAAAGCATTTCCTCTAATACCATAGCGATATAGTTTTTTTAAAAGTATAGTATGGTCTACGTGGTCAAAAGCTTTTGACATGTCCATAAAGACAGCACAAGTTGGTTTAGTTTTGTCTAAATTTAATGTTACACGTTTTACCAAGTCATAAATTGCAGAATTAATAGTCATGCCCTTGCGAAAACCTTTTTGTTCTTCTACCAATATTCGATTTTTTTCAAGAAATTTATATAATATATTGTAAATATTTTTTTCTATTACTTTTGAAAATATTGGTAGTAATGCTACTGTGGTCTGTAGTTGGATATATCCATTTTGTCACCTTTTTTATATAGAGGTGTTACAATAACTGACTTTAATCTATCTGGGTAAATTCCTGTATTAAAAATTAAGTTTATTATGTGGCTAAGCGGTAACGCAATTATTTCTCCAACATATTTCACAGCCAGAGTTGAGACTCCGTCGATACCCACACTACTTGTATTCTTTAAATTTTTTATTACTTTTATAATGTCGTATGCTGTTACTGGAGCTAATAATATGGAATTAGTATGATTTGGGACATTATTTTTTTTGTCTAAAGCTTTATTGTTGATTTTTATTTGATCAATGTAATAATTATTAAATGAAGTAGCTATTTTTAACGGGTAAACAATATTCTCCCCATTTATTTTAATTTTAGTTATGGGCTCGACAGGCATTATTGTCTTCGACTGGTTAATTATGCGCCAGGTGGCTTTAGTTTTATTTTTTGACATTGCAATTAATTGTTCTATCATTTTGTTTTCTTTGAGTTAATTTTATGATATTTTTCAATATTTTGGAGTAGTTTTTGAATTTTGTTTGGTAACATTTATTCCTTTTATTAATTCTAGATAACCACAAAAGTTTTCTTTTATTTTTGCAACATAGTCTTATTCCTTGGGAAATCATTAAGATAAAGAATTGAATCTTCATTAAGAAAAAGAATTGGCGAAAGATACCAATTAATTCAAGGTGTTTTCAGTTATTTAGAAAACCCTCATGAGTTTTTAAAACCTGAAGATTCTGAAATCATTGAAGTTTTCACACGTCCTTCAATAGAACAAATGAAATCTATTATCATTGCTATAACAAAACCTGAAACAACTTTAGCAGATCTTGTCCTGAGTACAGCTGGTACGTCTTCAGGTTCGGAACCAACAGATTTGCCTACAACCTCAACAGGTTCTTCATTTAAAGAAGAAGCCAGAAAGGCAGTTGAATAAATAACATCGGCAAAAAATGTTAAAAGCAGCGAAAGCGAAATTGAAAGCTTGCCGAACATAATACACATAGAAATGGCTCTTTTCGAAAATGGCGGCAGTCGGGGAAAATATTTGACTGCAGCATACAATCATTTAAAAACTGTTAAGCCGACTAGTGTCGAATCCGAACGGGCATTCTCTGCAGCAGGAAATATAAGATAAGATAAGATAAGATAATACTTTATTGCCTCGTTTTTACATGCTTTACAAACATAGAAATATAAACAAAAAAATTACATTAAAAAACATAAGAGGCAAAAGGATGAGGCTCAGCATATGCGAGGTCAAGCATACCCTACCCCGCGCTGATTTTCAGCCTCCTCCTTTTCCCTTAGTTGGAGGGTGGGAAACAACCAGTAAAAAGGGGAGGAGGGTAAGATTAAGCAGAGGGTAATTAAAATACAAAAACAAAAACCCTATAAATACAAAGACAATATGTATGTACGGTACTCGTTAGTTTCAGTTGATTGTGTGTGTACATGTGAGACGTGAGTGTTGTGTGTGTTGGTGTATGTTTGTTAGTGTATTTGCGTATAAAAGGAATTTAGGTTGGGATGAGTGGAAAAAAACTGCCTCAAAGACAAATGTTTCCAGTAAAGCCTTTTTGTACATATTTTTAAAATATTGACCGCTAGTTTTTTTTCTCAGGGGTGGAGGAAGGTCGATCCATATTTTTGTTGCGGAAAACCTGAAACTTCCCCTGTATCGGGAAGTCCTGTGTTTAGGAACCCTGAGTAGATTTTGCGCAGTAGAACGGAGCAGCCTGAAGGCTTCATTCGTACGCCAATTTATTTTCTCATACAGGTATTCTGGTTTTTTATTCCATATTATTCTGTGAACGGTACATGCATAATGGAGTTCTCTCCTGCCCTTCATGTTGAGGATGTTATGTCGGTTCATATATGGAGTAATATACTGCCTTCTTGGAACGTTAAGGCTGAATCTGACACAAGCGTTTTGAACTCGCTGTATTGCTCTTTCCTGGCTACTACACAGTCTTGGACCATAAACATTACTACAGTAGTTAAAGGGGGAGAGTACCAACAGGTCTGTGAGAAGTATCCGTAATTCTTCTTTAATAAAAGGTCTAATTTTATATAGTATCTTTAGTTTGTAAAAGGCATTCCTTATTTTTATATTTATATGTTCTGTAAACTTTTGCTCGCCATCCAGTATTAATCCTAGGTTTCTTGCAGCATCAACCCGTTCCAGAGGTACACCGTTTATTTCGACCTTATCTTTGCAGTCAAGTACTGTTTGCATCTGTCTTTTAGTACCTAGGACCAGCACTTGCGATTTGCTTGCGTTGAGTACTAGTGAGTTCTTTTGTGACCAGTTGTAAATGTTGAGAAGATCTTCATTAATTCGAGCTATAGCAACTGCGGCATCACTGCCTTTGAAAGAGTAATATAACTGCGTGTTATCCGCGTAAAGATGGTATTTACAGGTTCTTATATTATCAGGTAGATCTGAGGTGAACAAAGAAAAGAGAAAAGGGCTTAATCGTGATCCCTGAGGGACTCCACGCTGTAGCTTCCCAGGCGATGATAGTCTTTCTTCACCGTTATCTGATTCAGTGATTACAATCTGTTCTCTCTCGACCAGAAAAGTTTTAAACCACTGGCAGGCATTTCTAGAAAAACCATATAGCTCTAATTTCCTTAGTAGGAGTTCTGGGTGCAAGCAGTCGAAGGCTCGAGAGTAGTCGAGCAAAACCATAATCGTACTCAGTCCGAGATCGGAAGCTTCTGTTATGTCATCAGTCACATGCAGAAGTGCTGTTTCCGTGCCATGTCCCTTGCGGAACCCGGACTGGAATTTTGGTATTATATTATTTCCTTCTATAAAGCTCACCACTTGCTTCAAAACTACCTCTTCCACGACCTTGGATAGAACCGGTAATATCGAAATTGGCCTCAAGTCTTTCAGACCCTCAATAGAGTTTTTTGGGTATGGGTCTTACTAAGGCTCTTTTCCAATCAGATGGGAATGTGCTTGTTTCAATTGATCTATTAATTATTGCTGTAATAATAGGTAGTGTACACGGTAACGTCGACTTGATCATTTCTATATTTAGATCATCATAACCAGTGGCTTTTGTTTTAATTTTGTGTATTATTTTTAGCACTTCTGCCTCAGTTGTTGGTTTCAGCTCAAACAAAGGACCTTGATATGGGCGGCCCTCCAAGTTCTCCTGATCTGTATCTGCACTACCACAAGAAGGAAGGTTCAAGAAGTGGGCATTAATTTTTTCGGGATTATTTAGATGGCTAGGCAGTAATTTAGAACACTCGTTACCTGTAAGACAGTGTTTTTTTAAGTGTCTAAATAGAATTTCCGGCTTTTTAGAATTTTTATTTATGAACTGATTAAAGTATGCTTTCTTTTCCCGTTTAATGGTTGCCGTTGCGAAGTTTCTAAGGTCGCGATAGTAGTTCTTAGACGATTCTGGTTTTATTTTTCAGAGCCTTTTCTAGAGCCGCATCCCTCAACTTCATAATAAATTTGACCGTAATCCACGGCTTTGGATTCTCTTTAAGTATTATATTCTTTTTAGGCGCATGCAAATCAAATAAAGCTAATATACAGTGTGTCCGGGCATGTAGTGATCAAACTTTAAGGGCGAAATCTAGGGACAATTTTATCGATAAAAATACTTCAAAAGACAATGCCGGAAATTGGCGTCTTTTTTTTTCGCGCGGCCATCGACCAAACCTTGTTTTTTGATTACAAAATAGTGTAATAAACCAAACTTACTATGACATGTATACCTCTAAACTCAGTCTGAACTGAGTTACGAGCATTAGAAGTTTGATGATTTTACATACTAGATTTGCTTTTTGCGCGCAAGTTTTGTATGAAATTACTTTCAGAGCTTCAGAGTATTCTTGAGGAGACAGGGGTCCAATCTTTTTATCACTGCGGTTTCTGCAATTATGTTGGAAGCGAATAATACAGGGTGACTTTTGTATCAGTATCCAAATTTTAATATAATAATCTATGAAGCGAAAGACAAAACACGTATTTTTTATTTTTGTATCGTCCAGTACAAAAATGTCAAAATAAAGCACCCAGAAACAGTCTGAAAAAATACTTACACCGTGGTCACGGCTCACTCGCTTACGCACGCACACACGTACGCGCCTGCCCGCGCCGCATTTCATTCATTGCGATACGATTTATAAGTTGTCGATTTTCCCTTCATACTTTCACGGGCTTAGGACCGTCAAAATGCAAAAGATTTCAAAGTGGCAATTAGTTTTAATTAAACAGACTTACTAATTTATGGTAGAAAAATTAAATACCTACGACAATAATTACGCTATCAAAAAGAAAATAAAATCACCGAGAGCGGTAACACTACTTTTCTTGTGTACCTATTCGGGGGTATTTATCGTTATTTTCATGTGCAATAATTGAGATTGCTTACCAAACCTACCTAACCTAACAACAAACTAACAAATTATGAGTAGTTATTTTAATAATTGCCCAAAGTGCATACCATTTTTCTCCAGACAGACTTGCACGCTTTTGTACATTGTCTTTGAGTTTATTTAAAACTACAGTGTCATTTCGCACTTCGCGTCTCGTGTAGGTACTTACCTACTTGCTCGCGGATCTCGCTTCAGTTTGCCGCTAAAATCGTTCACCGGTTTGGCACTGTTGAGTTTAGTCCTTGGTTACGAAGTCGAGGTATTCCTCTGGGCCCGGTTCAAACTCTCTCCACTTAAAATGTAGCACCGAATCATTTCATAACACTCGCGCTGCGAATACATCGTTACGTTGACCGCACGACGGAACGATCGGCGCGCGCAGTGATACGCGCATCTCGTAATGGGTTGCGCGGGCGACTGATTCAATTGAAGCGCCGCGCGGCCAGGCCGGCCGGTCGAGCGTTGCCACACGTTGCCAGCTCTCCGCTCGACCAGCTCTCCCGCGAAATGTTTACGCGCTAAGCGCGGTAACCACACTACGTGATTAATTGGTTAGGAAAAAAATAGTTGATGTTAAAATTTGACCTACCTATTTTTTATTAAAAATGTCATCTATAAACGATACCTAATGTCAGGAAAAAATTTGGATACTGATACAAAAGTCACCCTGTATATGCAATTTGTGTCTGTAACTTATTGAAGTCAGAGTATCTAAAATATATATTATTATCCTCATTTATTGTACAAAAATTATTACAACTTGGGACCGAGTTTAGATTGTTCTCCTTTGGCTCTGTTTGAAAAGTTGGATTAGTAGCTTGAAAAGCTTCATGATGATACAGAGGTAGGCTTGATAAGTTTTGTGGGCCATGCCACCAAAGAGAGCAATTTTGCAATTTATCAGGGTTAACACCACGCGATAATAGATCAGCGGGGTTTTCTGAAGTTTTAACATACGACCACATGCAATCAGTGGTAAGTTTTTGAATTTGTTTTACCCTATTAGAAACATAGGAATTTCCTTTGTGAGAATTACCGTGTATCCAGTACAAAACTATCTGAGAATCAGCATATAAGAATACTTTAAGATTAGGATATAGACCTATTAAAGTTTTTCTTACAGTGCTCGCCAATTGTGCGAGAAGTAAAGCACTATTCAGTTCAAGTTGTGGGATTGTGTGGGATTTTCTTAAGGGCGAGACCCTGGATTTTGCACATAGTAGTTGCATTTTCACAGTGCCATCCTTCCCAATTGTTCTAAGGTACAAACAGCAACCAAAACCTTTAAGAGAGGCATCTGCATATCCCACAACTTCAACTGAAAACACTTGAGTCATAGTAACATATCGAGGAACTTCAATAAATTTCATAAGTTTTAGTTTTTCTAAAAGATTTTTAAACTCAAATATTTGATTAGATGTTAAGGTGGAGTCCCAACCTATTTTTAATGAATATAGCATTTGCATATATATTTTAAAACTCATTATAATGGGAGCAATAAGCCCTAGTGGATCGAACATTTGTCCAATGAAGCTTAAAATATTTCTTTTTGTGCATAAGTTCGCCTCATCAAAGGGTGGGCATGTGAAAGTAAATTTATCTGAAGCAATATCATATTTTAAGCCTAATGTTTTGATGACATTATCTTTATTTAAGTTTATTTGATCAAAATATTTCTGAGTTGACGGTATATCACTTAGTACCTCATCAGAATTGGAGCACCATTTGTGCAAAGTGAATCCACCTTTTTTGAATAATTCAATTAACTGACTTTTGAGCTCATTTAACAAATCTATATTGTCTGCTCCACAGAGCACATCGTCCACATATGTATTTGATTTAATTGCTTCTGCAGCTAAGGGATACTCATCTTGAAACTTAGTTGCTAATTCCAAGAGGCAACGTGCACTTAAAAAAGTTGAGCATTTTAACCCATAGGTCACAGTTTGGAGTTGTAAGCAAAGTATAGGCATTGATGAATTGTCTCTCCATAAAATATTTTGGAGCTGCCTGTGCTTTTCATTGATGAAGATTTGTCTGAACATCATTTTAATGTCACTAATTAGAACATAAAAATAAGTTCTAAATAAAAGAAGAATGTTGAACAAATCATTTTGTATGACAGGTCCATTTAAAAGGACGTCATTTAAAGAAATACCCAATTTGGATTTCATGGTACCATTAAAAACGACACGAAGTTTGGTCGTTAGGCTGTCTTCATTGAGCACAGCATGGTGTGACAGAAAGTAGACAGGTGAAGTGTAAACATCATAGCTGTTTATGTCTATTATTTTGGCGTGTCCCAATTGTAAATATTCACTTATAAAATTTTTATATTTTTTGTAGTACTCATGATCATGTTTAAATTTATTTTCTAATGCGAGAAACCGCTGAAGAGCTGCTGAGAAACTATCACCTATGTCTAATTCTTCAATGGGTTTAACCAATGGCATGTCAACAGAAAAGCTATTATTTTTTAAAGACACAGAGTTCACAAATGATTGTTCAGCCTTAGTAAATTCAGGAATAACCTTGGGTTGCTCTTCAGGCATTTTCTCAGCTAACCAAAACTGATTCATAATTTTATCTAACTTATTTTCGTTCTCATACATCACAAAATTTGAAGAAATTATGTTATTATTACTGTTATCACCAGTTTCATTACAACTCATTGTTCCAGCTACAATGTAACCAAAAAGTGTGTTTTGTAGGATTGGACCACTATTCAATCTAATGCACCCATCTAATAGACTTTTGAAATACAAATCTGCACCAAGTAAAAGTGATATCTCTGAAGGAATGTTAAAGTTCACATCAGAAAGTTTAATATTTTGTGGGATATTTAAACCATAAATATTAATGTATTTTTGTGGCAGCTGTGATGTAATATTCTCTACAACATGACAATTTACATTGAATTAGATCATGAGTACATGAATAAATTGAAATGTCAACAGACTTGTTTAAATGAGATTGTTTATTGCCTATCCCAATTATTGTGGTTTGCTTGTCTGTATGAACATTCAGTTTTAACTTGTCAACCAAACTTTGTTTTATAAAGGAACCCTGGCTACCACTGTCTAAAAGGGCTCTTACATAGACTTCACGGCCATAACTGTCAATCACCTTTACTTGTACTGTAGGAAGAAGGACCTCAGCACGGCTACACTGATTAGAACACATAATTACTTCCTTTTTTGGATTTTTGTCTTCATGCAAAAGTGAGTTATGACCTTGTTTACATGTTTTGCATTTGAAATTAAATTTGCATTTATTAGTGTGAGAATTTAAACAGATTTTACATCGGTTGGTATCTTGTATGAACTTTATGCGGCCTTCAACAGGTGCCAACTTAAAATTAGGACACATAAATATAGCATGATTTTGTTTTTCACAAAACGCACATAAACCTTTTTCATTACCGTTAGAAACAAAATTGCTTGCCTTAAAGTTTGTACATGCTTTTGAATAATGTTTTTGGGCACTAACATGGTAATTACTTTTAGTTGGAGTACTATCTTCTAAGGCCCTTTTTTCTAAGAAATTTAAAAATTCTTTGAATGTAGGAATCTTATCAATGTCCACTCTATCGAGGTGGTAAGCCCTATTGGTGTAAGAATCAAGTTTTTTCGATATAATGGATATCAATAGCATATCCCAGCTGTCTATAGATTGACCCAAATTTTTGAGAGCGTATAACTGCTGTTGAACATCAGAAATTAGCGACCTTATGGAAGCCGCAGTGCCTCTCTGCATTGATGGCAGATCTAATAAAATGTTAATGTGATTAGATATTAGTCGTGCCTTATTATCAAACCGCTTCCTGAGTAACACAATAGCCTCGGAATAGGATTCATTTACTATAGGTAAATTAACAATAACTGCCAAAGCATCATCAGTTAAATATTTTCGTAAATAGAATAGTTTTTGTACATTGGACAAAGACTTATTATTATTAACTAGCGGCCGCCCGCGACTTCGTACGCGTGGATCCCGTTTTACCCCCTTCATCTATCTTACGCGGTTTAGATTTTTTCATACAAATGTTTTTTCCCGCTAACTCCCGTTCCCGTTGGAATTTCGCAATATCCTGTTGTAACTAAGCTTTAAGTTTACTAAGGTACCTGCATGCCAAATTTCAAGCGTCTAACTTAAGCGGTTTAGATTTTCATACAAAAGGATTTTCCCGGTAATTCCTGTTCCTGTGGGAATTTCGGGAATTCCTTTCTTAGTGCACCTCTACGGTACCTAAGCTACGTCCCTTATAAATTTCAAGTGCCTACGTTTAGCCGTTTAGGCTGTGCGTGGGTATGTCAGTGAGTCAGCCATACAAAAGGAATTTCCCGCTAATTCCAGTTCCCGTGGGAATTTTGCAATATCCTGTTGCAACTAAGCTTTAAGTTTACTAAGGTACCTGCATGCCAAATTTTAAGCGTCTAACTTACGCGGTTTAGATTTTTTCATACAAATGTTGTTTCCCGCTAACTCCCATTCCCGTGAAAATTTTGCAATATCCTGTTGTAACTAAGCTTTAAATTTACTAAGGTATCTGCTTGCCAAATTTCAAGCGTCTAACTTAAGCGGTTTAGATTTTTCATACAAAAGGATTTTCCCGCTAATGCCCGTTCCCGTGGGAATTCCTAAGTATCCTATAACCTGCCCAGGAGTATGAAGAATAATTGCACCAAGTTTCGTTAAAATCTGTCGAGTAGTTTTTGTTTCTATAAGGAACATACAGACAGACAGACAGACAGACAGACAGACAGACAGACAGACAAAAATTTTACTGATTGCATTTTTGGCATCAGTATCGATCACTTATCACCCCCTGATAGTTATTTTGAAAATATATTTCATGTACAGAATTGACCTCTCTACAGATTTATTATAAGTATAGATTACAGCGTCAAACAGGTCCATAAAGGGTTTAAACTTGGTGAAGTCCTTCCCATCGAAGGAAGGGATGTCGATGTTGGGCAACTTGGAGGTGGAAACATTTGTACCTGAAGAGACTTCATCCATCTTCAAGTTCTTTAAGCACTGGCTCAACTTTGAAAGCACATTGTAATACTGGTTCTCCACGGCGGCAACATTTTCAGAGTCTGCTGGGTCGAGCGATAAAATATCCAAGTTTACCTCCTCGTAGTCTTTGAGTGTAGTCACTAGCTTGTTTTTACGTGCTTGAAGCATGTCCTCACCCGCCGCAGCCAATAGAATTGGATCATTGACGAAGTTCTCGATACGTGTGATTGTTCCTTTGAGGTTACCTCGTTTGTTCCGCAAGCGTCTCAAATCGTCGTCCGGCATTGTAAACCCAAATCTGCACCACTCTTTCCGACTTATTGATTCGGATGTTCCAAGGGGGGCTCACGAAAATGGCCCACGCACCGACACTCACACGGCTGAAAACGTGCACCACAGCACTCAGCCTGTCTGACACTTTTTCGTTGTGTAATACTTTTGACGATAGCTCAATTGCTCGAAGGACCACTCAGTCTGTTCAATAAATGAAACAGACTGGAATTTAATTAAACTTATAGACTTTATTTTGTAAATTTGGTTTTACAGGAATGTGCATAGGCACAGAGAAAAAAAATGGCAGAAGCGACCGTTGCCAGCCTAAAAAATACATTTTGTATTTCTTATAGTGTTACCATGCTTAGAACTAAAAATAACTACTTAAAATATTTCATGTTCAATAATTATAGTGACATTGTATGTGTAAACAAACAATAACATCCATTAAAGGCTCCAGACATCAGTGTGGAGTAGAATCAGCGCAATAAAAAAATAGCGGAATATTTTGTTGCAATTTCTTACAAAACTTGCGCGCAAAAAGCAAATCTAGTATGTAAATAATCAAACTTCTAACGCTCGTAACTCAGTTCAGACTGAGTTTAGAGGTATACATGTAATAGTAAGTTTGGTTTATTACACTATTTTGTAATCCAAAAACAAAGTTTGGTCGATGGCCGCGTGAAAAAAAAAAGACGCCACCTTCCATACAAAATCTGGCATTGCCATTTGTAACCCGGTAGTGATGGTGCCAGACACTCATCTCCCTCCTTCAGCCAAGTCTCGTTGAGAGCTAGAAGATCAGGTTGATGGTTCAAAATAGCCACCATAAAATTATCTTGTCCTGTATTAAGAGATCTAACATTCCACAACCCAAGTCGCAAACTGTGTTGCTTAGTGTTAGACATTTTCATTCGAATTAAAATGAAGTTTATTGTAAAAATTGTGTAGTGTGTATATGTGTGTGTTTTGTGTAAGTTTGGTTATGTGTTGTATAGTTTGCTTGAAAGTCAACGTACATACAGTAATATGTGTTTTTGCAGGAGTACCGTAATCAAATTTCTTTACAAAGTACAGATAAAAAAGCGTTCCAAATGTAGAAATTGAAAAATAGCATATTACTAGATCAAACATGAACTTTACCAAAAACCTTTAACAAATCCGATTCCGAGCGCAATAGATGTCGTGCTTTACCTTGGTCTTGCCTAGTAAATATCTTTCCATCTCTTGTCCAAGTAAATTTAAAATTTGCATCTCGCGCCAATGAACGAGTCCGTTGAAATAGTGCCCTATTGTGTTTAGTTAGTCGCTCATAAATATAAATAGGTGTCACAGGACTTGGCAGCTGCAGACCTTCGGTGTTGAGATCACGGCGCACACGGGCCGCACGCAGCAGGGAATCCCGCGTTGCACGGTGTACCAGCCGAACAGCCAAAGGTCGAGGTCGAGGTCGTGAACTATCAGTCATTAATCTTATTGGTCCAGCTCGTTCTACGCTTACAACGTCTCTCTCATCGAGGCTTACGCCTATTTTCTTCGCGATAGCCAATACTAAACCGAGACAATTCTCGTTACCCGTTTCTGGGCAGCCGGCTATCTCGACATCATTTGATAGCAAAGCTTGGTCGCGGATTGATATTTCGGTTTGCAAGTGAACTATCTTTTCCTCCAGAATGCCTACATCTGGCCTGCCCTCCAACTCCAGTACCTTTCCTTCAAGCTGTTCAATACGTGAGTTTTGTGCTTTGATTGTGTCTGTTAGAGAAGTGATAGCTTCGCGCAGGCTCTTTGTCTGGCTACAAATTAGTTCGCTCATGTAACGTTTCAGTTCTTCAAGCATTGCGTTGTCACCGACTGGGGTTTCAGTATCTATATTATATAAAGCTCGATTACCACTGACTGACTCACTCACTGACTGATCAGGGGTATTTTTGGGGTATTTAGAGGGGAGAGGGGTAAAATTGTTAGTGTTTGTTTTAAACTAGATTTTTCGACTGCCAGCTTTAGTATATTTTTTGAACCAAAAAACAAAATGGCGGCACTTTTTGAAACACAAACTTTTCTGTCTTTGGTCCTGAATTTTTTCTTTTTTGGTGGTTTGTTGGGGTTGCCAAGGTGTGTTCAAAAATGTAAGAAAAAAACGGAAAAACAAAATGGCCGCGCCGCCATCTTGGATTGAAAATGCGATTTCGAGGTGTTTTTAGGGAGGTGTCATTCCGAGATGCGTCATTTTTTTTTAAAACTTCTTTTGAGTTTTTGTGACATATATAGTCTTCTTCAAGGCCACATTTACAGATTATCAAAAAACAAGATGGCGGCTGAGCCGTCGGCCATTTTGTTGCGATCAAAAAATTCACAAACTTTGGTAGCAATTTTCCGGTAGATGGCGACACCGGAGTGGGGTACAATGTTCCGGGCGATTGTTGGTCTGTTATTCGAGTGTTGCCATGAATCGGAAAAAACTACCATTTTGGAAGAAAATTTTCCACCACGGCCCCGGATAGTAGAAAATGGAAATTTCCAAAAATTCCATAAACTTGGAATGCAGTCTGGTGACATTTGGGGACCCGAATGACATTTCACCATTTTTATGAAAAAAGTCTGGCAACACTGAAAGTTACGGGGAAAACAAATTTTCGCGACATGGGTGTCTTTAAAGTTAGTGACAGACAGAAAGAATTATGGCAGAAAAAAAATAAAAATGACGTTTGGTTGGATATACGACCCAGACTATGGGAAAAATCCGAAATGTCAAAAAATCAAAATGGCGGCTGAGCGGGCGGCCATTTTGTAAAAAGTTGAAAATTTGGAATTTTTGGAATTCATTTTTCGAGTAGTTGGCAACACTTTGGAAAGTCGAGTTGTATGAGGCGGTTGTGTGTTCTGTCGAGAGGTTTCGCTTGGGTGAAGAAATTTCTCCAGTGTTGCCATACCTTAGGAGATTTGGTCCAAAAATGTCGAAAGTAGAAGTAACGACTTCCGGTCAAAAATTTGGACGACGCCTCCTGCAAAGGGGTCGTGCAAATGACATTTGACCATTTTCATCTCGATCACCTGGCAACACTGGGAGCTACGGGGAAAAGTATTTTTTTCGACATGGGTGTCTTTAAAGTTAAGGACGGATAGAAGGAGTTATGGCAGAAAAAAACTGTAAATGAGGTTTAGTCGGTTATACGACCCAGATTATGGGAAAAATCCGAAATGTCAGAAAATCAAGATGGCGGCTGAGCAGGCGGCCATTATGTATAAAGTTTCAGATTTCTGATTTTTCAAATGCATTTTTCGGGCAGTTGGCAACATTTGGGAAAGTCGAGTTGTATGGGGCGATTACGTAGTTTGTCCAGGAGTATCGTTTGGGAAAACTAAAATTTCCAGTGTTGCCATACTTTGAGAGTTTTCGTCAAAAAATGTAAAAAATGGAAATAACGACTTTCGGTCAGAAATTTGGATGACGCCTCCTGCAAATAGGTCAAACTAATGACATTTGACCATTTTCAACTCGATCACCTGGCAACACTGGGAGTTAGGGGAACTCAAAGTTTTGGGACAACGGAGGAATAAGGAATTGTAGAAACAAATGAATTCGGGATTGGGTGAAGTTAGAAAAAAAGTAAAAATGGGGTTCGGCGCGGAAAATGGTCCAGATTAAGGCAAAAATGCAAAATTTTGGAAATCCAAGATGGCCGCCAAGCGTTCACCCGTTTTCATAAAGGGACTAAATTCTCCATACAAATTGTATGCAGGGGGGCTTAGCTAACGTAGAAAAAGGCGAGGCCGAAGGAAAGCTCGATTACCACTGACTCACTCACTCACTCACTGATCAGGGGTATTTTTGGGGTATTTAGAGGGGAGAGGGGTAAAATTGTTGGTGTTTGTTTTAAACTAGATTTTTTGACTGCCAGCTTTATTAGATTTTTTGAACCAAAAAACAAAATGGCGGCATTTTTTGAGACAACAACTTTTTTGTTTCTCATCCTGAATTTTTTCTTTTTTGGTGGTTGGTTGGGGTTGCCAAGGTGTGCTAAAAAAATTGAGAAAAAATTAGAAAAACAAAATGGTCGCGCCGCCATCTTGGATTGAAAACGCGTTTTCAGGGGTGTTTTTGGGGAAGTGTCATTCCGAGATGCGCCATTTTTTTTGAAAATTTCTTTTGAGTTTTTGTGACTTATATAGTCTGCTTCAAGGCCACATTTACAGATTATCAAAAAACAAGATGGCGGCTGAGCCGCCGACCATTTTGTTGCGATCAAAAAATTCCCAAACTTTGGTAGCAATTTTCCGGCAGATGGCGACACCGGAGTGGGGTACAATGTTCCGGGCGATTGTCGGTCTGTTATTTGAGTGTCGGAAATGTCGGAAAAAACTACCATTTTGGATGAAAATTTTCCACCACGGCCCCGGATAGTAGAAAATGGAAATTTCCAGAAATTCCATAAAGTTGGTATACAGTCTGGTGACATTTGGGGACTCGAATGACATTTCACCATTTTTATCAAAAAAGTCTGGCAACACTGAAAGTTACGGGGAAAACAAATTTTCGCGACATGGGTGTCTTTAAAGTTAAGGGCAGACAGAAGGAGTCATGGCAGAAAAAAAATAAAAATGACGTTTGGTCGGATATACGACTCAGATAATGGGAAAAATCCGAAATGTCAAAAAATCAAGATGGCGGCGGCGTGGGCGGCCATTTTGTAAAAAGTTGAAAATTTCGAAATTTTGGAATTCATTTTTCGAGTAGTTGGCAACATTTTGGAAAGTCGAGTTGTATGAGGCGGTTGTGTGTCCTGTCGAGAGGTTTCGCTTGGGTGAAGAAATTTCTCCAGTGTTGCCACACTTTGGGAGATTTGGTCCAAAAATGTCGAAAGTAGAAATAACGACTTCCGGTCAAAAATTTGGATGACGCCTCCTGCAAAGGGGTCGTGCAAATGACATTTGACCATTTTCATCTCGATCACCTGGCAACACTGGGAGCTACGGGGAAAAGTATTTTTTTCGACATGGGTGTCTTTAAAGTTAAGGACGGACAGAAGGAGATATGGCAGAAAAAATCCAAAAATGTGGTTTGGTCGGTTATACGATCCAGACTATGGGAAAAATCCGAAATGTCAGAAAATCAAGATGGCGACCGAGTGAGCGGCCATTTTGTAAAAAGTTTCAGATTTCTGATTTTTCAAATGCATTTTTCGGGCAGTTGGCAACATTTGGGAAAGTCGAGTTGTTTGTGGCGATTGTGTAGTTTGTCAAGGAGTATCGTTTGGAAAAACAACAATTTCCAGTGTTGGCATACTTTGAGAGATTTGATCCAAAAATGAAAAAAATTGAAATAACGACTTTCGGTCAAAAATTTGGATGACGCCTCCTGCAAATAGGTCAAACTAATGACATTTGACCATTTTCATCTCGATCACCTGGCAACACTGGGAGTTATCGGAACACAAAATTTTGGGGCATGGTTGGTTTTAAGGAATTGTTTCACGGAACTGGGTGAAGATAGAAAAAAAGTAAAAATGGGGTTCGGCGCGGAAAATGGTCCAGATTAAGGCAAAAATGCAAAATTTTGGAAATCCAAGATGGCCGCCAAGCGTTCACCCGTTTTCCTAAAGGGACTAAATTCTCCATACAAATTGTATGCAGGGGGGCTTAGCTAACGTAGAAAAAGGCGAGGCCGAAGCCTGTGAGTCGCCATAGATTTATTTTTAATGAGGTTCGGCGCGGAAAATGGTCCAGATTAGGGCAAAAATGCAAAATTTTGGAAATCCAAGATGGCCGCCAAGCGTTCACCCGTTTTCCTAAAGGGACTAAATTCTCCATACAAATTGTATGCAGGGGAGCTTAGCTAACGTAGAAAAAGGCGAGGCCGAAGGCCGAGCGATAGTTTGAAGCCTGTGAGTCGCCATAGATTTAGTTTTAATGCGTCAAAAAAGGACTAGAGCCCAGTGACAGACTGAAAGGCGAGGCCGAAGGCCGAGCGATGGTTCAAATCCCGACAGTCGCCATAGATTTACTTGTGTTGCGTCAAAAAAGCAAAAGAGCCTTGCGACAAACGAGAAGCCCCCCTGTAATTTTTGCGAGGCCGAAGGCCGAGCTCCGAATGCGAGGCCGCAGGCCGAGCGCCGCGTAGGGCGAAGCCCGGAGCGGCCAGCATCGCAGATCTAGCTTTTGTAGCCCGCGTAGCGGGCGACCAAAGCTAGTCTATCTATCTATCTATATTATATAAAGCTCGATTACCACTGACTGACTGACTGACTGATCAGGGGTATTTTTAGGGTATTTAGAGGGGAGAGGGGTAAAATTGTTAATGTTTGTTTTAAACTAGATTTTTTGACTCACAGCTTTATTATATTTTTTGAACCAAAAAACAAAATGGCGGCATTTTTTGAGACACCAACTTTTTTGTTTTCAGTCCTGAATTTTTTCTTTTTTGGGAGTTTGTTGAGGTTGCCAAGATGTGTTAAAAAAATTGAGAAAAAAACGGAAAAACAAAATGGCCGCGCCGCCATCTTGGATTGAAAATGTGATTTCGAGGTGTTTTTAGGGAGGTGTCACTCCGAGATGCGCAATTGTTTTTGAAAATTTCTTTTCGGTATTTGTGACATGTATAGTCTTCTTAAGAGCCACATTCACAGATTATCAAAAAACAAGATGGCGGCTGAGCCGTCGGCCATTTTGTTGCGATCAAAAAATTTCTAAACTTTGACAGCAAACTTCCGGTAGATGGCGACACCGGAGTGGGGTACAATGTTCCGGGCGATTGTTGGTCTGTTATTCGAGTGTTGCCATGAATCGGAAAAAACTACCATTTTGGAAGAAAATTTTCCACCACGGCTCCGGATAGTAGAAAATGGAAATTTCCAGAAATTCCAAAAACTTGGTATGCAGTCTGGTGACATTTGGGGACCCGAATGACATTTCACCATTTTTATCAAAAAAATCTGGCAACACTGAAAGTTGTGGGGAAAAGTTTTTTTTGCGACATGGGTGACTTTAAAGTTAAGGACAGACAGAAGGAGTCATGGCAGAAAAAAAATTAAAAAGAGGTTTGGTCAGGTATACGACCCAGATTATGGGAAAAATCCGAAATGTCAAAAAATCAAGATGGCGGCGGCGTGGGCGGCCATTTTGTAAAAAGTTGAAAATTTCGAAATTTTAGAATTCATTTTTCGAGTAGTTGGCAACATTTTGGAAAGTCGAGTTGTATGAGGCGGTTGTGTGTCCTGTCGAAAGGTTTTGCTTGGGTGAAGAAATTTCTCCAGTGTTGCCACACTTTGGGAGATTTGGTCCAAAAATGTCGAAAGTAGAAATAACGACTTCCGGTCAAAAATTTGGACGACGCCTCCTGCAAAGGGGTCGTGCAAATGACATTTGACCATTTTCATCCCGATCACCTGGCAACACTGGGAGCTACGGGGAAATGTATTTTTTTCGACATGGGTGTCTTTAAAGTTAAGGACGGACAGAAGGAGATATGGGGGGAAAAATCTAAAAATGGGGTTTGTTCGGGTATACGACCCAGATTATGGGAAAAATCCGAAATGTCAGAAAATCAAGATGGCGACCGAGTGAGCGGCCATTTTGTAAAAAGTTTCAAATTTCTGATTTTTCAAATGCATTTTTCGGGCAGTTGGCAACATTTGGGAAAGTCGAGTTGTATGGGGCGATTACGTAGTTTGTCAAGGAGTATCGTTTGGGAAAACTAAAATTTCCAGTGTTGCCATACTTTGAGAGTTTTGGTCCAAAAATGTAAAAAATGGAAATAACGACTTTCGGTCAAAAATTTGGATGACGCCTCCTGCAAATAGGTCAAACTAATGACATTTGACCATTTTTAGCTCGATGACCTGGCAACACTGGGAGTTACGGAAACTCAAAATTTTGGGACATGGGTGGTTTTAAGGAATTGTTTTACGGGATTGGGTGAAGTTAGAAAAAAAGTAAAAATGGGCTTCGGCGCGGAAAATGGTCCAGATTAAGGCAAAAATGCAAAATTTTGGAAATCCAAGATGGCCGCCAAGCGTTCACCCGTTTCCCTAAAGGGACTAAATTCTCCATACAAATTGTATGCAGGGGGGCTTAGCTAACGTAGAAAAAGGCGAGGCCGAAGGCCGAGCGACAGTTTAAAGCCTGTGAGTAGCCATAGATTTATTTGTAATCCGTCAAAAAAGGACTAGAGCCCAGTGACAGACTGAAAGGCGAGGCCGAAGGCCGAGCGATGGTTCAAATCCCGAGAGTTACCATAGTTAAACTTGTGTTGCGTCAAAAAAGCACAAGAGCACAGTGACAGACAATAAACACCCCCTGTAATTTTTGCGAGGCCGAAGGCCGAGCTCCGAATGCGAGGCCGCAGGCCGAGCGCCGCGTAGGGCGAAGCCCGGAGCGGCCAGCATCGCAGATCTAGCTTTTGTAGCCCGCGTAGCGGGCGACCAAAGCTAGTCTATACTATATAAAGCTCGATTACCACTCACTGACTCACTCACTCACTGATCAGGGGTATTTTTGGGGTATTTAGAGGGGAGAGGGGTAAAATTGTAAGTGTTTATCTCAAACTAGATTTTTCAACACGCAGGTTTTTTAGATTTTTTGAACCAAAAAACAAAATGGCGGCCTTTTTTGAGACACCAACTTTTTTGTCTTTGGTCCTGAATTTTTTCTTTTTTGGGTGTTGATTGGGGTTGCCAAAAGGTGTATTTTGATGTGAAAAAAAAATTAAAAAACAAAATGGCCGCGCCGCCATCTTGGATTGAAAATGAGATTTCGGGGTGTTTTTGGGGAGTCGTAACTTTTTGATGCGCAATTGTTTTTAAAAAATTCTTTTGAGTTTTTGTGACATGTATAGTCTGCTTTACAGCCTCATTTACAGATTATCAAAAAACAAGATGGCGGCTGAGCCGTCGGCCATTTTGTTGCGATCAAAAAATTCCCAAACTTTGACACGAATTTTCCGGTAGATGGCGACACCGGAGTAGGGTACAATGTTCCGGGCGATTGTTGGTCTGTTATTCCAGTGTTGCCATGAATCGGAAAAAACTACCATTTTGGAAGAAAATTTTCCACCACGGCCCCGGATAGTAGAAAATGGAAATTTCCAGAAATTCCAAAAACTTGGTATGCAGTCTGGTGACATTTAGGGACCCGAATGACATTTCACCATTTTTATGAAAAAAGTCTGGCAACACTGAAAGTTATGGGGACACTGAAAGTTATGGGGAAAAGTTTGGGTGTCTTTAAAGTTAGTGACAGACAGAAAGAATTATGGCAGAAAAAAAATAAAAATGAGGTTTGGTCGGATATACGACCCAGATTATGGGAAAAATCCGAAATGTCAGAAAATCAAGATGGCGGCGGCGTGGGCGGCCATTTTGTAAAAAGTTGAAAATTTCGAAATTTTGGAATTCATTTTTCGAGTAGTTGGCAACATTTGGGAAAGTCGAGTTGTATGAGGCGGTTGTGTGTCCTGTCGAGAGGTTTCGCTTGGGTGAAGAAATTTCTCCAGTGTTGCCATACCTTAGGAGATTTGGTCCAAAAATGTCGAAAGTAGAAATAACGACTTCCGGTCAAAAATTTGGATGACGCCTCCTGCAAAGGGGTCGTGCAAATGACATTTGACCATTTTCATCTCGATCACCTGGCAACACTGGGAGCTACGGGGAAAAGTATTTTTTTCGACATGGGTGTCTTTAAAGTTAAGGACGGACAGAAGGAGATATGGCAGAAAAAATCCAAAAATAAGGTTTGGTCGGTTATACGACCCAGATTATGGGAAAAATCCGAAATGTCAGAAAATCAAGATGGCGACCGAGTGAGCGGCCATTTTGTAAAAAGTTTCAGATTTCTGATTTTTCAAATGCATTTTTCGGGCAGTTGGCAACATTTGGGAAAGTCGAGTTGTATGGGGCGATTACGTAGTTTGTCAAGGAGTATCGTTTAGGAAAACAAAAATTTCCAGTGTTGCCATACTTTGGGAGATTTGGTCAAAAAATGTAAAAAATGGAAATAACGACTTCCGGTTAGAAATTTGGATGACGCCTCCTGCATATAGGTCAAACTAATGACATTTGACCATTTTCATCTCGATCACCTGGCAACACTGGGAATTACGGGAACACAAAATTTTGTGACGTGGGTGTTTTTAAGGCGTTGCTCCTCGGGACTGGGTGAGGATAGAAAAAAACTAAAAATGGGGTTCGGCGCGGAAAATGGTCCAGATTAAGGGAAAAATGCAAAATTTTGGAAATCCAAGATGGCCGCCAAGCGTTCACCCGTTTTCCTAAAGGGACTAAATTCTCCATACAAATTGTATGCAGGGGGGCTTAGCTAACGTAGAAAAAGGCGAGGCCGAAGGCCGAGCGATAGTTTCAAGCCTGTGAGTCGCCATAGATTTATTTTTTATGCGTCAAAAAAGGACTAGAGCCCAGTGACAGCAGTAAGGCGAGGCCGAAGGCCGAGCGATGGTTCAAATCCCGACAGTCGCCATAGATTTACTTGTGTTGCGTCAAAAAAGCAAAAGAGCCTTGCGACGAACGATAAACGCCCCGTGTAATTTTTGCGAGGCCGAAGGCCGAGCTCCGAATGCGAGGCCGCAGGCCGAGCGCCGCGTAGGGCGAAGCCCGGAGCGGCCAGCATCGCAGATCTAGCTTTTGTAGCCCGCGTAGCGGGCGACCAAA
The DNA here is from genome assembly GCF_963855985.1 of Ostrinia nubilalis. Classification (NCBI taxonomy): domain Eukaryota; kingdom Metazoa; phylum Arthropoda; class Insecta; order Lepidoptera; family Crambidae; genus Ostrinia; species Ostrinia nubilalis. The sequence goes on along the minus strand of NC_087118.1, from coordinate 8,128,324 downwards.
GCTAGTTCTCTGTATAAAGATGATCTTCTGTAGGGTCCGCAGGCAGGCGCGCTGTTTTTAAGCGGAAAGTCACATTATTAGCATCACTGTCTATGTGACCCCTTGTGTTCCCGGAGGGTATCGCGGAAGAAGATGCCTGTTGTTCCTTTTCTGTGTTTCGAATTGGTGTGTTTGTGTTTCCAGTCTTTGGTTGTTTACTCATACATAGAGGACACTTCCATCTATCCTTGCGTTCCATTATGAAAGATTGTGTCTCAAACTCAGAAATGAAACGGAGACTGGTGTGATTTTCTTGGATTTATTTCCGTCTTCGCACGAATATTACAGAAAATGTCCGTTTCGCTCAGCAGCTCGATGGCAAGTGACGAGTATCTGTGATATCTTTTTAAATGTCATATTTCACAGGCAAAGGAATAAAGTCACAAGTAATATACTAGTTCCAAAATAACAGTATCAGATACTCGTCACTGTCATTGCGTATTTTAATACAAAAATTATATTATTGCACAAAATAAGTGTAGTAATCTTACAACTCGGCCATCCTTTATTAAGTGAGACCTCTCACTTATCTAATTATAATGCCAACCTACGAGTAACAACACATAATTTAAATAATGACTCAACAATAATTAATAAATATAATTACTAATTAATATACAACAATTACTAATTCATAAATAAAATTAAAATGCCTACTTTTATTTTTACTACCTTGCACAATCTGTCACAATCTACAATCATCTGTGCGGTACCAAATTACTGTACACCATTCGCTATCTGCACTGATTGCTCGTGACTTGTGCTTGCTGGTGTGCTGCACAATCTATCACGATCTGCGATCATCTGTGCGATGTCAATCACTTGAACTTCTAGTAACTTAAAATCCATCTACATAAATCAAAGTTAATTAAATTATATTGCATAACTATTAAGGAAAGTACCAAAATATGTAATTTATGATCATCTGTGCGAAATTGTTAATGTTACAATTCCATTCGCTTTCTGCACTGATTATGACAGTTACAATCGTGTATCTAATCGCAATCACAATCAATATCAATATCAAGTCATCATCATAAATTCTACAACAACAGCAGTCTACGATCATCTGTGCAAGACTAAGTTTAATCATTATTTTGCACTGACCGTTATTTCTGAACATCATTGACTTATCAATCAACTACAAAATAAAATCCAATCAAAGCGTACCTAAACAATTTATAATAGACTCATTCATTATTCCCTTCATCACTATCATTACGTTCATTGTCACTTTCACTTGCCTCAGTGGAACAATCATTAAAAACAAAGACAAAGACAAAGACAAAGACAAAGACAAAGACAAAGACAAAGACAAAGACAAAGACAAAGACAAAGACAAAGACAAAGACAAAGACAAAGACAAAGACAAAGACAAAGACAAAGACAAAGACAAAGACAAAGACAAAGACAAAGACAAAGACAAAGACAAAGACAAAGACAAAGACAAAGACAAAGACAAAGACAAAGACAAAGACAAAGACAAAGACAAAGACAAAGACAAAGACAAAGACAAAGACAAAGACAAAGACAAAGACAAAGACAAAGACAAAGACAAAGACAAAGACAAAGACAAAGACAAAGACAAAGACAAAGACAAAGACAAAGACAAAGACAAAGACAAAGACAAAGACAAAGACAAAGACAAAGACAAAGACAAAGACAAAGACAAAGACAAAGACAAAGACAAAGACAAAGACAAAGACAAAGACAAAGACAAAGACAAAGACAAAGACAAAGACAAAGACAAAGACAAAGACAAAGACAAAGACAAAGACAAAGACAAAGACAAAGACAAAGACAAAGACAAAGACAAAGACAAAGACAAAGACAAAGACAAAGACAAAGACAAAGACAAAGACAAAGACAAAGACAAAGACAAAGACAAAGACAAAGACAAAGACAAAGACAAAGACAAAGACAAAGACAAAGACAAAGACAAAGACAAAGACAAAGACAAAGACAAAGACAAAGACAAAGACAAAGACAAAGACAAAGACAAAGACAAAGACAAAGACAAAGACAAAGACAAAGACAAAGACAAAGACAAAGACAAAGACAAAGACAAAGACAAAGACAAAGACAAAGACAAAGACAAAGACAAAGACAAAGACAAAGACAAAGACAAAGACAAAGACAAAGACAAAGACAAAGACAAAGACAAAGACAAAGACAAAGACAAAGACAAAGACAAAGACAAAGACAAAGACAAAGACAAAGACAAAGACAAAGACAAAGACAAAGACAAAGACAAAGACAAAGACAAAGACAAAGACAAAGACAAAGACAAAGACAAAGACAAAGACAAAGACAAAGACAAAGACAAAGACAAAGACAAAGACAAAGACAAAGACAAAGACAAAGACAAAGACAAAGACAAAGACAAAGACAAAGACAAAGACAAAGACAAAGACAAAGACAAAGACAAAGACAAAGACAAAGACAAAGACAAAGACAAAGACAAAGACAAAGACAAAGACAAAGACAAAGACAAAGACAAAGACAAAGACAAAGACAAAGACAAAGACAAAGACAAAGACAAAGACAAAGACAAAGACAAAGACAAAGACAAAGACAAAGACAAAGACAAAGACAAAGACAAAGACAAAGACAAAGACAAAGACAAAGACAAAGACAAAGACAAAGACAAAGACAAAGACAAAGACAAAGACAAAGACAAAGACAAAGACAAAGACAAAGACAAAGACAAAGACAAAGACAAAGACAAAGACAAAGACAAAGACAAAGACAAAGACAAAGACAAAGACAAAGACAAAGACAAAGACAAAGACAAAGACAAAGACAAAGACAAAGACAAAGACAAAGACAAAGACAAAGACAAAGACAAAGACAAAGACAAAGACAAAGACAAAGACAAAGACAAAGACAAAGACAAAGACAAAGACAAAGACAAAGACAAAGACAAAGACAAAGACAAAGACAAAGACAAAGACAAAGACAAAGACAAAGACAAAGACAAAGACAAAGACAAAGACAAAGACAAAGACAAAGACAAAGACAAAGACAAAGACAAAGACAAAGACAAAGACAAAGACAAAGACAAAGACAAAGACAAAGACAAAGACAAAGACAAAGACAAAGACAAAGACAAAGACAAAGACAAAGACAAAGACAAAGACAAAGACAAAGACAAAGACAAAGACAAAGACAAAGACAAAGACAAAGACAAAGACAAAGACAAAGACAAAGACAAAGACAAAGACAAAGACAAAGACAAAGACAAAGACAAAGACAAAGACAAAGACAAAGACAAAGACAAAGACAAAGACAAAGACAAAGACAAAGACAAAGACAAAGACAAAGACAAAGACAAAGACAAAGACAAAGACAAAGACAAAGACAAAGACAAAGACAAAGACAAAGACAAAGACAAAGACAAAGACAAAGACAAAGACAAAGACAAAGACAAAGACAAAGACAAAGACAAAGACAAAGACAAAGACAAAGACAAAGACAAAGACAAAGACAAAGACAAAGACAAAGACAAAGACAAAGACAAAGACAAAGACAAAGACAAAGACAAAGACAAAGACAAAGACAAAGACAAAGACAAAGACAAAGACAAAGACAAAGACAAAGACAAAGACAAAGACAAAGACAAAGACAAAGACAAAGACAAAGACAAAGACAAAGACAAAGACAAAGACAAAGACAAAGACAAAGACAAAGACAAAGACAAAGACAAAGACAAAGACAAAGACAAAGACAAAGACAAAGACAAAGACAAAGACAAAGACAAAGACAAAGACAAAGACAAAGACAAAGACAAAGACAAAGACAAAGACATTTATTTGCAAAGAATAGGTTGATACAGATAGTGTTGTAAATACAAAGTGCTCTATTCTGCTAAAATACATTAACATGCAAATTTTTGTCCAGAAATTCATGAACACTGTAAAAGCAGGAAGTGGTTAGCCATTCCCTGAGCTTTCTGGTCATTACTTTTGCAGGACCTATTTTAAATCTTTCAGGAATTTTGTTATAAACCTTAATGCACATAGAATAACAATTTTTATGACAAAGTGCGATTTTTGGGCAGAAGTCAAATACTAGTCTATTTGCTGACCTTGTGTTTCTCGGGTATACCTCAGCAGCAGTTTTAAACAATTTTGGATGTTGTGTTACAAATTTGTAAATTTCAAGTATGTACATCCCGGGAACAGTGAGTATGCCTAGTTTCACAAATAATGGTTTACATGTTTCAAAGGGCCCTTTACAACATAGAGCTCGTATGCATTTTTTCTGAGCTATGAAAACCCTTTGTATATCGGTACCATTTCCCCAAAGTATGAGCCCATAGCTTATAACAGAAGCAACATATCCGTAGTAGGCACTTAACGATACACTCAGAGAAGTAATTCTAGTCAATATTCGAAGGACGTAAACAAATCTATTAATTTTTTTACACACATTGTCAATATGGCATGAAAAGTTTAAGTTTTTGTCCAATAAGATACCTAAAAATGTCAAATTATTTACGTGGTCCAAGGTTATTTCATTATTATAATTTATGTCCATTTTAATTTCTTTACGTCCTTTTACATTAAATTGTATATATTTAGTTTTAGCTAAATTAGCAGTCAGATTATTAAGGTTTAGCCATTTCATTATGTCATTTATAGTATTGTTAATGTCATATTCATAAAGATTTAATTTGTCAGCGTTACATTTGATTATTACGGAAAGGTCATCTGCAAATAAAATACACCTATGTTTGGTAGCAGATGGTAAGTCGTTTATATAAAGTAAGAAAAGTTTCCTCAATGTTACATTTGAGATTTCTTTGACATTACTCGCAGTGTTAGTGGGTTTTATTGGCTTAGGGTTCAGTTTGCACACCCGACACTTAACTTTTGCTCTCTTTTCTGGTACCATTAGTCTATACAGCTTTTCAGACAGGCCAATGCAATCAAAATCATATCGTTTGTTGCATTGTGAGCATAATACAGTTTCATTTTTTTCCCTTTTCAGCTTACACTTACTGCACACAACTGGATTTTTGCAATAAGATTTGTCGTCTTTTCTTCCCTTAGACTCCATCATTAATTAAAAAAAATAAAAAGTGAAAAAAAAAAATCAAAAAGTCAAAAATACAGCACTGGCAAAAAGCAAAAAGTAACTTTCTAGTCTCTCTGGCGGTGGGATTTGAACTTGGGTTCACTGCGTATTGAAAAAATTAAGCCAGGGATGAATCTTATCAAATGCAAAAATTATATCTTTTATTTCCCTTTCTAGTTAATGGCGTGTCTTCGACTAAAAATCGATCGTTCGGAAGGATCTTTACAATTCGATAGGGTCCCTGAAATTTCGGTATAAGCTTTTTAGATTTACCTAAATTATCCTTATCTATTACCGTTCTTTCTATATATAAAGCTCGATTACCACTGACTGACTGACTGACTGATCAGGGGTATTTTTAGGGTATTTAGAGGGGAGAGGGGTAAAATTGTTAATGTTTGTTTTAAACTAGATTTTTTGACTCACAGCTTTATTATATTTTTTGAACCAAAAAACAAAATGGCGGCATTTTTTGAGACACCAACTTTTTTGTTTTCAGTCCTGAATTTTTTCTTTTTTGGGAGTTTGTTGAGGTTGCCAAGATGTGTTAAAAAAATTGAGAAAAAAACGGAAAAACAAAATGGCCGCGCCGCCATCTTGGATTGAAAATGTGATTTCGAGGTGTTTTTAGGGAGGTGTCACTCCGAGATGCGCAATTGTTTTTGAAAATTTCTTTTCGGTATTTGTGACATGTATAGTCTTCTTAAGAGCCACATTCACAGATTATCAAAAAACAAGATGGCGGCTGAGCCGTCGGCCATTTTGTTGCGATCAAAAAATTTCTAAACTTTGACAGCAAACTTCCGGTAGATGGCGACACCGGAGTGGGGTACAATGTTCCGGGCGATTGTTGGTCTGTTATTCGAGTGTTGCCATGAATCGGAAAAAACTACCATTTTGGAAGAAAATTTTCCACCACGGCTCCGGATAGTAGAAAATGGAAATTTCCAGAAATTCCAAAAACTTGGTATGCAGTCTGGTGACATTTGGGGACCCGAATGACATTTCACCATTTTTATCAAAAAAATCTGGCAACACTGAAAGTTGTGGGGAAAAGTTTTTTTTGCGACATGGGTGACTTTAAAGTTAAGGACAGACAGAAGGAGTCATGGCAGAAAAAAAATTAAAAAGAGGTTTGGTCAGGTATACGACCCAGATTATGGGAAAAATCCGAAATGTCAAAAAATCAAGATGGCGGCGGCGTGGGCGGCCATTTTGTAAAAAGTTGAAAATTTCGAAATTTTAGAATTCATTTTTCGAGTAGTTGGCAACATTTTGGAAAGTCGAGTTGTATGAGGCGGTTGTGTGTCCTGTCGAAAGGTTTTGCTTGGGTGAAGAAATTTCTCCAGTGTTGCCACACTTTGGGAGATTTGGTCCAAAAATGTCGAAAGTAGAAATAACGACTTCCGGTCAAAAATTTGGACGACGCCTCCTGCAAAGGGGTCGTGCAAATGACATTTGACCATTTTCATCCCGATCACCTGGCAACACTGGGAGCTACGGGGAAATGTATTTTTTTCGACATGGGTGTCTTTAAAGTTAAGGACGGACAGAAGGAGATATGGGGGGAAAAATCTAAAAATGGGGTTTGTTCGGGTATACGACCCAGATTATGGGAAAAATCCGAAATGTCAGAAAATCAAGATGGCGACCGAGTGAGCGGCCATTTTGTAAAAAGTTTCAAATTTCTGATTTTTCAAATGCATTTTTCGGGCAGTTGGCAACATTTGGGAAAGTCGAGTTGTATGGGGCGATTACGTAGTTTGTCAAGGAGTATCGTTTGGGAAAACTAAAATTTCCAGTGTTGCCATACTTTGAGAGTTTTGGTCCAAAAATGTAAAAAATGGAAATAACGACTTTCGGTCAAAAATTTGGATGACGCCTCCTGCAAATAGGTCAAACTAATGACATTTGACCATTTTTAGCTCGATGACCTGGCAACACTGGGAGTTACGGAAACTCAAAATTTTGGGACATGGGTGGTTTTAAGGAATTGTTTTACGGGATTGGGTGAAGTTAGAAAAAAAGTAAAAATGGGCTTCGGCGCGGAAAATGGTCCAGATTAAGGCAAAAATGCAAAATTTTGGAAATCCAAGATGGCCGCCAAGCGTTCACCCGTTTCCCTAAAGGGACTAAATTCTCCATACAAATTGTATGCAGGGGGGCTTAGCTAACGTAGAAAAAGGCGAGGCCGAAGGCCGAGCGACAGTTTAAAGCCTGTGAGTAGCCATAGATTTATTTGTAATCCGTCAAAAAAGGACTAGAGCCCAGTGACAGACTGAAAGGCGAGGCCGAAGGCCGAGCGATGGTTCAAATCCCGAGAGTTACCATAGTTAAACTTGTGTTGCGTCAAAAAAGCACAAGAGCACAGTGACAGACAATAAACACCCCCTGTAATTTTTGCGAGGCCGAAGGCCGAGCTCCGAATGCGAGGCCGCAGGCCGAGCGCCGCGTAGGGCGAAGCCCGGAGCGGCCAGCATCGCAGATCTAGCTTTTGTAGCCCGCGTAGCGGGCGACCAAAGCTAGTCTATATTATATAAAGCTCGATTACCACTGACTGACTCACTCACTGACTGATCAGGGGTATTTTTGGGGTATTTAGAGGGGAGAGGGGTAAAATTGTTAGTGTTTGTTTTAAACTAGATTTTTCGACTGCCAGCTTTAGTATATTTTTTGAACCAAAAAACAAAATGGCGGCACTTTTTGAAACACAAACTTTTCTGTCTTTGGTCCTGAATTTTTTCTTTTTTGGTGGTTTGTTGGGGTTGCCAAGGTGTGTTCAAAAATGTAAGAAAAAAACGGAAAAACAAAATGGCCGCGCCGCCATCTTGGATTGAAAATGCGATTTCGAGGTGTTTTTAGGGAGGTGTCATTCCGAGATGCGTCATTTTTTTTTAAAACTTCTTTTGAGTTTTTGTGACATATATAGTCTTCTTCAAGGCCACATTTACAGATTATCAAAAAACAAGATGGCGGCTGAGCCGTCGGCCATTTTGTTGCGATCAAAAAATTCACAAACTTTGGTAGCAATTTTCCGGTAGATGGCGACACCGGAGTGGGGTACAATGTTCCGGGCGATTGTTGGTCTGTTATTCGAGTGTTGCCATGAATCGGAAAAAACTACCATTTTGGAAGAAAATTTTCCACCACGGCCCCGGATAGTAGAAAATGGAAATTTCCAAAAATTCCATAAACTTGGAATGCAGTCTGGTGACATTTGGGGACCCGAATGACATTTCACCATTTTTATGAAAAAAGTCTGGCAACACTGAAAGTTACGGGGAAAACAAATTTTCGCGACATGGGTGTCTTTAAAGTTAGTGACAGACAGAAAGAATTATGGCAGAAAAAAAATAAAAATGACGTTTGGTTGGATATACGACCCAGACTATGGGAAAAATCCGAAATGTCAAAAAATCAAAATGGCGGCTGAGCGGGCGGCCATTTTGTAAAAAGTTGAAAATTTGGAATTTTTGGAATTCATTTTTCGAGTAGTTGGCAACACTTTGGAAAGTCGAGTTGTATGAGGCGGTTGTGTGTTCTGTCGAGAGGTTTCGCTTGGGTGAAGAAATTTCTCCAGTGTTGCCATACCTTAGGAGATTTGGTCCAAAAATGTCGAAAGTAGAAGTAACGACTTCCGGTCAAAAATTTGGACGACGCCTCCTGCAAAGGGGTCGTGCAAATGACATTTGACCATTTTCATCTCGATCACCTGGCAACACTGGGAGCTACGGGGAAAAGTATTTTTTTCGACATGGGTGTCTTTAAAGTTAAGGACGGATAGAAGGAGTTATGGCAGAAAAAAACTGTAAATGAGGTTTAGTCGGTTATACGACCCAGATTATGGGAAAAATCCGAAATGTCAGAAAATCAAGATGGCGGCTGAGCAGGCGGCCATTATGTATAAAGTTTCAGATTTCTGATTTTTCAAATGCATTTTTCGGGCAGTTGGCAACATTTGGGAAAGTCGAGTTGTATGGGGCGATTACGTAGTTTGTCCAGGAGTATCGTTTGGGAAAACTAAAATTTCCAGTGTTGCCATACTTTGAGAGTTTTCGTCAAAAAATGTAAAAAATGGAAATAACGACTTTCGGTCAGAAATTTGGATGACGCCTCCTGCAAATAGGTCAAACTAATGACATTTGACCATTTTCAACTCGATCACCTGGCAACACTGGGAGTTAGGGGAACTCAAAGTTTTGGGACAACGGAGGAATAAGGAATTGTAGAAACAAATGAATTCGGGATTGGGTGAAGTTAGAAAAAAAGTAAAAATGGGGTTCGGCGCGGAAAATGGTCCAGATTAAGGCAAAAATGCAAAATTTTGGAAATCCAAGATGGCCGCCAAGCGTTCACCCGTTTTCATAAAGGGACTAAATTCTCCATACAAATTGTATGCAGGGGGGCTTAGCTAACGTAGAAAAAGGCGAGGCCGAAGGAAAGCTCGATTACCACTGACTCACTCACTCACTCACTGATCAGGGGTATTTTTGGGGTATTTAGAGGGGAGAGGGGTAAAATTGTTGGTGTTTGTTTTAAACTAGATTTTTTGACTGCCAGCTTTATTAGATTTTTTGAACCAAAAAACAAAATGGCGGCATTTTTTGAGACAACAACTTTTTTGTTTCTCATCCTGAATTTTTTCTTTTTTGGTGGTTGGTTGGGGTTGCCAAGGTGTGCTAAAAAAATTGAGAAAAAATTAGAAAAACAAAATGGTCGCGCCGCCATCTTGGATTGAAAACGCGTTTTCAGGGGTGTTTTTGGGGAAGTGTCATTCCGAGATGCGCCATTTTTTTTGAAAATTTCTTTTGAGTTTTTGTGACTTATATAGTCTGCTTCAAGGCCACATTTACAGATTATCAAAAAACAAGATGGCGGCTGAGCCGCCGACCATTTTGTTGCGATCAAAAAATTCCCAAACTTTGGTAGCAATTTTCCGGCAGATGGCGACACCGGAGTGGGGTACAATGTTCCGGGCGATTGTCGGTCTGTTATTTGAGTGTCGGAAATGTCGGAAAAAACTACCATTTTGGATGAAAATTTTCCACCACGGCCCCGGATAGTAGAAAATGGAAATTTCCAGAAATTCCATAAAGTTGGTATACAGTCTGGTGACATTTGGGGACTCGAATGACATTTCACCATTTTTATCAAAAAAGTCTGGCAACACTGAAAGTTACGGGGAAAACAAATTTTCGCGACATGGGTGTCTTTAAAGTTAAGGGCAGACAGAAGGAGTCATGGCAGAAAAAAAATAAAAATGACGTTTGGTCGGATATACGACTCAGATAATGGGAAAAATCCGAAATGTCAAAAAATCAAGATGGCGGCGGCGTGGGCGGCCATTTTGTAAAAAGTTGAAAATTTCGAAATTTTGGAATTCATTTTTCGAGTAGTTGGCAACATTTTGGAAAGTCGAGTTGTATGAGGCGGTTGTGTGTCCTGTCGAGAGGTTTCGCTTGGGTGAAGAAATTTCTCCAGTGTTGCCACACTTTGGGAGATTTGGTCCAAAAATGTCGAAAGTAGAAATAACGACTTCCGGTCAAAAATTTGGATGACGCCTCCTGCAAAGGGGTCGTGCAAATGACATTTGACCATTTTCATCTCGATCACCTGGCAACACTGGGAGCTACGGGGAAAAGTATTTTTTTCGACATGGGTGTCTTTAAAGTTAAGGACGGACAGAAGGAGATATGGCAGAAAAAATCCAAAAATGTGGTTTGGTCGGTTATACGATCCAGACTATGGGAAAAATCCGAAATGTCAGAAAATCAAGATGGCGACCGAGTGAGCGGCCATTTTGTAAAAAGTTTCAGATTTCTGATTTTTCAAATGCATTTTTCGGGCAGTTGGCAACATTTGGGAAAGTCGAGTTGTTTGTGGCGATTGTGTAGTTTGTCAAGGAGTATCGTTTGGAAAAACAACAATTTCCAGTGTTGGCATACTTTGAGAGATTTGATCCAAAAATGAAAAAAATTGAAATAACGACTTTCGGTCAAAAATTTGGATGACGCCTCCTGCAAATAGGTCAAACTAATGACATTTGACCATTTTCATCTCGATCACCTGGCAACACTGGGAGTTATCGGAACACAAAATTTTGGGGCATGGTTGGTTTTAAGGAATTGTTTCACGGAACTGGGTGAAGATAGAAAAAAAGTAAAAATGGGGTTCGGCGCGGAAAATGGTCCAGATTAAGGCAAAAATGCAAAATTTTGGAAATCCAAGATGGCCGCCAAGCGTTCACCCGTTTTCCTAAAGGGACTAAATTCTCCATACAAATTGTATGCAGGGGGGCTTAGCTAACGTAGAAAAAGGCGAGGCCGAAGCCTGTGAGTCGCCATAGATTTATTTTTAATGAGGTTCGGCGCGGAAAATGGTCCAGATTAGGGCAAAAATGCAAAATTTTGGAAATCCAAGATGGCCGCCAAGCGTTCACCCGTTTTCCTAAAGGGACTAAATTCTCCATACAAATTGTATGCAGGGGAGCTTAGCTAACGTAGAAAAAGGCGAGGCCGAAGGCCGAGCGATAGTTTGAAGCCTGTGAGTCGCCATAGATTTAGTTTTAATGCGTCAAAAAAGGACTAGAGCCCAGTGACAGACTGAAAGGCGAGGCCGAAGGCCGAGCGATGGTTCAAATCCCGACAGTCGCCATAGATTTACTTGTGTTGCGTCAAAAAAGCAAAAGAGCCTTGCGACAAACGAGAAGCCCCCCTGTAATTTTTGCGAGGCCGAAGGCCGAGCTCCGAATGCGAGGCCGCAGGCCGAGCGCCGCGTAGGGCGAAGCCCGGAGCGGCCAGCATCGCAGATCTAGCTTTTGTAGCCCGCGTAGCGGGCGACCAAAGCTAGTCTATAATATATAAAGCTCGATTCCTACTCACTCACTCACTGACTGATCAGGGGTATTTTTGGGGTATTTAGAGGGGAGAGGGGTAAAATTGTTAGTGTTTGTTTTAAACTAGATTTTTCGACTGCCAGCTTTATTACATTTTTTGAACCAAAAAACAAAATGGCGGCATTTTTTGAGACAACAACTTTTTTGTTTTTCATCCTGAATTTTTTCTTTTTTGGTGGTTGGTTGGGGTTGCCAGGGTGTGTTAAAAAATGTGAGAAAAAAATGGAAAAACAAAATGGCCGCGCCGCCATCTTGGATTGAAAATGCGATTTCGAGGTGTTTTTAGGGAGGTGTCACTCCGAGATGCGCAATTGTTTTTGAAAATTTCTTTTGAGTATTTGTGACATGTATAGTCTTCTTAAGAGATACATTCACAGATTATCAAAAAACAAGATGGCGGCTGAGCCGTCGGCCATTTTGTTGCGATCAAAAAATTCCCAAACTTTGGTAGCTATTTTCCGGCAGATGGCGACACCGGAGTGGGGTACAATGTTCCGGGCGATTGTTGGTCTGTTCCTCGAGTGTTGCCATGAATAGGAAAAAACTACCATTTTGGAAGAAAATTTTCCACCACGGCCCCGGATAGTAGAAAATGGAAATTTCCAAAAATTCCATAAACTTGGAATGCAGTCTGGTGACGTTTGGAGACCCGAATGACATTTCACCATTTTTATGAAAAAAGTCTGGCAACACTGAAAGTTATGGGGAAAAGTTTTTTTTGCGACATGGGTGTCTTTGAAGTTAGTGACAGACAGAAAGAATTATGGCAGAAAAAAAATAAAAATGACGTTTGGTCGGATATACGACCCAGATTATGGGAAAAATCCGAAATGTCAGAAAATCAAGATGGCGGCGGCGTGGGCGGCCATTTTGTAAAAAGTTGAAAATTTCGAAATTTTGGAATTCATTTTTCGAGTAGTTGGCAACATTTGGGAAAAACGAGTTGTATGAGGCGGTTGTGTGTCTTGTCGAGAGGTTTCGCTTGGATGAAGAAATTTCTCCAGTGTTGCCACACTTTGGGAGATTTGGTCCAAAAATGTCGAAAGTAGAAATAACGACTTCCGGTCAAAAATTTGGATGACGCCTCCTGCAAAGGGGTCGTGCAAATGACATTTGACCATTTTCATCTCGATCACCTGGCAACACTGGGAGCTACGGGGAAAAGTATTTTTTTCGACATGGGTGTCTTTAAAGTTAAGGACGGACAGAAGGAGATATGGCAGAAAAAATCCAAAAATGTGGTTTGGTCGGTTATACGACCCAGATTATGGGAAAAATCCGAAATGTCAGAAAATCAAGATGGCGACCGAGTGAGCGGCCATTTTGTAAAAAGTTTCAGATTTCTGATTTTTCAAATGCATTTTTCGGGCAGTTGGCAACATTTGGGAAAGTCGAGTTGTATGGGGCGATTACGTAGTTTGTCCAGGAGTATCGTTTGGGAAAACAAAAATTTCCAGTGTTGCCATACTTTGAGAGTTTTGGTCCAAAAATGTAAAAAATGGAAATAACGACTTTCGGTCAGAAATTTGGATGACGCCTCCTGCAAATAGGTCAAACTAATGACATTTGACCATTTTCAACTCGATCACCTGGCAACACTAAGAGTTACAGGATTTCAAAATTTCAGGACATGGCTGGTTTAAGGAAATGTAGAAACAAATGAATTCGGGATTGGGTGAAGTTAGAAAAAAAGTAAAAATGGGGTTCGGCGCGGAAAATGGTCCAGATTAAGGCAAAAATGCAAAATTTTGGAAATCCAAGATGGCCGCCAAGCGTTCACCCGTTTTCCTAAAGGGACTAAATTCTCCATACAAATTGTATGTAGGGGGGCTTAGCTAACGTAGAAAAAGGCGAGGCCGAAGGCCGAGCAATAGCTTAAAGCCTGTGAGTCGCCATAGATTTATTTTTAATGCGTCAAAAAAGGACTAGAGCCCAGTGACAGACAGAAAGGCGAGGCCGAAGGCCGAGCGATGGTTCAAATCCCGAGAGTTACCATAGTTAAACTTGTTTTGCGTCAAAAAAGCACAAGAGCACAGTGACAGACAATAAACACCCCCTGTAATTTTTGCGAGGCCGAAGGCCGAGGTCCGAATGCGAGGCCGCAGGCCGAGCGCCGCGTAGGGCGAAGCCCGGAGCGGCCAGCATCGCAGATCTAGCTTTTGTAGCCCGCGTAGCGGGCGACCAAAGCTAGTCTATACTATATAAAGCTCGATTACCACTCACTGACTCACTCACTCACTGATCAGGGGTATTTTTGGGGTATTTAGAGGGGAGAGGGGTAAAATTGTAAGTGTTTATCTCAAACTAGATTTTTCAACACGCAGGTTTTTTAGATTTTTTGAACCAAAAAACAAAATGGCGGCCTTTTTTGAGACACCAACTTTTTTGTCTTTGGTCCTGAATTTTTTCTTTTTTGGGTGTTGATTGGGGTTGCCAAAAGGTGTATTTTGATGTGAAAAAAAAATTAAAAAACAAAATGGCCGCGCCGCCATCTTGGATTGAAAATGAGATTTCGGGGTGTTTTTGGGGAGTCGTAACTTTTTGATGCGCAATTGTTTTTAAAAAATTCTTTTGAGTTTTTGTGACATGTATAGTCTGCTTTACAGCCTCATTTACAGATTATCAAAAAACAAGATGGCGGCTGAGCCGTCGGCCATTTTGTTGCGATCAAAAAATTCCCAAACTTTGACACGAATTTTCCGGTAGATGGCGACACCGGAGTAGGGTACAATGTTCCGGGCGATTGTTGGTCTGTTATTCCAGTGTTGCCATGAATCGGAAAAAACTACCATTTTGGAAGAAAATTTTCCACCACGGCCCCGGATAGTAGAAAATGGAAATTTCCAGAAATTCCAAAAACTTGGTATGCAGTCTGGTGACATTTAGGGACCCGAATGACATTTCACCATTTTTATGAAAAAAGTCTGGCAACACTGAAAGTTATGGGGAAAAGTTTTTTTTGCGACATGGGTGTCTTTAAAGTTAGTGACAGACAGAAAGAATTATGGCAGAAAAAAAATAAAAATGAGGTTTGGTCGGATATACGACCCAGATTATGGGAAAAATCCGAAATGTCAGAAAATCAAGATGGCGGCGGCGTGGGCGGCCATTTTGTAAAAAGTTGAAAATTTCGAAATTTTGGAATTCATTTTTCGAGTAGTTGGCAACATTTGGGAAAGTCGAGTTGTATGAGGCGGTTGTGTGTCCTGTCGAGAGGTTTCGCTTGGGTGAAGAAATTTCTCCAGTGTTGCCATACCTTAGGAGATTTGGTCCAAAAATGTCGAAAGTAGAAATAACGACTTCCGGTCAAAAATTTGGATGACGCCTCCTGCAAAGGGGTCGTGCAAATGACATTTGACCATTTTCATCTCGATCACCTGGCAACACTGGGAGCTACGGGGAAAAGTATTTTTTTCGACATGGGTGTCTTTAAAGTTAAGGACGGACAGAAGGAGATATGGCAGAAAAAATCCAAAAATAAGGTTTGGTCGGTTATACGACCCAGATTATGGGAAAAATCCGAAATGTCAGAAAATCAAGATGGCGACCGAGTGAGCGGCCATTTTGTAAAAAGTTTCAGATTTCTGATTTTTCAAATGCATTTTTCGGGCAGTTGGCAACATTTGGGAAAGTCGAGTTGTATGGGGCGATTACGTAGTTTGTCAAGGAGTATCGTTTAGGAAAACAAAAATTTCCAGTGTTGCCATACTTTGGGAGATTTGGTCAAAAAATGTAAAAAATGGAAATAACGACTTCCGGTTAGAAATTTGGATGACGCCTCCTGCATATAGGTCAAACTAATGACATTTGACCATTTTCATCTCGATCACCTGGCAACACTGGGAATTACGGGAACACAAAATTTTGTGACGTGGGTGTTTTTAAGGCGTTGCTCCTCGGGACTGGGTGAGGATAGAAAAAAACTAAAAATGGGGTTCGGCGCGGAAAATGGTCCAGATTAAGGGAAAAATGCAAAATTTTGGAAATCCAAGATGGCCGCCAAGCGTTCACCCGTTTTCCTAAAGGGACTAAATTCTCCATACAAATTGTATGCAGGGGGGCTTAGCTAACGTAGAAAAAGGCGAGGCCGAAGGCCGAGCGATAGTTTCAAGCCTGTGAGTCGCCATAGATTTATTTTTTATGCGTCAAAAAAGGACTAGAGCCCAGTGACAGCAGTAAGGCGAGGCCGAAGGCCGAGCGATGGTTCAAATCCCGACAGTCGCCATAGATTTACTTGTGTTGCGTCAAAAAAGCAAAAGAGCCTTGCGACGAACGATAAACGCCCCGTGTAATTTTTGCGAGGCCGAAGGCCGAGCTCCGAATGCGAGGCCGCAGGCCGAGCGCCGCGTAGGGCGAAGCCCGGAGCGGCCAGCATCGCAGATCTAGCTTTTGTAGCCCGCGTAGCGGGCGACCAAAGCTAGTTCTCTGTATAAAGATGATCTTCTGTAGGGTCCGCAGGCAGGCGCGCTGTTTTTAAGCGGAAAGTCACATTATTAGCATCACTGTCTATGTGACCCCTTGTGTTCCCGGAGGGTATCGCGGAAGAAGATGCCTGTTGTTCCTTTTCTGTGTTTCGAATTGGTGTGTTTGTGTTTCCAGTCTTTGGTTGTTTACTCATACATAGAGGACACTTCCATCTATCCTTGCGTTCCATTATGAAAGATTGTGTCTCAAACTCAGAAATGAAACGGAGACTGGTGTGATTTTCTTGGATTTATTTCCGTCTTCGCACGAATATTACAGAAAATGTCCGTTTCGCTCAGCAGCTCGATGGCAAGTGACGAGTATCTGTGATATCTTTTTAAATGTCATATTTCACAGGCAAAGGAATAAAGTCACAAGTAATATACTAGTTCCAAAATAACAGTATCAGATACTCGTCACTGTCATTGCGTATTTTAATACAAAAATTATATTATTGCACAAAATAAGTGTAGTAATCTTACAACTCGGCCATCCTTTATTAAGTGAGACCTCTCACTTATCTAATTATAATGCCAACCTACGAGTAACAACACATAATTTAAATAATGACTCAACAATAATTAATAAATATAATTACTAATTAATATACAACAATTACTAATTCATAAATAAAATTAAAATGCCTACTTTTATTTTTACTACCTTGCACAATCTGTCACAATCTACAATCATCTGTGCGGTACCAAATTACTGTACACCATTCGCTATCTGCACTGATTGCTCGTGACTTGTGCTTGCTGGTGTGCTGCACAATCTATCACGATCTGCGATCATCTGTGCGATGTCAATCACTTGAACTTCTAGTAACTTAAAATCCATCTACATAAATCAAAGTTAATTAAATTATATTGCATAACTATTAAGGAAAGTACCAAAATATGTAATTTATGATCATCTGTGCGAAATTGTTAATGTTACAATTCCATTCGCTTTCTGCACTGATTATGACAGTTACAATCGTGTATCTAATCGCAATCACAATCAATATCAATATCAAGTCATCATCATAAATTCTACAACAACAGCAGTCTACGATCATCTGTGCAAGACTAAGTTTA
The DNA here is from genome assembly GCF_963855985.1 of Ostrinia nubilalis. Classification (NCBI taxonomy): domain Eukaryota; kingdom Metazoa; phylum Arthropoda; class Insecta; order Lepidoptera; family Crambidae; genus Ostrinia; species Ostrinia nubilalis. The sequence continues at coordinate 8,110,768 of NC_087118.1, read as the reverse complement.
ATCATTATTTTGCACTGACCGTTATTTCTGAACATCATTGACTTATCAATCAACTACAAAATAAAATCCAATCAAAGCGTACCTAAACAATTTATAATAGACTCATTCATTATTCCCTTCATCACTATCATTACGTTCATTGTCACTTTCACTTGCCTCAGTGGAACAATCATTAAAAACAAAGACAAAGACAAAGACAAAGACAAAGACAAAGACAAAGACAAAGACAAAGACAAAGACAAAGACAAAGACAAAGACAAAGACAAAGACAAAGACAAAGACAAAGACAAAGACAAAGACAAAGACAAAGACAAAGACAAAGACAAAGACAAAGACAAAGACAAAGACAAAGACAAAGACAAAGACAAAGACAAAGACAAAGACAAAGACAAAGACAAAGACAAAGACAAAGACAAAGACAAAGACAAAGACAAAGACAAAGACAAAGACAAAGACAAAGACAAAGACAAAGACAAAGACAAAGACAAAGACAAAGACAAAGACAAAGACAAAGACAAAGACAAAGACAAAGACAAAGACAAAGACAAAGACAAAGACAAAGACAAAGACAAAGACAAAGACAAAGACAAAGACAAAGACAAAGACAAAGACAAAGACAAAGACAAAGACAAAGACAAAGACAAAGACAAAGACAAAGACAAAGACAAAGACAAAGACAAAGACAAAGACAAAGACAAAGACAAAGACAAAGACAAAGACAAAGACAAAGACAAAGACAAAGACAAAGACAAAGACAAAGACAAAGACAAAGACAAAGACAAAGACAAAGACAAAGACAAAGACAAAGACAAAGACAAAGACAAAGACAAAGACAAAGACAAAGACAAAGACAAAGACAAAGACAAAGACAAAGACAAAGACAAAGACAAAGACAAAGACAAAGACAAAGACAAAGACAAAGACAAAGACAAAGACAAAGACAAAGACAAAGACAAAGACAAAGACAAAGACAAAGACAAAGACAAAGACAAAGACAAAGACAAAGACAAAGACAAAGACAAAGACAAAGACAAAGACAAAGACAAAGACAAAGACAAAGACAAAGACAAAGACAAAGACAAAGACAAAGACAAAGACAAAGACAAAGACAAAGACAAAGACAAAGACAAAGACAAAGACAAAGACAAAGACAAAGACAAAGACAAAGACAAAGACAAAGACAAAGACAAAGACAAAGACAAAGACAAAGACAAAGACAAAGACAAAGACAAAGACAAAGACAAAGACAAAGACAAAGACAAAGACAAAGACAAAGACAAAGACAAAGACAAAGACAAAGACAAAGACAAAGACAAAGACAAAGACAAAGACAAAGACAAAGACAAAGACAAAGACAAAGACAAAGACAAAGACAAAGACAAAGACAAAGACAAAGACAAAGACAAAGACAAAGACAAAGACAAAGACAAAGACAAAGACAAAGACAAAGACAAAGACAAAGACAAAGACAAAGACAAAGACAAAGACAAAGACAAAGACAAAGACAAAGACAAAGACAAAGACAAAGACAAAGACAAAGACAAAGACAAAGACAAAGACAAAGACAAAGACAAAGACAAAGACAAAGACAAAGACAAAGACAAAGACAAAGACAAAGACAAAGACAAAGACAAAGACAAAGACAAAGACAAAGACAAAGACAAAGACAAAGACAAAGACAAAGACAAAGACAAAGACAAAGACAAAGACAAAGACAAAGACAAAGACAAAGACAAAGACAAAGACAAAGACAAAGACAAAGACAAAGACAAAGACAAAGACAAAGACAAAGACAAAGACAAAGACAAAGACAAAGACAAAGACAAAGACAAAGACAAAGACAAAGACAAAGACAAAGACAAAGACAAAGACAAAGACAAAGACAAAGACAAAGACAAAGACAAAGACAAAGACAAAGACAAAGACAAAGACAAAGACATTTATTTGCAAAGAATAGGTTGATACAGATAGTGTTGTAAATACAAAGTGCTCTATTCTGCTAAAATACATTAACATGCAAATTTTTGTCCAGAAATTCATGAACACTGTAAAAGCAGGAAGTGGTTAGCCATTCCCTGAGCTTTCTGGTCATTACTTTTGCAGGACCTATTTTAAATCTTTCAGGAATTTTGTTATAAACCTTAATGCACATAGAATAACAATTTTTATGACAAAGTGCGATTTTTGGGCAGAAGTCAAATACTAGTCTATTTGCTGACCTTGTGTTTCTCGGGTATACCTCAGCAGCAGTTTTAAACAATTTTGGATGTTGTGTTACAAATTTGTAAATTTCAAGTATGTACATCCCGGGAACAGTGAGTATGCCTAGTTTCACAAATAATGGTTTACATGTTTCAAAGGGCCCTTTACAACATAGAGCTCGTATGCATTTTTTCTGAGCTATGAAAACCCTTTGTATATCGGTACCATTTCCCCAAAGTATGAGCCCATAGCTTATAACAGAAGCAACATATCCGTAGTAGGCACTTAACGATACACTCAGAGAAGTAATTCTAGTCAATATTCGAAGGACGTAAACAAATCTATTAATTTTTTTACACACATTGTCAATATGGCATGAAAAGTTTAAGTTTTTGTCCAATAAGATACCTAAAAATGTCAAATTATTTACGTGGTCCAAGGTTATTTCATTATTATAATTTATGTCCATTTTAATTTCTTTACGTCCTTTTACATTAAATTGTATATATTTAGTTTTAGCTAAATTAGCAGTCAGATTATTAAGGTTTAGCCATTTCATTATGTCATTTATAGTATTGTTAATGTCATATTCATAAAGATTTAATTTGTCAGCGTTACATTTGATTATTACGGAAAGGTCATCTGCAAATAAAATACACCTATGTTTGGTAGCAGATGGTAAGTCGTTTATATAAAGTAAGAAAAGTTTCCTCAATGTTACATTTGAGATTTCTTTGACATTACTCGCAGTGTTAGTGGGTTTTATTGGCTTAGGGTTCAGTTTGCACACCCGACACTTAACTTTTGCTCTCTTTTCTGGTACCATTAGTCTATACAGCTTTTCAGACAGGCCAATGCAATCAAAATCATATCGTTTGTTGCATTGTGAGCATAATACAGTTTCATTTTTTTCCCTTTTCAGCTTACACTTACTGCACACAACTGGATTTTTGCAATAAGATTTGTCGTCTTTTCTTCCCTTAGACTCCATCATTAATTAAAAAAAATAAAAAGTGAAAAAAAAAAATCAAAAAGTCAAAAATACAGCACTGGCAAAAAGCAAAAAGTAACTTTCTAGTCTCTCTGGCGGTGGGATTTGAACTTGGGTTCACTGCGTATTGAAAAAATTAAGCCAGGGATGAATCTTATCAAATGCAAAAATTATATCTTTTATTTCCCTTTCTAGTTAATGGCGTGTCTTCGACTAAAAATCGATCGTTCGGAAGGATCTTTACAATTCGATAGGGTCCCTGAAATTTCGGTATAAGCTTTTTAGATTTACCTAAATTATCCTTATCTATTACCGTTCTTTCTATTCTAATGAGATCACCTATATTATATGACTTTGCTATTTTCCTATTCTTGTCAAACCTGCGTTTAGCTACTTCTTGATCTCTATCAATTTTCTTTTTAGCATTGGACCTTAACTGCATTAGATCAGCCCCACTGACTAACTGAGAAGTTTCAGTTATCACATCACCTAGCATATTTTCAGTCGTGGTGATCAACTTGCAACCAAACAATAGTTCAGATGGACTTTTACCTGTACTTTTATTTACAGTTGTATTTATACCTAACTGAATGTCACCCACATACTCATCCCAGATATTTTCATTCTTGCCATGACACTTCGTACCGAGAGCGTCAAGTATAGTGCGATTGAAACGCTCAACCTGTCCGTTCGCTCTAGGCGTGGCGACAGCATTCAAAATGTGCTTAATATTTAAACTATCAGTGAATTCCTTGAATTTTGCGCTTGTGAAACACGAACCCCTATCTGTTATCAACCTTGACGGGGTTCCAAATAGCTGAAGTATTCTTTAAAAATTTTAATTGCAGAAGATGTCTTTGTGTCTCTAACAGCACGGATGTTAATAAACTTGGTAAACGCGTCTACGATTGCTAATATGTAAACATTCCCCTTTCTAGAGCGAACGAACGGGCCGAGATGATCCGCATGTAATGTGTGGAATGGCATCTCTATTTTTGGGATTGGGTGTAGAAAACCCTCTTTTTGCCCCGAAGGTGCTTTATGGTGTGCGCATTGTAGACATGCTGCAACGTATTTCTTAGTAAAACGGCGCATCTTAGGAAACCAAAATGTTCCTTTTAATCTATTCAATGTCTTTTCAAATCCAAAGTGGCCTACATCATCGTGGTTCATGCGTAATATCTGCCACCTAACAGCTCTTGGCACCACCCATCGAATACCATCACCTACTATGCGAAAAACATGCTCACCTTTAACTTGATAATTGTTACGCACATCAGCGATAAACTTTGTTTCATCATCACGTAAAATATCTTTTATACGTTTTATTTCCTCATCATTACTTTGCACTGTTGCAATCCAGTCTTTAATTTCCACTTGTAAAACGTCAATTACATGAGTATCATTTTGAGCGGTGGGTTCATCTACAGGAGCACGGCTGAGAGCGTCGACGTGGGCCATACGCGATCCAGCTCTGTACTCAATGCTGTAGTCGTACTCCTGCAGTTGCACCCACCAACGAGCAATTCTAGGAACTAAATCCCTCTTTATTAATGTTGTGCGCAACGCGTTGCAATCAGTCACTATTTTAAATTTCAACCCTAGCAAATACACACGAAAACGGCTCAGCGAGGCAATTACAGCGAGTGTTTCCAAATCGAAAGAATGAAATTTCTGTTCATCCTCCGACGTTTTTCGACTATAATAAGCTACTGGTCGAAACTGTCCATCTTTGTCCTTCTGCATAAGAATACCAGCAACGCCAATTTTCGACGCGTCTGTGTGTAATTCGGTTTCGTAATTAGGATTAAACAATGCTAATACAGGTCGGTCTGTCAATTTTTCCTTAAGGTTATTAAACGCTTTTGTATGTTCATCAGTTCAATTCCACTCAAACTTAGATTTAAGATCTGTCAAGGGACAAGCTAACAACGCAAAATATTTTACGAATCTACGAAAGAAACTTGCAAGTCCTATAAAACGTCTAACATCGTGAACATTTCGTGGCACAGGAAAATTAGAAATAGCAAGTGTTTTCCTTAAGCCTGGCCGGATGCCATTTTCAGAGACGTGAAATCCTAAGAACTCAAGTTCCTTTTGGAAGAAGTAACATTTCTTTAACTTTAGTGTAAAGCCTGCTTCAGCTAAGTGTTTGAATACTTCTTCCAAACGCACGAGACCCTCCTCAAATGAACGCGCAGGAATAAGAATATCGTCCATATAAATAATTACGTATTTCAGCTTTGAAAGTACCTTATTCATAGCCCTTTGGAAAATGGAAGGGGCGTTCGCTAACCCAAAGGGCATTCTTTTAAATTGGTACTGCCCGTCGGGAGTTACAAATGATGTTAAATGCTGAGAAGTCTTGTCAATCGGAATTTGGTAATATCCCGACGCAAGGTCAAGACTAATAAAAAGAGAATTGCCTGATAACCTATCCAATTGGTCGTCAATTAATGGTAAAGGATAATGCTCCTTGCGAGTTTTATTATTTAGGGCCCTAAAATCAACACAAAGCCGCTTTTCGCCCGTTTTATTCTTTACTAAAAGTATAGGACTAGCATAAGGTGAATTGGATTCACACACGATATCAGCATCAATCATCTCTTGTACCATAGATCGCACTAACTCACGTTCCGGATATGACAGTCTATATGGACGGTAAACGACAGGTTGACCATCAGTCAACTTAATTTCCATTTGTACTACATTAGTGTATCCTAAATCGTGTAAACCCGAAGAAAAACAACACTCATAACGTTTAAGCAGACCTTTCAGCTTTTCAATTTCACCTCCATTTAAGTGTTCACCAAAGTTTAGTTCTGAATCAACATTAGGATCACTAAAATCTATTTTATTAACATCTAAATAATTTGCAGTGCTAACGACTCGGGTAATTAAGGAATCTTTACTCAAAATTAATAATTTACTACTGAAATTGTGAACTAATAACACTCCTGCACCATTTTCTAAATTATATTCTCCAGGTAATAGATAAAATTCACTGTCAGGCAAACCTCAAACTGAACCTCTAACATATATGGGCCCTGAGTAATTAGAATCTGAAAATATTGGTATAGTCATCATTTGGTTTGGTTGAACCTCAACATTATCTTTTAGAAATAAATGTAATTTCGCATTATCCTCTCTTTTAATCATTAAATTATCAGATGTTTTAATTATAACAATCCCCGGTTTTTCAGTAAAAGTATGCCCAATCAATACTGGATATTTAATAACACCATCCTCAACTATGTAAGCGTCAATTTTCTCTGTAATGTCATGAATCTCAACTTCCACATGTGCTAAACCTATAGGTACAGTTATATTGTTTCCTAAACCTCTCATAGCCGGTAATTCTCCAGTAGACCAAATAATTCCCATTTTCACTGCTTCACTACGTTGGATCAATGTAAATTGACTGCCAAGATCTATATATCCATCTGTTGTATTACCATTTATTTTCACCGGAATAAAATACTTGTTATTACCAGAATTATCTAAATTAATTTGCATCACAAGTTTGTCTGACGTTTTCTCGTTATTTTTATTTGTATCAGTTGGCAACCGTGGGCAATTAATAGTTGAATGCCCTAGTCTATTACAAACGTTACACTTTAGTATCTTTTTGGGACACTTGAAACTAAAATTACCAGACTCATTACAGTTATAGCAAACAATCGATGCACTAGTTTGAGTCCTAGGTTTTCCGTCATTATTTGTAAATTGTTTTTGGTTCGGATTAACGTTACCACCTAAACCCCGTTTTTCTTGTCCAGTCACCTTAATTCGTTCACTTTCCCTAGTTTGTTGTTTTATCGATTGAAAATAATTAAGCACTTGTTCCGGTTCCTGGCATTTAGCTGCCTTCGCACCTAATCTCAAAGAACGATCCTCTATACCATACAATAAGCAATCAACAGCTCGCTTTCCAAATATTTCGCAGCGATTTAATAAATTATTTTTTTCATAATAGTACAACTCCAGTGATTCATTATATTTTACCCGCTTAGACAACATTTCGGTCAACAATTCTGCATAATCATCACTGCTAGGAAAGGAATCAACAAGTTTATTTTTCCACTCAGGCCAGGAAAATGACATCGTAGGCAATGCTTGATACTATGTACGCGCGACCCCTACCAAACGCGGCAGAGCATAATGAATAATTTGGTCATTACCCCAATTATATAACTTCGCACATTCCTCCACTTTATTAAGCCACATATGTATGGTCTGCCCTTTAACCATAGGGTCAAATTCGGGTATGACATTGCCTAGCATTGGAAACTTATTGCCCTCTGGCTTAGTATTACTCAACGATTTAACTAATTCAGTCAAAAACAACTGAGTCTCACTATTAGCAAAAACACGAGATTTCTTACCTGGTGGTGGTGTTCTACTTACGGTGCTACTCGATGAGCTGCTTCCACGATCAGATGATACGCGCCTGCGCCTGCGCCTCGAACGTTGCTTCTCTCCTCGGCTCCTCTCCGTGCTGCGGCTTGGTCGGTGTTCGTGTCTGCGTCTACGGCTCGGTTTCCGGGATTTTCTCCTTTTTCTCCGCGTCATCGGTCGACTTTCTCGTTCACTTGTTTCAGTTGATACACTACGTGAGATTCTACGACGTCTGGAACGCTTCGATTTCAGCGATTTATCCAAGCTTCCTGCATGTTCACGACGACGCTTGTGTCTTGGTTCTTCGATGTCTGGAGTATATCGAGAACGGCTTTTTCGAGAACTCTTGCTATCATCTTGAACTTCATCCATGACTTGTTACCGGTTTCCGTTGTAAATTCAAATATGTTGGTGGTAGGAAAAAAAAATGTCCGGGTGCTATTTCTTGAAAATAGTGGGTGTGTTGTATCGATCCCACTTCTGAGTTGAAAGATTGTGTCTCAAACTCAGAAATGAAACGGCGACTGGTGTGATTTTCTTGGATTTATTTCCGTCTTCGCACGAATATTACAGAAAATGTCCGTTTCGCTCAGCAGCTCGATGGCAAGTGACGAGTATCTGTGATATCTTTTTAAATGTCATATTTCACAGGCAAAGGAATAAAGTCACAAGTAATATACTAGTTCCAAAATAACAGTATCAGATACTCGTCACTGTCATTGCGTATTTTAATACAAAAATTATATTATTGCACAAAATAAGTGTAGTAATCTTACAATTAGGTCAAATAGTTTTTGACTGATATTAGCACACTCCAAGTACGTCAACCTGCAGCTCATGCACTGTATAACGTTTCTCCTGGGCAACGTGTTCTTGCACCCACCACATATTTTCTGTGCAGTACTCATGATGAATCAGTGAAAATACAAAAAGATTGATAGAAGTATTGATCTTATCTCTCTGTACCCACAACGTGAGCGATGGTTCGACGTGTGACTGTGTGGGATCCTGCTGCAGGCGTTTCCTCCTTATCGAGTGGTGAAGGCTATCCGTATAGTTTTTGTAAACAAGTTCGCTTTGCACTGTCACTACAAGATGAGTCACTGTCCGTTGAATCGACGAGTTGGAAGTTTTGATTGCAATTTTTACACACAATTCACACTACAGCTTGGAGCCGATTTCACAGTTCGCAGGCACGATTATTCCTGCTTCTAATGGTGTATAATTTAAAGCGTAACTCAGACTTTTTACTACATTTTGCAATAATAAATCACGGAGACTCTAATACACGTCTATTTTTGACGAGGGCTACCCTCCTCCTCACAATATATGCACAAAGCTGAGGTCCAGGCTGAAGGATTCTACCCTAGACGCTTTAGCGATTTCGAGAGCCTACTTTTTGCCCAAGAAGAACACCTAACGTTCACAAATAAAGCTTTTTACATTTTATTATACTTTTTAATTTAAGATATTGCTTATATCAATCGTAAATCGTAATTGTAAACAAATACGTTTTTGATGTACACACGCCCACACTGTTAACTATCCATTTCCGTTTTTGCTCTCGCTTTAATCAAATGGTGATTCTTTGCGATAGAACGAGATGACATGACTTTCAATGGGCAGTTAACACTGTTGGCGATAGTACTATTGGAATATAGGCTTCTTCAATGAAAATCAGTTCTTGAAATAACAGAAAACTTGTTTTATTTACTTCGATATACATGACACGCAAGAAGACGAATTAGAATGAAAAAAATGGCCGTCAATGTTGCCATAACAAACAAACCATAAAGTTAAATTTTCTTATTTTTTTTTATATCCAACACTCCCACTAAAATTTAACTCCTTCAAACTAATATCAAACAAAAATTATTCAACTCTATCTAAAATCTGATCTCTGAGATATGCAAAAGTTTGAGTGGGCAGCGCTTTAGTCAAAATGTCTGCTAATTGAAAATTGCTTGGAACATAATTAATTTTAACTAAACCCAGTTTAACTTTTTTCCTTATGAAGTAATACTTAACATCTATATGTTTCGTACGCTTGTGGTAAACAGGGTTATTAATTAATTTGATTGCACTCTGATTATCCACATTTAATGTGATACAGTCATAACTTTCATCCAAGTCTGACAATAGCTGCTGCAACCACAATTTTATCTCTTTAGCACACTCACTGGCAGCTACAAACTCAGCCTCTGTAGTGGAAAGAGCAATGGTCTTCTGTTTCTGACTGGACCATGTAATGGGTCCTCCATTCATCATAAACAAATATCCCGTAGTGGATTTACGTGTATCAATATCATTTGCAAAATCTGAATCTGAAAACCCAACAAGACCCTTGCTTTCTCCATTATATTTTATACACAAATGTTTAGTTTTAATTAAATATCTAATTACACGTTTAACAGCATTTACATGTTGTGGACTTGGGTTGTTTACATATCTGCTTAATACATTGACAGAAAATGAAATATCTGGCCTTGAGACAGAACTCAGAAACAGTAAGCAACCTATAGCCTCTCTATAAGGAAAGTCAACAACAGTTTCATCCAAATTCTTTGAAATAATAACATTGACATCTGCTGGAGTGCTGGCAGGATTTGCATTACTCATACAAAATTTCTCAATAATCTGATTAATTTAATTTTCCTGATGAATGTACATACTGTTATTCATACACTCTATTTGCATGCCCACAAAATACTTGAACTTTAACTCTTTGATTTTAAAAGCTTGCTTTAAATATTCTAAAATCTCATTTATAAGTTTTTTATTTGAAGATATTACAAGGGCATCATCGACATAAATTATTAAGAATACTTTAGTCCCATCAAAAATTCCTATGTAAATACAATTATCAGCTTGAGATTGAACAAAACCATATTTAAGCAAAAAATCTGTAAATGTTTTGTTCCAGCATCTAGATGCTTGTTTTAAGCCATACAGCGACTTATTTAATTTTAACACAAAATCACCCTCAATTGACCTCAGGTATATCTATAAAAATATCCTCTTCAAGATACCCGTTTAAAAATGCAGTCTTTACATCAAATTGTTGAATTTCTAAGTTATACTTTGCAGCAATAGAAAGCATAATTCTCATTGAATCGTAACGAGTTGTTGGAGAGAATATTTCCTGATAGTCAACATCCTTAATCTGATTAAAACCTCGTGCACATAAACGAGCCTTATAGCGTACAATTTCTTTATTCTCATTCCTCTTTACAGTAAAAACCCACTTTGTAGTAAGGGTTCGTTGATCAGACCTTTTGACCGCAGTCCAGGTATTGTTTTCTTTATGTGCAGACAATTCTTCTTTTATAGCCTTAGACCATTCATCTTTTTGTGGACTATTCAGTGCCTCTTCATAGGTCTGAGGCAATGAAAGCTCTACGAGATTTGCTTCATAGTTTCTATTGATTCGTGGTCTTAAATTTATTGTGCGTATTGTTGAGTCTTCTAATTCTCGAGATGGTTCATAGTCCGGGTCATCACTGTTATCAGCGGTACAACTCATCATGCTGTCTTCACTCTCCGCTGACGGGCTGTCAACTAGAGTATCATTCCCATTAGATTCCTGTGTTTCACACTCATTTTCATTTGAAACTTCATCATCAACAATACTTATTTGAGCAATATTTTTCCTAGTGCTTGGCACATGATGTTCGTCAAACATAACATTTCTTGAGATTGTTATTTTCTTTGTATTTATATCATACATTCTGTAGTTCATGTTGTCATAACCAACAAGTATCATCTTTCTGCTCTTCTTCTCCAACTTCGTTCTCATTTGATCTGGAACATGAACATATCCGATACTGCCAAACACCTTAACATGTCCTAATTGGGGTTTGATCCCGTTCCACAGTTCAAAAGCTGTTGTATTTGGAGTCTGGCTGGAGGACGTTCTATTCAATATGTATGTCGCACATTGTACAGCTTCTGCCCACAGCTCCAATGGGACATCTCGCGCATACAGCATTGAACGTGCACTCTCTACTATGGTACGATTTTCCCGTTCTACTCGACCATTTTGTTCGGGTGTATATGGTGCAGTACGCTCATGAACTATCCCCTCTCGCTCCAGATACTCCCTAAAAACTTGATTTACATACTCTGTTCCATTGTCAGTATGTAGTATACGGACATTGTGCATGAATTTATTTTTGATCATAGCATTGTACTTCTTGAAGGCTTCCATTACATCACTTTTGTATTTAATAAAATATACATGCCTGTAACTTGTTGCAGCGTCTTTGAAAAGTAAGAAATATCTCATACCTTGAATAGATGGGATGCTCATAGGTCCACGGACGTCGCTATAAACTAAGTCACCTGGCTGTAGTTCTCCTCGCTCAGATTTGTGAAATGGGAACTTGCATTGCTTCCCATATGCACAAGATTCACACACAAAATTGCCTTGTCCATTATCATTCCAGTCCCTGCACAACACTATTTGTACTCATGTTTTTAATTTGTTTTAGATTAATATGTCCTAACTTTTCATGCCACATTTTCATATCACTTTGATTATTTTGAACTAAGTTACATGTATCAGGAACCACTGTTTTAATGTTCAACTCATATAAATTGTTTTCTCTAATAATTGCACTCATCACTACTTTGTTGTTTTTATAAATCAGGGCACTTGTGTCTTTCTTTACAATAGAATAGGATTTTCGTATTATCACACCTTCAGAGAATAAGTTTCTTCTCAAACTTGGAACATACAACACGTCATTCAGTTCACTGATCTCCCACTGTCCATTGACATATCTTTGTATCATCACTTTTCCAATACCAGATACTTCCACGGATTGTTTATTTCCAAGTGTCAATGATTTCTGCTTACATTCAGTTAGTTCCAGAAAGAAATCCTTTCTATATGTCATGTGGGCAGAGGCACCACTATCTAAAATCCAGGTATTCTCTTCAGCATTGCATGAATTACTCTCCACATAAAATGCTAACATATCTGCACCTTCTTGCTGAGGTTTTCTATTCTTGGATTTTTTAGGAGCACGACATTCTCTAGCAAAATGCCCCCGCTTGCCACAATTATAGCATTCAAATCTATGTTTATTTGCTGTATTATTCTGAGTTGTATTGCTCTCACTCGCTACTGGTTTATTTTGTTTGGGCTTTGCTTTCCACCCCTTATTGGCAACAAGGAGGGCTGTTTCTTGTTCCTCTTCACCTGCTAAGCTCGCCTCTTCGTCCAATAAACGTGCAGTTAGATTAACAACAGTTTGTTATTTCGGGTCTCAGTGCTCTATATTTGGAGGGCAAAGTTCCCAAAATTTTTGTGATAATTGCCATGTCACTGATGGATTCACCGCTTTCTTTTAGTTGTTTAGCTAAGGTTTCCACTTTTGATATGATGTGTTGAGCTACACTGTCACCCGGTGACATCTTGTACTGGTAAAATTTCTGATGTATTAACATTTTGCACAGTTCACTCTTTTGTTCATATATGGATTCTAACTTAGACATAATTTCTAATGCAGTTTCGCAATTTTCTATAAGTGTAATCTGTTTGAAGTCCATTGAGGAAGTTATAATGAACATTGCCATGCCATCGCTTTTCATCCACTCTGTACAGTCTCCATGTGGTTTTGGTTTCGAGATATCTATTCCTTTAGCCTTCAAAGCGCACTTTATTTGAAATTTCCATTGGCGAAAGTTGTTTCCATCAAACTTTTCAAAATTCGTTGCCCGCATGGAATCCATTTTGAGGTTATTTTGCCAAAGATTTCTCACACACGATCCTAACTTTTTCTTTGCTTATTTCGTCTGTACTTCTATTTCCAGAATCTCCTGGGCCCATAACCTATTGGAATATAGGCTTCTTCAATGAAAATCAGTTCTTGAAATAACAGAAAACTTGTTTTATTTACTTCGATATACATGACACGCAAGAAGACGAATTAGAATGAAAAAAATGGCCGTCAATGTTGCCATAACAAACATAAACCATAAAGTTAAATTTTCTTATTTTTTTTATATCCAACAAGTACCATTATGTGCCTATAATGCCTAATGAATAAGCTAAATTTATCAAAACTGTTATAACCCTCTCTTAAATAATGTAATCTAACACAAAACGGACAGGACGTAACAAATCGCTGTATGTAACTACTAGTTGTTTGAAAAAAAAATAGAACGATAATAACCGATTAAAAACCGAAAACCGGTTTTTTTTCTTGGAAACCGAAAAAAAAAACGGTTTTTGATAAACTTTCGGTTTTGCATACCCTAGTCATAAGTAGGGGTTGCAAATACTCGCTAGTTTTCTGTTTCGAATATTCGAATATTTTTTCAGTGATATTCGAATATTATTCGAATATTCGAATATTTTCAAAAAATAAAAAAGTAGGTAGGGGAGATGGGCCCAAAGCGGGTAACTTAAGGTTTGTGTCAATAAAAAAGACGTTACTGCAGTTGCAAAGTTATATATTTTTAATAATTCGTACAAGTATGTATTAAACTTTGTAATAAAAACTAAAAATCACTTCTCTTGTAACAAATCACTTCAAAAATTTAAGAACTAATCAGTCGGTCATTTTACCCGGTTTGCCCGCAGGGGGTGCCCAAAGCGGGTATGGCCGCTGGGGCAAAACGGGTCGAGACTGGGCAAGGCGAGGTACTGACGTTGGCTTTGGCTTTCTTAATGTTAGTTCTATATCTCTTTTCAAAGGCTTTACACCAATCTTCTCCAGCAGTTTGACTTTTGAAAGGGTGCGGAATTCTATTGCTCTCTGCATATTGATATACGTAAGATAAAAATCCGATTTTGTCAGACCAAAAAAAAGATTAAATCCATGTGAAACAAGACTTCTATCAATTCATATTCTTGTTCAGCCAAAACAACAAAAATTACCTATGAAAGTACCATTTTTGTATCCATATATAATTAGAATAAGAATAAGAAGCGGTTACCCGTTTTACCCATACCCGCTTTGCCCAAAAGATACTTTTTCACGTTTTGTAAAATAATTTCAAAATCTTAATCAGAAATGTTGCTCAAACAATAAGAATTCTACGCTGTTTTAATGCAGAATAATACACAAGTAACAGATTCAACACAACTTTAAACAGAATGAAGTAATTCATATTCACATATCTTGATATTTTTTTGTGAAACAGGCAAATAAAAACATTCGCGTCTCGGAGCTCCGCCGCGCGTCGCCGATGTTTCGGCCAAACTGATTCGTGTCGAAACGAGTTCGGGCGTTGCCACGAAACGCACACATGTGCCCAATCGGCTTGTATACGTGAATAACGAAGGCTACCCGCTTTGGGCGGTATACCCGCTTTGGGCTCACCTCCCCTACTTAAATTATCAGTTTTTATTGTTTTAGGAACTTAATTTTTAATAGTAACAATATAGTTCAAAATTAAAAACAGTTATTAAATTCTTATACAAATTAACAAGTCTTCTTCTTTTATAAACAAAATAATCAATGATGTCAAAAAGTAAACTAAAACTTAAATTTCTTTATTTAACAAATGCGATGCATTCCTAACCATCATTTAGCTTTAATCAATACAGCCTCAGTGTTATTCTAAAATCAAAATAATATTATCAATTTCTTAAACATACCTAATAGGAAAAGAATGTTCTTATAAATCTCACAATTATACATTAAAACATTTTAACCAAAATAATTATAAAGTTCTCAAACAAATAAAGTCTTTAACTAGTTAATAATAAAAACAAAAAGTATCAAAAATTTAAAGGTGTCTTATAGACATTGTAGTATAATTTTCATTATAGTTATTAATAAATCAGGTTCATAAAATCACAATAGGCATAGACACAGCGCAAAATAACATGTAATTATTTGCAAATTCTTTGAAAATACGATCGAAGAAAACTTAACGCGTCTATAGAATCATCGCTTAACTTACATCTAAGGTGATTATTGTTGTAATACAGATAACAAAATGTCTGACAGTGCTGCCACCTAGTGTATGTATGTGTAATGTGTTCTAACTACGGGTTTGTCAAATAAATAGTAGTCTGTGCTGAACAACCAATGCGTTTTATTAGGTTATGGGCCCAGTCCCGACTTTTTTGTAAAAATTACCAGTTTAATTCACATTGAGTTGCACAAGAATGGCTGTGAACTTGTTAGTAAACGTTCCCAAGTTACGCGGACGAGAAAATTATGACGAATGGGCTTTTGCCGCCGAAAATTACCTCCTCCTAGAAGGCTTGGAAAACAGCATCAAGCAGGAAGATTGTGATGGCGTCAACGCTTCAAATGATGCGAAGACAAAGGCAAAATTGATTATGACCATCGATCCGTCATTGTATGTCCATATAAAAGGCGTAAACTCAACCAAGGCATTATGGGACAAACTCAAGAATATGTTTGACGACTCCGGTTTTACTCGCAGAATAAGTTTACTCAGAAACCTGATCTCGATAAGACTCGAAAACTGTGATAACATGACTGCATACGTTACTCAGATAATAGAAACATCTCAAAAACTTAGCGGAACCGGGTTCAACATAAATGATGAGTGGGTGGGCTCATTGCTTTTGGCCGGTTTACCAGAGAAATATGCGCCGATGATAATGGCCATTGAACACTCCGGAATTAATATAACAGCAGATGCAATCAAAACAAAATTATTGGATTTAGAAGTCAGTACCGGAAGTGAAAATTGCATAGAAACAGCATTTGCCGCCAAACACGTGCAGCGTAACAAATATGGCGTCTCTCATTCGTACAACAACAAAAGTAATAATTCAGCAATGAGAAATACGCAAGCTGAGTCAAGTAATTCAAGTGTGAAATCGACCAATGGAAAGACAATAACTTGCTATAATTGTAAAAATGTTGGCCACTTCAAGAATAAATGCCCATACAAGAACAAAGCATTCCAGAAAAATAAACAAATGAATGCATTTAGTGCCGTATTTTTGAATGGCTCATTTAGTAAGCAAGATTGGTACATTGACTCCGGGGCAAGTTTTCATATGACATGCAACAAAGACTGGTTGAGGAATGTGTCTGAAAATCCACAAGTTACAAGTATTATGGTTGCCAACAACAACAAAGTTGAGGTTATGTGTTGTGGTGAAGTACAAGTTACAACTTCTGTACATGGCAAAGAGTGTGATGTGATCATAAAGGATGTGCTGTATGTACCCAGCTTGGCCACCAACCTGATATCTGTGAGCCAAATGATCAACAATGGAAGCAAACCATCTTTCAAGTCTGATGAATGCCGTGTATACAACCAAAACAATATGTTGATAGCTACAGCATCACTGGAGAATGGCATTTACAAGTTGAACTTGAGTGAAAATACCAGTTCTTGTCCAGCAGTAGCAGCAGTGGTTGACAACAGAACTTGGCATAGACGTATGGCACATATCAACAACAGAGCTCTCAATTTGATGAAAAATGGAGCAGTTGAAGGCATAAATTTTCCTGATGAAAGCAACATAAACATGACAAGCTGTAAAGTGTGTTGTGAAGGGAAGGCAACCAGGTTACCTTTCACACATGTTGGCACAAGAAGCTCTGATGTTCTGGAAGTGATACATGCTGACATTTGCGGCCCAATGGAGACAAAGTCAATTGGAGGCTCCCGCTACTTTCTGACTTTAGTAGATGATTATAGCCGCATGTTGTTCATCTATTTTTTGAAGAGTAAAGATGAAGCACTGAATTGTTTTAAGGAATTTAAGAGTATGGTAGAAAACCAAAAGAATAAAACAATTCAAGTATTCAGAACAGACAATGGTAAGGAATTCTGCAACAGTGCCTTTGATAGTTTTTTGAAGAGTTGTGGAATAATACACCAGCGAACCAACCCCTATACTCCGGAACAAAATGGTTTAGCTGAAAGACTAAATCGTACCATCATAGAAAAAGCAAGATGCTTACTGTTTGACGCAAATCTAACAAAGAGGTTCTGGGCAGAGGCTTCGCACACAGCTGTATACCTGAGAAACCGTTCTATTTGTGCAGGTTTGAACAGCAAGACCCCTTATGAAATGTGGACAGGGCAGAAACCAAACCTTGAACATGTTCGCATCTTTGGTAGCAAGGTTATGGTCCACACTCCCAAAGAAAAGAGGTTAAAATGGGACAGAAAAGCTACAGAATACATATTGATTGGTTACCAAGATAATGTCAAGGGTTACAGAGTATATAATCCTAGCAATGGCACGATAACAACAAGTAGAAATGTCATAATAATGGAAAACAAAGATGATGATCACTGCAGCAATAGCCAAATGTTGGTAGAAAACAGTGAAGAAATATTGCAAAATGTAGTTTCAGAGGGGAATTGTGAACAGAATACCTCAGATGAAGAAATGGATAAATCTCTAGAATACCATGATGTTGAAACTACTGTACCAACTGCAGAGGAACCTGAACCTGAAATACAGCCACCACCACCTGTAACACAGGAAGAATCTGGACGTGGAAAGAGAATAAGAAGACCACCTAAGAAGTATGGTTTTCTAAACATGACAGTTGCTAATGAAAATGAAATGGATGAAGGTTTTCTGACATTTACTGAAGCTATGAGTGGATCTGAACAGGAAAGTTGGAAGAAAGCTATTGCAGAAGAATTAAGATCATTTGAAGAAAACAGTGCATGGGAGTTAGTTAGTGTACCTGAAAATGGAACTCTAGTAAAATGCAAGTGGGTGTTTAAAAAGAAAAGTGATGTAGACAATAAAGTGCGTTACAGAGCTCGATTAGTGGCGAAAGGGTATTCGCAAGTGCCTGGTGTAGATTATGAAGAGACATTCTCTCCCGTTGTGAGACACTCGACATTGAAACTCTTGTTTGCCTTGTCAGTGAAATTAGGACTTAATGTAAGTCACTTAGATGTTACCACTGCATTTTTGAATGGTGAGTTTAAGGAAAACATTTTTATGGAATTACCTGAAGGTTTTAATAATGCTAAAGATTGTAATTGTGATAATAAAGTTTTGTTGTTGAAAAAGGCAATTTATGGCCTCAAGCAATCTTCTCGTGCATGGTACCAAAAAGTTGACACTTGTTTGAATGACCTGGGTTTTAAAAGATCTGAGCTAGAGCCTTGCCTTTATACAAAAATGAGTAATGATGTAAAGTTAATTATTGCCTTATATGTTGATGACTTTCTTGTGTTCTCAAATAATAGCACTGAAACTAGTAAATTAGTAGAAATATTGAGTGAAAAATTTAAGTTGAAAGATCTGGGTGAAATTAAAAATTGTTTGGGAATGCGTGTAACTGTTGATAAAGAACTGAATGTTATTAAATTAGACCAAGAGCAGTATATTGAGAAATTGTTAACAAAGTTTAATATGTCAAATTGTAAAATGTCTGATACTCCTATAGAAGTTAAAATTAATTTGAAAAAAGCTGAAGTTTGTGATAAACAATTACCATATCAAAGATTAATTGGCAGTTTAATGTACCTTGCTGTGTTAACTAGGCCTGACATTGGATATGCTGTAAGTTTCTTAAGTCAATATAATAATTGTTATGATAATTGTCACTGGACACATGCAAAAAGGATCTTGAAATATCTAAAGAAAACTAAAAGTTATTGTATATATACAATATGTAAATGATGAATCAGAATTGCATGGTTTTGTTGATGCCGACTGGGCAAGCAATTCTTTAGATAGAAAATCTTTTACTGGATATTGTTTTTTAATGTGTGGTTCTGTTATCTCTTGGCAAACTAAAAAACAGAGTACTGTGGCCCTGTCAAGCACCGAGGCAGAGTACATGGCGAAGAAGAAGCTTCCAGGGAAGCAATTTACTTGAGAAATTTGTTTATAGAAATTACTGGTGTGTCATGTACACTAAACTTGTTTAATGACAGTCAAAGTGCTCAAAAGTTGCTCAAAAATCAAATGTTATATAAAAGGTCTAAGCACATAGATGTGCGCCATCATTTTGTCAAAGATCTAATCACCAGCAATATAATTAAAGTTAATTATTTAGACTCGGGTAAAATGCCAGCTGATGTCTTAACAAAAAGTTTGCCATCTGTAAAACATTATTTTCTGTTAGAAAAATTAGGTTTATGTTTGTTGTGATTTATTAAAATGAAACATTTT
Organism: Ostrinia nubilalis; assembly: GCF_963855985.1. Classification (NCBI taxonomy): domain Eukaryota; kingdom Metazoa; phylum Arthropoda; class Insecta; order Lepidoptera; family Crambidae; genus Ostrinia; species Ostrinia nubilalis. The sequence continues at coordinate 8,091,080 of NC_087118.1, read as the reverse complement.
GTTATAGAGGGGATGTTGTAATACAGATAACAAAATGTCTGACAGTGCTGCCACCTAGTGTATGTATGTGTAATGTGTTCTAACTACGGGTTTGTCAAATAAATAGTACTCTGTGCTGAACAACCAATGCGTTTTATTAATTATGCATATATTTTGTAGATGAAAATACCCTTTCGCATTCCACACTAGTTGGTGGAATGCACATTAACACATCATACGCCTGAGTTAGGTGTATTTGTCTAGGCGCCCCTGTGTCATATAAAGCCATTTGCATTCTTATTGATGTTTCCAGATTATCTCCGCAAGTTGCTATGGACGTAGAAGGCCCTGCACCAATTTCATCATCGATCTTTTTCTGCAGCTGTTCTTTTATTGACATATTTGAGATTATAGACGCTTCTTCATTTTGACAATGCTGTAGGTCTGCTAGAAACATGTCATCTTCATCTGTCGTTGAAGGTCTTTGGTTAAAATATTTTTTTTGAATGTCAGCTATTACTTTGATGATAACATCATTTCCTACTTTATGGAAGACAGTAGAAGATTGTTCCTGGTAGTATTTGCTAGGATTATGCAAATACTTCAGTGTACATACCAGGTCTGTGTGTCGGCGTTGAGCAATTCTTAATTTTAGAGCCTGAAGGAGTCTACTACTAATAACCCCATTGTTCTCTTGTAGTTTAGTGACCATAAATTGGAGAGCTGTTTCCGCAGTTAATAAATTGGCATTTTCTTGGCAAATAGCTTCTACAGTTGTTTTTACGATATTGAGTCGTAGATAACTCCTGCAAAAGATCAAGCTCATAGGCGCTAAACATAGTTTTGTCTTTCAAGTCAATCAGTGCCTTTAATATTGCATCATTTAATAGCAAAAACCTTGATACCATGTCCGCCATGCTGCTCCACCGCGTTTTGCAATCTAAAATCAAGCTCGCTCTTTTGTTATCTTCAAAAACATATTTATTTAAAACTTCTGTCCTAGTTGGAGAGTTTTTGAAAAATTTCATTACCTTTCGTACTTTAACAATCAAATCCTTGTATTCGACATTGAGCCTGGACTCACTTCTGGTTTGTGCATTATTACTAACTATGAAACCATCATTTTCATCTGCTTCTTCGTATTCTGATTCATCTGCGTCTGAATCTACTGTTGCAGTTGCCGTCTCCTCTGTGTCTATTTCTTCTGAACTCTCGACATCTTCTACGCTCTGACTATACAGTGTGTCCGGGCATGTAGTGATCAAACTCTAAGGGCGTAATCTATGGACAATTTTATCGATGAAAATACTTCAAATTTGGGGCCTGACCCATTTCTCGAAAAATTACATCGATTTAAGTTTTTAATTTTTAGTTTACACCTCTTCTTTAAAAAACAAGTGAAAGCGTGGGTAGCTTAACATTAATATGCAAATATTTTATATCATGCGATAGCCAATAAAATTATCTATTAGTAGAAGAAGAAAACAGACACAAATTTCATACATTTTATGGGAGTAAGAATGGATTTAATTAGAAAAATACATTACTTTTTTCACTTCTTTTTCAGTTATTTTCCAACACAAGAAAAACCAGGTCGTTAAGGTATGTATTATTTGCATTGTATTTTTAGTATTTGAGCTATTCTACAAAACGAATGTAAATTTATTAGTCTACGTCTATTAGTTTCGACGTAATTGTTGAACAAAGATACCCCTTCCCAGCGGTTTCCATAGTAATCGGAATAGGTTGTGTGATTCTTTCAGGCAGTGCATTTTCCCATGTCGCGTGCGCTATGGAAACCGCTGGGAAGGGGTATCTTTGTTCTACCCACGCTTTCACTTGTTGTTTAAAGAAAAGGTGTAAACTAAAAATTAAAAACTTAAATCGATGTAATTTTTCGAGAAATGGGTCAAGCCCCAAATTTGAAGTATTTTCATCGATAAAATTGTTCGTAGATTACGCCTTTAACGTTTGATCACTACATGCCCGGACACACTGTATATTACATCAACTACAGCACACTGTATTCCATGCGCGAGGCATAATTGGTGAAATGATGGTATTTGACGACCCATGGCAGTCATAACACTAGCACCGTCTGTCACCACACAGCTATGTCATCTTCTATGGATAAATTATAGGACTCTAATTTGTCCCGCAAAATATTATGACATCTTTCTGATGTTCCTCTACCTGTAATTCTGGCCAATCCTAAGTTTCTGAAAGTTTTGTCAGTGAAATTAGGGCAATGAATGTTAATATTTACATAACGCCGATTGCTAGCCGATGTCCACTCATCAAGAGAGACAGAAAATTTCTGCCCCTTTGCCTTTAAAACAGACAATTATTTTCTCAGTTCTTGTTTTAATTGATTACTTTTTTCTATAACAATCTTCTTTATTGTGTTTGGAGATTTCGGCAAAGCTTCGTATCCACTCTTTAAAAAAAGCCTACGTATAGATTCTGATTTGCAAAAAACTTGGAATGGTAGACCATCACACGCAGTCATTTTGGAAATCACAGTTTCCATATTATCTTCTTTGGCGTTCTGATAATAATAATCTTCAATTCTGGCTTTTTTTTTTGTTTTGGACTTTGTTGGCTGATCTTGTTCTTGTACTACCTCATTTGCAGAAGTGGTAGGCGTAGAAGTCGTAGCCGATGTTGTCTCTGGAATATGCCGTGTATTTCTTCTTGGATCTAGTAGACCAAATAAAAAATCTTATGAGTAAAAGCGTTAACATTTTTTGGTCCAAAATAAAGTGTTACTACTACAAGCAGTTAATAAAAGTAAAGGTGAGATAAGTGAGTGACTAACCAGGTACACTTGGATGTTGCTTCTTTAAGTGATTGTGTAAGCACGTGGTAGTATTTGAGCATTGAAGAATTTTTTGGCATAACTTGCATTTTGCGTGACTTCCATCCTCAGTCCGTAAGAAAGAGTTCCACACTGAAGATTTTTCAAACTTGCGTTTTGTGTACTCTTTAAAAACCAATTTATTTTTATCCATCGTCAACGGATCTGCAATATAATTGAATTTCATACCTATAAATTATAGATACATTTAACGTAGGTATATGGTTATCAATAAATAGTGAATGATAATTTTGTACTTAAAAAGCTCGCGGGATATTAGTCTTAGAGCCTGTTTCACCGGTTCCAGTTATATTCCTTGAAAGCCTATTAGGAACTTATCTGCCCGATGAACCATAACTTTCCGTTTCGCAGGTATTGGATAAATTTTATACTACTAATATTATAATGTTAACACTTAAGATACTTCACTTTAAAAAAGTATAGCAAAATAAACAAACAAAAAACAAATCTCTTATACAGGGTGTCCCGTAATGTAACGTCAAGCCGGAACTGGGTGTTGAGGCAAGTTGTGCTGGTTATCAGAAAAATATAAAAAAAAATCTATGTGGCATATTTTAAAAATAATAGGCATTTAAAAAAAAACAAAAAATGCTACTCCAGGTGACGGTCCTTTTACTCGTGTTGCCACAAATCTTCACTTTTTCCAAATTTTTTTTTTGTTATGTAACCCTGAATAATGCCTCTCTAAATTGTTATCAAAATTACAAAACCAGCTGCTCCAACATGGATGAAAAAATACATTATTCCCAAAAAAATATTTCAAATTAAAAATTTTGCCTAGTTTAAACTGACTGTACTGAAAAAAAATTGTACTACGCGAGTGTGGCAAGTGACGTCATAATTTGGCGCATTTAGTAAGGATTCCAAAATGGTATAACACTTTGTAAAATCTTGCTGTAATTGTCGACAATTTTTGTTTATTGGAAATAATCCCGTTTTTAACTTTATCTACCTTGGTTAAAAATATTATTCTAATGTGCCCAAAATTTAAGTTTCTGGCTTAAGTGAGGTGGAGAAGCCATTTTAAAAGGTATGAGCGGGACGGAGAGGGCCATCTTACCAAGCAGGGATGTTATGGATATGCGTAACCGTAACCGAAACTATCGGATATCCGAAATAAAAAAATGTCCATAACCGTAACCGAAACTGATTCAAAAGTTACGGATAGTTTCGGATAAAGGCCAAACTGCAAAACTCTATGAAATTTGCAGTATACACGCCGCAGCTGCAATGCCGCGCTGCCGATTTCATAGTTTTGCAGTTTGCGGTTGCAGTTTGCGGTTGCAGTTTGCGGTCTGCGGCCCGTCTTGGAATTGTACCTTAAATCTTAATATTTGTTACCAACTTGTCTGGCATTCGCTGGCACCTTCTAATATGCCAGCCTGTTTTAGCTTTATCATACATAGGTGTCGTCTTAGTTGGTACATAAAGTAGCTATGTGGGTCACGCTCACGCAGCATCTTGCTATTTGTATTATACCTACATTTTTGAAATTCTAATAATTCCGTAACCGAAATTATCCGAGACTTTCGGATAATCTGAAATGATTTCATATCCGTGACCGTAACCGAAACCGGCATAATATTATTCTAATATCCGTAACCGTATCCATAACCAAAACTTCATATCCTTATTATCCCTGTTACCAAGTACAAGTGCAGGCAGGGCAGGTAGTAAAGGCGCGCGCGCACGGGTGACTTTTGTCACAGTATGTCAACTACTAATTACTGTCATGGTGACAAAAGTTTCTGTGACTGACTGTACGGTAGTCAGTCACAGAAACTTGAATTTTGGTTTCATTAGAATAATAATTTTTAACCAAGGTAGATAAAGTTAAAAATGGGATTATTTCCAAAAAACCAAAAATTGTCGACAATTACAGCAAGAATTTACAAAGTGTTATACCATTTTGGAATCCTTACTAAATGCGCCAAATTATGACGTCACTTGCCATACTCGCGTAGTACAATTTTTTTTCAGTACAGTCAGTTTAAACTAGGCAAAATTTTTATTTTGAAATTTTTTTTGGGAATAATGTATTTTTTTCGTCCAAGCTGGAGCAGCTGGTTTTGTAATTTTGATAACAATTTAGAGAGGCATTATTCAGGGTTACATAACAAAAAAAAAATTTGGAAAAAGTGAAGATTTGTGGCAACACGAGCAAAAGGACCGTCACCTGGAGTAGAATTTTTTGATTTTTTTTAAATGCCTTTTATTTTTAAAATATGCCACATAGATTTTTTTTTATATTTTTCTGATAACCAGCACAACTTGCCTCAACACCCAGTTCCGGCTTGACGTTACATTACGGGACACCCTGTATAATAAGTCAATGACCACATCCCCAAAGAATAGTAAGAGTCCGCCAAAATGTGTTTTGTTTTCATGCAAATAACATTTAGAAGAAAAATATTTTATTACACGCATAGTATTATTTATCAATAATAATTAATAAAAACCCTCATCGATAAATGAGGTGGCCAAGCTAAAATGAAAGCTATGCTATTATTAAACAGTAACATTTATTGAGGATCAAGCAAATTTTGTAAATTTTGTACCTGTCCCTGGTGGGCATGCAGTTACAAAAAGTAATGTAAAAAATAAAATGTTAGCGTCATATTTTGTTATGCACATTATGAAATAGATTTTACTTGTGTCTTGCTTGGTGGGCTTGCTTTTAAGCTCAAACTTATAAACATGTTGCACATGTTAATGTGTTAAAACAAAACACAATTATGATTTAAAGTTTTAAGTGTCAAGTTAAGTAAATTTGTCTACCAATAAGTAAAAACTTTAAAGCAATTTCTAAATAACTATAACTTTATCTGTAACCGGTGAAACAAACCCATAATATTATTCATGTTAACACTACTCATTAAGACATTATATTCTAGGCTTATTGAATGCGATTCAAAAAAATAATTTTAGGTTAAGTTATAAGTTTGTCTAGATACCATATTGGCAAAAAAAATACAAAATACTCAATACTCACATTAAAACAATCCTTACCTTATTCACTCTTTACATAAACCACCAGAATAAAATCACAAAAACTAAATGCATCACTTTGCACAAATTAACAACGCATTCTGTGACTTGCTTGAGTGAATGTACTCAACAAAATGGCGTCAGGTCAATCCGTTAAGCGGTGTTACCACACTTCCCACAACAATTTTTAAGTTCTGGCAACATGAACCAAGTCATTCATTCATTCATTTTTTATTTTGGGTAATATTCGAATATTTATTAATTTACTATTCGAATACTAATTTAAAATTAAATATTCGAATATTCGAATGCAATCTCTATTCATAAGCCATCGCAATGGTTGATGATCACTCTTGACCACCACCTCTGATCCTTCGATGTACCCGCGGAATTTTGACACGGCCCATACTACCGCCAGAGCTTCCCTCTCCGTCGTGTTATAGTTTCTCTCTGCGCTATTGAGCAAGCGGCTGGCGTACTCAACAGGACGTTCGTCGGGACCCTCCCCCTGCATCAACACTGCTCCAAGACAGTAGCCACTACTGTCGGTCCTGAGTGAGAAAGGCTTGGACTCGTCGGCCTGACGTAATATGGAAGCGGAGACCAGCAGCTGTTTGATACGATTGAATGCGTCCTGTTGTCTTGATTCTCATACCCATTTGCTGTCCTTTTTGAGGAGCTCCGTTAGCGGCCGAGCAATCTCGGCGTAATTGGGTATGAACCGACGGAACCAGCTAGACATCTGCAGAAAGGTCTTCAACTGCTGAGTATTCGTCGGTGGGGACATGTTGGCGACAGCTGATGTCTTGTCAGGGTCCACTTTCACTCCACCGGGTACAATCACGTGTCTTAAGAATTTGACTGACTCACGGACAAAACAACTCTTCTCGCGATTTATGCGTAGGTTATACATCGCGAGCCTGTCAAAAACGGCATGCAGGTCTTCCAGGTGTTGGGAAAACGTTTCTGACAGAACAATGACGTCGTCGAGGTACGTCAGCAAGCAGTCACCTGCAAGTTCCTTCCCAGACTTGAATCGGTCCATGAGGCGTTGAAAAGTGGCCCCAGAGTTCCTCAAACCCATGGGCATCCTTTTAAACCTAAAACATCCTAAGGGGCTCACGAAAACTGTCTTGTCCCTGTCTTCAGGTTCCACGCTGACCTGGAAATACCCAGATCGGAGGTCACAGGTCGTCATATAGCTGGTGTTCTTAGCTGCGTGGAGAACGTCTTCTATTCTCGGGAGTGGATAGCGATCAGGCTCAGTCACCGCGTTCAACTTCCTGTAGTCGACACACAAGCGAACTCCTCCGTCTTTCTTTGTCACGAGGACTACGTTCGCAGCCCACAGAGAATCACACTCCTCGATCATGTCAGCATCCAGCAACTTCTGCAATTCCTTCTCTAGTATGGCCTTCTTACCGGGTGACAATCTGTAAGGCGGTGACGCGATGGGCTCCTGGTGCGCGTCGATCTTCAGACGATGCGTGGCGTACTCTGTCGGGGGACCCTCCTTCGCGAAGCGATCAGCGTTTTGTACTAGGAAGGCGTTCATCTGCGTCCTCTGATCTGCTGACAGCTGCGTCCCTTCGTTGCTCCTGAGCACCAAACTTGCTACGTCTACTTTCATCAGGTCCGTATTTGCAGAGGTAGGTGACTCATACCTGGTGATGAACGGGTACCAGCGATGAGGGTCATCATTGAAGGACCAGCTGCTCTGCGGTAGATCCAGCAGGATACTGGCCCTAGTGATGAAATCTCTACCTAACAATGTCCTGGTCTGTGCATCCTGTAGCACCATAAACGTGGTAGGTATTACACGGTTATTCAGGGTAACGTCGACATCACCCTCGAGGATGGTATGTACCTGCTGCGATCCATCAGCAAGTCCAATGGTACGAACAGCTTGCCTAAATTCAGTACCAGCTTCCAGTAATAAATTATAGAGTACGGGGCTCGCGATTGAGTGGGTGGCCCCCGTGTCAAGAATAGCCAACCCGGTTCGTTTCACAACCTGAATTTCAACTATGGGCCTCGGATCTTCGCTATCGGTGACATTAGCGGTACAAAAATCCGGTTTCCCGCTCGAACTGGGTACGGTTTTACAGTTGTCGCACTTCGACCTCACCACTCCCAGCTGACCGCATCCGTAGCAACGTAGGGGGGTATTACTATCACGTGAATTTTGTGAACTATCACCGCTTTTGTTTGCTTTATTACGGCAGTCGTCAATAGAATGTCCGAATAATTTACAATAAGCACACCTAGGTCGGATACGTTTTTTCCCTTCACTATCACTGTGTTTTGAATTTAAATTACGCGGGTTGTCGGATGTAAATGTATTACTTGAGTTAAAGCCAGAATTATCGCGAAGTTTAACAGGGCTAGGGGGGTCATTCGTGGCGCGCGATGGGTTAACGCTCGGGCCCGCGTTCGACGAGCGGCATCGCGCACTCGAAGGGTTAATAGGGCTCGCGCTATTATTATTGAGAGAACTTACCTCTGCCAGCGACTCCTCTACCAACCTGACCTTGCTGATAAGTTGCTCCAGCCCGTCCACAGTATCGCGAGACACACGTTTCCTAATCTTACGGTCCAATAATCCGTATACGATGTCTATTTTCATATCTTCCGGCACTGTGTACGGTAATTTCATTATTAGCGCGCGCACTTTACAAATAAAAACATCGGCTCTGTCACTACTTTGATCACACGCGAAAATGTCCCGCAGTATCTTGTAGCCGGGTCGTGGCACGCCGTACATCCCTCGAAGCCGCTGTAGGGCTTCGGTCCAAGATGACACCGACGCCTTCACGCCCTGCCACCACACGGCGGCGTCGCCGGCCAACAGCATAGGTAGTCCCCGCAGGGCGTGCTCGTCGCTGACGTTCGTGCACTCCCGGAACACCTCGATGGCATCGATGAAGGCTTCTAACTCGTCGGCATTTTTAGACGTTCCATCGAAACGCGCCGTGCACTTTGCGAAATTGCCGGGGCGCTGTGTGTGGCCTGGAGTGTCGGGGCGTGGTGATGAAGCACACAGATGACCTCTGTTACTTGACAGGATGTTGTCGATGAGTACGCAGCTCGCTTCCATTTGGCTCCGAGTTATGCTGGAGACCAAGTTTTGCAGCATTTCCTCTGACATTGTAACATTCGGCGAGGACACCACCGTCACAAAATATAACAGAAGGTAAACTCATGTATGTACTTCGCTCCGCGAGCCTGCGCTCGGCCGTCGCGTTAGGGTTGTCTTGTCATGTGTTGCGTTTATTTCGTTATGATAGAAAAATGTAACTCTTAATACTATGGAAGAAAGACAATAACAGATATCCACATTATCCACGTTTTATGTAGTTATGTTTAGTATGTTATTATTATAGTAATAGTTTGCAAACAAATACACGAGAAGGAAGTAGTATCACGTAGTATGTAGTTGGGTGGTTGACACTATTATCCAATAATTCCTAAAACTTCTTTAAAACACTTCGATATTCCTAATAATTGAGTTGGGTTTCAATTTGTCAAGGTTAAACGAACTATTGAAATACAAATAAATACCTTACTTACCTCCCGGAATCAAGTGGTAGTTTAAAAAACGAAAATTTAGTTTTTAATGTTGAGTGTAAGCAACCATCTACTTATGTTAAAATACCCCTTTTTTGTTGTTCACTCATTTTCGCACAAACAAAATAATTTCACAAACGCGTCACTCAAGCGAACGCAGTCGCGCCTCAAAAGGAAAAAACGGAACCCTTATAGGATCACTTTGTTGTCCGTCTGTCTGTCTGTCAAGACCCTTTATCTCAAGAACGCGTGGACGTATCAAGCTGAAATTCACATGAAATACTCAGGTCTATTGTCCCTTTAAGTTGTGAAAATATCAAACTTCTAAGCAATCAAAAGATACAGCCGATTATGTCGATATTTTCAACAAATTTTCGACACTCGCAAAGGAATCAAAACCTACAGGATACTTCCCGTAAACTCAGAATCTTGAAATTTGGCATGAAGCATTGTCATATAATGCAAATATAGGAAAAATTGCGAAAATCACATTTTTAGGGTTCCGTACCTCAAAAGGAAAAAACGGAACCCTTATAGGATCACTTTGTTGTCCATCTGTCTGTCTGTCAAGACCCTTTATCTCAAGAACGCGTGGACGTATCAAGCTGAAATTCACATGAAATACTCAGGTCTATTGTCCCTTTAAGCTGTGAAAATATCGAACTTCTAAGCCAAGCCAATCAAAAGATACAGCCGATTATGTCGATATTTTCAACAAATTTTCGACACTCGCAAAGGAATCAAAACCTACAGGATACTTCCCGTAAACTCAGAATCTTGAAATTTGGCATGAAGCATTGTCATATAATAAACATATAGGAAAAATTACGAAAATCACATTTTTTTAGTTATATAATATAATAAAAATATTTTAATAAAATGAAACTTACTACCTTATTTCTCACGAACGAATAAAGGTATGAAACTGAAATTTATACCAAATACCTAGGTCTATTGTCCCTTTAAGCAGTGAAAAAATCAAACTTCTAAGTTAACGCGATCAAAAGATACAGCAGTTTATACCGACACCTTAGACGAATTTCCGTCACACGCTAGGGAATCAAAACCTACAAGGTAGGGGAGGGTGGGGGAATTGCGGACGCTGAAGGAAAATAACGCACAACATTCGTACTCTTAGTAATAATCAGTCTGTCTTTATTAATTATTAATCTTTAGTTATACATCTACAAAAACAGTTATACTTATTAAACGAGATCAATCATCAAAAGGAATATTTTTAGCAAAAACAAAACCTTGTCTGTCCGTAATTACCCGCAGCGCTCAGGGTAAATTCGGACTAACCCTGGGTTAATTACGGACAGCATGGGGTATTTACGAAACTAAGTCCACATCACAGACAAAAATCACAAGTAAAGCCTTTAGAAGAACTTCCTGCAGTGCAGTTCTCATGTGCCCACTCGTTACACTTTAAACACCTAATCCAGTCTTCGGCGGGTGGATGATCGTACTTTTCCTGACAATAAATGCAAAAGTAATCAACATTTCCTTCATTTTCAAAATTATTTAGATTTCTTACACCCTTTGATCCTTTTCCTGTAGAAAGTTTTGATTTTTTTAGCTTATTAGATGTAGTTTTATTTTGTTTTTCTTGAGCTTTTCTTTTCTTGTCTAATTTCTTTTGTTCCTTTTCTTCTAGATTCTTTTTTTCTGGTGAGCTGGTAAAAATGATGGAATGCTTTTTGTTTACTGCCCGTTTGCTACGATGAATTTGAAGAGTTGGGACCTTTATTAAATCACTAAGCGGTACTGATGAAGATTGACTTATTTGACTTGTCGTACTTTGGTTTAAATCAGCTTCACTTATAGCATTATTATCATTTATTTCATCTTGGTCAGGTACATTGGGAACGGATTCGTCGATAATGTTTATGTTGCTAGAGGACTGAGACTCTTGTTGAGGTCTTACTTCATTAGGAATGTTGTTATTATCTGCATCACTTATTTGAGATTCACTATGAAATTCTCTTTGGCTGTTAGGATCAGGACCCACATGGCTCGAATCACATGGAGTTTCTGGTGTAATTATATTACCAAAACTTTCGAAAGTGCCCTTAAATTTATCTTGATCTACTGGAAAAATTCCAGCACTCTTGAAGCCATTTATAGCTTTATCAATAGACGAACATCGGTTAAAAGCTTTTGTATAAAGACCAACAATATCAAATGCTGTAATTTTTGCTCCAGAATGGTTAACCATATATAGGTTTCACATTCTCTATTGTATGCTGTTTTTAGTGGTCCATGAAAGGTCAAATCTAATGGCTGCATTCTGTGCGATGTGTGTGGAGTAGGGTTTCTGCTCGAGCTTTCTCGAACTCGAGAAAACTCGAGAAATTTGGCTTCATTCGAGACGAGAAAAAAATTACCGGAGCTCGAGAATTCTCGAGTTCCGATTTTGAAGCTTTAATATTCTTGAAAGCCTATTTTCTTAGACAAAAGTAAGTTTTTTATTATTTAATAGGTCAACGTTGCTTTTAGACTGGCCCCTAGTCTTTCCTTTTTTAACTGATTTGATTTGCAAGTAATGATCTCAATCGAAACTAAGTAATAATGTTCACCAACGAGTATGCTATATTTATTATGTATGTTTAATCTGACTGATTTAAAGACTGAATTTGTTAACTAGACAGTTACCTTACCTAACAGACGTTAGGTTAGGTACTCGTGCCTCCTCGTGAAGTTTATTCAAGTCGTTATCTGTAAGAAATTTAAAAAAATATTAAAAAGTTTTTTTGTTCATAAAAAATACTATTTATTTATTTATTTAAGGACAGCTAATAAGACATATACAATTAACTGGAAAAAACATTGAAAACAGTACGTGTTTATAGTGTAGCCTTAATTAACTGCCACGACATGTGCATAGATTGCGTGGAAGCGTAGTATCGACTAAAGTTAAAAAAAAATTGAAAATTTATTTATTTATTTATCGTAATTTTGCTATTTGGACTTGTGTTCTTTAGAAAACAGATTTTTATTGTTATTTATCCTTAAAGTACACGCGACTTTATGACTTCTGTTATGATTATTATTAAATAATTATTATGAAAGAAGATTTTATTTTTTGTTTATTTCCTTACCAAAATAAGTGGTACTAAATTCTAATATTGATTGTTGTGCATAAAAGTAGGTATATTAGATTAAAAAAACCTGTGTTTTTATTAAATTTCAACCGATTTCAGCAGTTTTCATTAAAAGACTCGAGACCCGAGAAAACTCGAGACTTTGGCCTCGAGAATTCTCGAAACTCGAGAAAAAAAATAGGTCGAGAAATCAGAAACCCTAGTGTGGAGGCAATGTCAAAACATGGATAATTTTTTTATGACAAAACTCGTAAGCTTTCAGACTAATATGGCTCTCGTGGTTGTCTAGAACTAACAAAACAGGACTGTCAGCCGATGGTTTAGCAAATTCTTTAAAATGCTGGAGCCAATCAAGAAATATCGATTCATTGATCCAACCAGAGTCTGAAACACAAGCTGCCATGTTGCTATTACTGTCTTTCATAAGCTGAGCATTCATCCTTTTTCTTTTAAAGATAAAAAATGGTGGAACGTACGAGCCTCCAGCATTAAAGCAATTCACAACTGTAGTTAAAGAACCACGTTCTGCACTGGTACATTTTCCAACCTGTTTTAGTCCCTTTGGTGCAAGAATCCTGGAATTGCGTTGTACCGTACTAACCCCAGTTTCATCTATATTGTAAATAGAATCAGGTTTAAATTTGTATTTAATCATGAGAGCTTTCAGATTCTCAAAAAATATGTCAGTTTCTTCTTCATTAAATCCTGTAATTCTATTTATGGAAGTAGCTTCAGGCCTTCGAAGTGATATATTTGGATGTCTAGCTAAAAAATTGTAATACCAATCCATTCCTGCCATACCTGTTTCTTTATTGAAATTATGTTTTATGTTGTTTGCGGTGGCAAAATCGAAAGCTATCTTTCTCAGACTAGGTATTGTTATCCCAAAAAAAGCCTTACATGACTTTAAAATAAAATCAACGAGTTCGTTTTCTTGTACTTCGTTAAAAACAGATTTCTTACCTCTCTTCGGTATTGTAGAAACCCTGCCTTTTTTCACTTGGTCAAACAAAGTAGCTCTGGGAATACCATATTTTTCTTCCGCCTGACGAAAAGTTGTCTTCTGGTCTTTTATTTCTTGCACAGCTTTTTGTAATGATTCGATGGTGTATGATTGTTCATTTTTTCTTAATGTATTTCCGAGGCATCTAAAAATTATCAGTTATTGGTAAATTTTAAAATAGTTTATCGAATTAGGGGTAATTGCGGACGTCCGTATTTACCCCGCAAGGCTTGTCCGCAATTAACCCAATTGGGTATTATTAAATCAAAGAGATAAATGGCAATGCCAGATTTTGTATGGAAGGTGGCGTCTTTTTTTTTTCGAGCGGCCATCGACCAAACTTTGTTTTTAGATTACAAAATAGTGTAATAAACCAAACTTACTATGACATGTATACCTCTAAACTCAGTCTGAACTGAGTTACGAGCGTTAGAAGTTTGATGATTTACATACTAGATTTGCTTTTTGCGCGCAAGTTTTGTAAGAAATTGCAACAAAATATTCCGCTATTTTTTTTTTGCGCTGATTCTACTCCACACTGATGTCTGGAGCCTTTAATGGATGGTATTGTTTGTTTACACATACAGTGTCACTATTTTGTTGCAATTTCATACAAAACTTGAGTGCAAAAAGCAAATCTAGTATGTAAAATCATCAAACTTCTAATGCTCGTAACTCAGTTAAGACTGAGTTTAGAGGTATACATGTCGTAGTAAGTTTGGTTTATTACACTATTTTGTAATCAAAAAACAAGGTTTGGTCGGTGGCCGCGCGAAAAAAAAAAGACGCCAATTTCCGGCATTGTCTTTTGTAGGTTATGAAAACATTTCATAAAAAGAAACATTGGGGATTCAAACTCCATTGACAAAGCTATCAATAGATAATATAACTTTTTACCGTCACTTAGTATTCAGACCAGTCCCTCAAATTAAAAAACACTAAAAATTAGATCAATATACACTTTTTTTTTTAAATTTATCCTACCTTTCAAACTGTGCGCAGCCGGCTGTCGTAAGTTTTTGCGTGGCACTAAAATGGTGGAAAGAAACAGATGACAGCACCGGGCTGCCGCGGGGGGGAGGGATTGAGTAGGTACTTGCTAGTCCGTATTTACCCCGCGTCCGCAATTCCCCCATCCTCCCCTACTTCCCGTGAACTCAGAATCTTGAAATTCGGCACGAAGCAACGTTATATAGTACAGATAAAGGAAAAATTGCCAAAATGATAAAAGACAATGCCGGAAATTGGCGTCTTTTTTTTTCGCGCGGCCACCGACCAAACCTTGTTTTTTGATTACAAAATAGTGTAATAAACTAAACTTACTACGACATGTATACCTCTAAACTCAGTCTGAACTGAGTTACGAGCATTAGAAGTTTGATGATTTTACATACTAGATTTGCTTTTTGCACGCAAGTTAATAAGGTAGTTAACAAGTTAAGCAAGAAATTGCAACAAAATAGTGACACTGTATGTGTAAACAAACAATACCATCCATTAAAGGCTCCAGACATCAGTGTGGAGTAGAATCAGCGCAAAAAAAAAAAATAGCGGAATATTTTGTTGCAATTTCTTACAAAACTTGCGCGCAAAAAGCAAATCTAGTATGTAAATCATCAAACTTCTAACGCTCGTTACTCAGTTCAGACTGAGTTTAGAGGTATACATGTCATAGTAAGTTTGGTTTATTACACCATTTTGTAATCAAAAAACAAAGTTTGGTCGATGGCCGCGCGAAAAAAAAAAGACGCCACCTTCCATACAAAATCTGGCATAGCCATTTGAAGTTACATAAAATATTAAAATATTATTTTTGCTTACATGACATAAAATATTTTTTTAATAATTATAAACTTACTACCTACCCTTTTTCACATGAACGCGTAGATATATTAAAGTGGAAATTCATATCAAACACTTCTTAAATCTAATTGCCTCTAAACTGTGAAAAATTCTAAATCAACGCAAAAATTCAAAACGCTGAGGTAGGTCTAGGTACCTACCTATAATCATACCGCATATTTTGAAATTCGCCAGTACTCGCAACGGAATCAAAACTTAAAGACTACTTATCTAGTAAGTAATTTGATTTAATACGTCATAAATTGTAAACCGCTACGTTTGTACGGCGGAACCCTCGGTGTGCAAGTGCGACTCGCACTTGGCCGGTTTTTTTTTTAGTTATATCTTCTTCTATACTTATAATAAATCTGTAGAGAGGTCAATTCTGTACATTAAGTATATTTTCAAAATAACTATCAGGGGGTGATTAGTGATCGATACTGATGCCAAAAATGCAATCAGTAAAATTTTTGTCTGTCTGTCTGTCTGTCTGTCTGTCTGTCTGTCTGTCTGTCTGTCTGTCTGTATGTTCCTTATAGAAACAAAAACTACTCGACGGATTTTAACGAAACTTGGTACAATTATTCTTCATACTCCTGGGCAGGTTATAGGATACTTAGGAATTCCCACGGGAATGGGAATTAGCGGGAAAATCGTTTTGTATGAAAAATCTGAACCGCTTAAGTTAGACGCTTGAAATTCGGCATGCAGGTACCTTAGTAAACTTAAAGCTTAGTTACAACAGGATATTGCAAAATTCCCACGGGAACGGGAGTTAGCGGGAAAAAACATTTGTATGAAAAATCTAAACCGCTTAAGTTAGACGCTTGAAATTTGGCATGCAGGTACCTTAGTAAACTTGAAGCTTAGTTACAAAAGGATATTGCAAAATTCCCACGGGAACGGGAGTTAGCGGAAAAAAACATTTGTATGAAAAAATCTAAACCGCGTAAGATAGATGAAGGGGGTAAAACGGGATCCACGCGTACGAAGTCGCGGGCGGCCGCTAGTAATATAATAAAAATATTTTAATAAAATGAAACTTACTACCTTATTTCTCACGAACGAATAAAGGTATCAAATTGAAATTTATACCAAATACCTAGGTCTATTGTCCCTTTAAGCAGTGAAAAAATCAAACTTCTAAGTTAACGCGATCAATACAGCAGTTTATACCGACACCTTAGACGAATTTCCGTCACACGCTAGGGAATCAAAACCTACAAGGTACTTCCCGTGAACTCAGAATCTTGAAATTCGGCACGAAGCAACGTTATACAGGGTGTTGATTTCAATACTCGCCATATTTATTTAGGTGATATATTATGACTTACATAAACGCATTATCCACCAAAAAATAAATTACAAACGAAAGTGGAATTTTTAGCGAATATTTTCCGTGCAACATCAAGTGTACTATGGCTCGCAATAATGCAATACGTTTACTGTGGCACGGGGCACCCATCGAGCTACGCGGATCGCTCGCTTATCATGTTGGATAGTCTACTGAAGGATACGTAAAGTTGGTAGTGTAAATAGGTATTTTTCCTTGACTAACTAAAGTTAAAGTTCGTTTTAAATTAGTTTGCTGTTTCCTATGTGTGTGTGAGTGTATTGGAGCGCTTTCCGCCACTACCTACCGCGACGGCGGGAGTATTTTCTACACAAAATTACCAGATTATTCACTTCCTACATTAAAAAGGAATGTCCTTTAAGTTTAGAGCTAGGTACTTACCGATGCGACTTCAGATGCGTTTCCACGTGCCCTCCCGTAACAGTAAACCATGTTTAAGTGTCTACTCACGAGCACTGTACGTATGGTTAGGCATATTCCTAACACTCACTCACTATTACCACACTCACTATCACACGTTCACACACTAACTACTCAAAACCGCACGAGAAAACAATCAAAAATCGCAAATTTGCAATTAGAAAAGCACATTCGATGACCGAAGATCTTTGTTAACTAAAGATCCGTCCTATCATAATTAATGCTCTTATAGCAAGCTTCCAAAATACTCAAATGCAAATGATTTGTAGTAGCTCAATCGTTATCATTAAAACGATAAGAATATCAATACATTTTGATAGTTAGGTATTTCGTGTAAGTAATGAAATTAAGTTCATTTAAAATAATCACGAACATGATGATGAATTATTTTATGTAAGTTATTAAGAATGGAAGTTTAACCTGAACCTAACTAACAGCCTAACAGTCGTTCAGGGAATTTAAATTAAACGCCGATAGAAATTAAATTACGTTATTATTTTAAAATAAATTTTTACAGAGATAGAACACGGTAACGGTAGTAAAAAGTTTATGTACTAGAAATCATTTATCAAGCAGAGAGGAAGAGAAAAGTTGATGTTACAAGGCAAGAAATAGCGATTGAGTACTAGGAATTCTAAATACGAGCTAGATTTCGCGGAGCGTGCGCGCAGCCTCTCGACGTGGGAAGCAAAATCGGACTGATGAATGGAGAAAATCGATGATCCACGATTGAGCGCCGATGACGCCCGAAACTAGAGATGAGACGTATTTACTAGAACAGATCCACACACTAGGTATTTTACAGTACTAAGTGGCACCTATTCCAATTTTTAAAATACTTGATCCACCTAGTATTTTTTAAATTACACGATTTCCGACCCTACCATCAAAGTAATAGAGGTTATTATTGCATAATCCGTAGTCGTCCACCTAGTATTTTTTAAATTACACGATTTCCGACCCTACCATCAAAGTAATAGAGGTTATTATTGCATAATCCGTAGTCGTGTATTACGCGCACCGCGTATTTCTCGCTAAGCTTATGTGCGAACGTAGAGATTCACTCCGTCTCTGTCTGACAAACAAATTTGAGCGCAGGCAGGTGTGAGATAGGAATAGCCTGTTGAAGTATGAAGGGAGGATATCAATAAATCAACAGCCAGCAAAAACATTATTATTCAATTTCAAATTGCATTATTAATACTACGGTTGTATCTTTTCAAAGAAAATTGTATTTTAAAGTCATAATACGTGGATTAGTCCGCACTAGTCGCGTCAAGTATGGTAAATTACTACGTACTAGGTGGAATAGGTATTTGGATCAAGTATTAATAAATACTTGGAATAGGTGCACCTAGTATCAAATTTACCTAGTATAACCCATCTCTACCCGAAACACGAAGATGAGCGAAGTATGTATTGTATCAGTGCGAGCCCGATATCCGTGCGGCGGTATTATTGTATTTAAATGAAAGAAGTGCTAAATGATAGAAATTTTGTTTAGATACTGAAATCAATCGAGTTTAAAAACAAAATCTTGTCTTATCTCCTATCGAAAGTGAAGGAACAAGAGTTTGCCAGTGTGTTATTTCTAGGTGTTCAGTTTGCGGTAAGTTAAGTTTTTTTTTAATAATTACTATCGTAAAGACGTAAAAGTTATTAAGGTAGAGAGCTAGAAATGTAAGGAATAACGAACCTGTATGAAAGAGCATTATTGTCATCTGTTTACAGTACTTTTGAATCATAAGTAGGTACAAGCTTATCACACACATAAAAGCATGGTTTAATTAAAAAAAAAAATGTAGGTTCTGTAAAAATCTGAAAGCGGCACGGCCGTACCATCCTTTTCTCGAAGCAATTCAGGCCATTTTCGACCCCCTGTATCATCGTTGTGGATAAAACTAGAAGACTGAATTTTCAGTATCCATGCAGGCATTGTAAAGACACGGTATATTTCAAATTTCATTCAATTTGAACCAGTAGTTTAAGAATTATAACGGGTCAAAGTTTCTTAATTTTGTCACTCACTGACTGACTGACTGACTGACTGACTCACCGATCATCAAAATTCTAAGGCACTTCTAGCAGACCTAGAATCTTCAAATTTGGAATATAAGTAGTGTTTGGTGTATGAATCAAGGAAAAACTAAAATATTTGCGGGCACGGTAGTGCAACCGCTAAGTCTAGCAAAATTTTTCAATTTCGGTCCAGTTTTATCTAGCAGACCTAGAAGCTTCAAATTTGGAATATAAGTAGTGTTTGGTGTATGAATCAAGGAAAAACTAAAATATTTGGGGGCACGGTAGTGCAACCGCTAAGTCTAGCAAAATTTTTCAATTTCGGTCCAGTTTTATAAATATTTAACTACTTACCTAAATAAGTTTGTAATATCCCTTTCAGGCCGGATTTCAGATTTTTTTAAATTAACATTTTTGACTACATAACATGTTTTATTATTGTATAAGGTACTCCAAAAAAATAATTTTAAAAATCCCCCTCGCCCCCCTCTGCGTGGGGGGACCCAGCACGATCGTGACGCTCAGGCTTAAATTAATTTATTGCACGAAAGTGACGGTGTCAGGTTTTGAAGTTAAAAACCTAAAAAAACAATAAAATATTTAGAAACATATGTTTTTAATACTCTTAAAAGGAGAAGGAACTTTAAGTAATGTATCTGATTTAAATTGCAAATCATTTTAAAATAGCTAAAACGGTAGGCACTAGTAGATTTTTATTACATCTCTTGATGAGGAAAAAATCCTCTTCTGGTAAAAAATTGGATGCTACTAAGACGGGTTTGTTACCCATTATCCATACATTTTACAATAACAATGTCATTATTAATGAATATTTGGGATTTTTGCTTGATGTCCTTATTTTTCGTCCTAGAAATTCAGTTTTCATAATTGTGCCAGTCTCATGAAGCCCCATTTCATTAAATTTCTCGAATAAAAGCATGGATGAGAAAAACCTGTCAAAAGATACAGAGCTAACTACTTGCAATCTACTTGAGAGAGATGAAGAATTGCAGAAGTTCAAACACATAGAGATCTTCAAAGTTTATTGTTGCGGCTGATAAACTTCGAAATCAACCATCAAACCATCATGGTTAGTAGCGACGAAAGCTCCTGTGAATGTGGCTTTGTTTTTTTAATTGTCAAAAACCATGTGAAAATGTCCCAGAGAATGAAATCCATTTGCTCTTCTACGGAAAAAAAAATGTTGGCTTTCTACTTTGTCTCAAGCATTCTAGACTTGAGTAAGCACAGCATGCCCTTCCTTCCGAAACTCAATTCTGGTTTTCCTAGTGCAGGAGCTTCATCACTGTTTATAATATGGAAAGCCACACTAAAACTCAAAAAAGATCTCTGAAAATTTTGTCAGCAACTAAAGCTAATCTCATTCTATTCGACGCCAATACACGTGAATGCGTGGGGATGGAATATATCCCATGAAGAAATTAATTCAAACTACTTTTTGAACTTTTTTGCTGGGGTATTCAATACTTTTCCCGTTTTGCGGATAATTATTGTTACAAACAGCTGCATGTTCAAAAACATATCGTCAAAAGCCTTAACTGTAGGTCAAAGGAGACTACTACTGCTGACAATAGTTCTGGATAGTAATAATCCCTCTGGTTCAATGGCATCTGTATCAAGACCCTTTGGCCAGTCGCATGGCTTTCCGACGACTTTTAGAGAGCTATTGGCACAGTAACTGACAATGGACCTGGTCTTGGAGGTGATTGAGGCTCATCAGTAGGCATCAATGGCAAACCAAGACTTCTACATTGCCTTCATCATGTTCCATCTCTTCAATTTTGGAATAATTGACATGCCTAATAAGCTGAAGCAACAATTTACCCGTTAATTCTGTTCCTAAAAGCCGAAATGTTATTGAAAGCATTAAAATAGAATAGTTCACCGCCATACAAAGTATGTCACCGAATGTTGGGTTTGAGTCGGATCATTACTATCGTGCAAACAAAATTTTGAGAGGTAATATTTCCCACTGCAAAATAAATAATGCCAAAAACATTATTTACCGAATTACATTACTAACTAAACAAAATATTAAAACCAAAATTCTAGTAAAATAGTTGAATTAATCACGAAATAATTAGTACTAACGCTGACCACTCCGCTCAACAAAAGAGGTCGACATCTTTACCTTGGTGTCAAAGAACACTGACTGCATTCTCTCTCGCACCTATGCGTTTAATTCATAAACAGACTGTTGCACGATCGTTGGCTAGCGTCTTGGGCCCGAAAAGTTGGTAAGAAAAGGCGCGGGAATTTTTTGAAATAACGTGCACGATCGTGTTAGGTCGTCCTGAAAGGGATATCATATAAAATTATAAATAAAGGCACACGGTAGTGTCCCCGCCAAGTCGAGTAACATTTTTCAATTTCGGTCCAGTTTTCAACTCAAGAAGTAGAACCGGAAAAGAGAAAACGGAAGGCTACCTACAAAAATAAGAAAATTTCATAAGTCAGAGAGAGGACTTTAAGAAAATTCGTTGCTGGTTAGATATACATACAATAAGTAGAAGGTACCGAAAAGGAAAAAAGTAGAACTGTTTACAAAATACAAAAAGAAATGAGATCCCATCAAAAACAATACTTGCCAAAAAAACCAAGTCAATTATTGACTTTGCCATCGCATGAAAACACGTGTAAATTAAATTATTTAGTGCGATGGCCAAGTCAATAATTTATGTAAAACGTTAAAGATTTCCTGGCCTGGACTTGGTATTACATGGATCTCACAACTTTTTACCGTAGAACAACTGAGTTGCGAGACTTGGTTTTTTTGACAAGTATTGTTTTTGATGGAATTTTTATTTTGCGGAAGGAAGCAAATTCGTGTAAAAGGTTTTTTTATTAAAGACCTACTTAATTAATTAGTTTTTAGAACAAAAAATAAACTCTTAACGTGATAAGGTGTAAGTAACTAATTTACTCATTACATTTTTAGGGTAGATTTGGATTAAGCTCCGTCCAGTAGTCGTCGTTGAACTCACAGCTGATTGTGGCTGATAGTTGACTGACTCATGGGCGAGCGCGGGTAGTGGGGCGCGGGACGGGCGCAGGGGGCGCAGCGTTTGCCCGGGTCACCGGGTGAGCGCCGCGCGCCGTTTGCGTTGGGGGACTATTCTGCACTGTAGTGGTCGATTATGGAAATCGTAGATATTTAAAATATAATTAAAAAAAAATTGAAGTCAGTTTTTTTGCTGATTCGTGATCAGAATAAGCTACTTAATCAACTCCCTAAATATGGCGGGTATTGAAATCAACACCCTGTATAGTACAGATAAAGGAAAAATTGCGAAAATGATAAATTTGAAGTTACATAAAATATTAAAATATTATTTTTGCTTACATGACATAAAATATTTTTTTAATAATTATAAACTTACTACCTACCCTTTTTCACATGAACGCGTAGAGATATTAAAGTTGAAATTCATATCAAACACTTCTTAAATCTAATTGCCTCTAAACTGTGAAAAATTCTAAATCAACGCAAAAATTCAAAACGCTCTAAAACGATGACTATAAAATGTTGTTAATAAATAACTTTAATAAAATAACTTTTACAAGGTACTGGCCTACTATTTTAGTTATATTATAAAATAAAAAATATTAACTATGTTAACTCTCACGAAATTACCATAACTATGATTGTTCTAAACTGAACGGTTTGCGCGAGAGTCACTTCCAAAGTATTAAAATGTGCCCCCTCTCTGTAAGTTCCAAAATAAGTTATTATTAAACTAAAAAATATACAGGGTGGAAACGTTAAGTGATCTCACTCGATTATTTCTTAACTATACAAGATATTAAAAAACTGGTTACTGATCCTGAAAGTGCTTAATGAGCTCTTTCAAACGGTACCAATAATAAGTTACAGAATAAACTGGATCTATCTGAAAATTCAATGTTTCCAGCTTCCATACTAAATGTATGCCAGACACACAATATTAGAAGTGTAATTTTTTTAATTTAATAATAAATACTTAAAATAAACTCGTAAATTGTATTCTTATTTTAAATTATTATTGAAAAACATTGGTTTTAGGCTTTACTTGCTATAATATTGTCAAGAGATGAGTGTCATGACTGTGGTAGTACTAAATGTATGGAAGAAGGAAACATTGAATTTTTGGTTAGATCCAGTTTATTCTGTAACCTATTATTGATACCATTGGATAGAGCTTGTGAAGCACTTTTAGAATCAGTAATCAGTTTTACGATATCATATGTGGTTTTTAAAATAATGTGACTTTACCAAATGTATGGAAGCTGGAAACATTGAAGTTTCGGATAGATCCAGTTTATTCTGTAACCTATTATTAATACCGTTTGATAGAGCTCATGAAGCACTTTCAGGATCAATAACTAGTTTATTGATATCTTGTATAGTTTAGAAATAATCGAGTGAGATCACTTATCGTTTCCACCCTGTATATGATGTGCATTACGCATTACTGTGGCATTACCATGCAATGGGTTTGAACGATATCTAGTAAGTAATTTGATTTAATACGTCATAAATTGTAAACCGCTACGTTTGTACGGCGGAACCCTCGGTGTGCGAGTCCGACTCGCACTTGGCCGGTTTTTTAAACTACCAATTGATTCCGGGAGGTAAGTAAGGAATTTATTTGTATTTCAATAGTTCGTTTAACGTTGACAAATTGAAAGCCAACTGAATTATTAGGAATATCGAAGTGTTTTAAAGAGGTTTTAGGAATTATTGGATAATAGTGTCAACCACCCAACTACATAATTACTACGTCATACTACTTCCTTCTCGTGTATTTTTTTGCAAACCGTTACTATAATAATAACGTACTAAACATAACTACATAAATATACGTGGATAATGTTTATATCTGTTATTGTCTTTCTTCTATAGTATTAAAAGTTTTATTTTTCTATCATAACGAAATAAACGCAACACGTGACAAGACAACCCTAGCGCGACGGCCGAGCGCAGGTATGCCAAGCGAAGTGCATACATGAGTTTACCTTCTGTTATATTTTGTGCATTCGTCCAAGACAGTCTTGATAACGCGTACGTGAGCGGTGTGTATGTGTGCGTGGCTCGAGCGCGCTTAGTATGGAGTTTACCTTCTGTTATACATATTTTGTGCCACCGTTCTGTCCATTTCGTGGTCGGTGTTGTCACAAGTGTTGTGGTCCGTGTCGGAGTCCGACCCCTCGTTCTTCGCGGTTCTCGCGACGTTCCTTTTTGGCGGCATGATGTAAATCTCTCCCAAGCAAGTGTGTTCGAAGGCTTTCGCAGTTTGTAGGTACTTGTGCCGGTGATCGTGCCCCGCGAGTTGGGCGTCACTGTAATTTACTGTAAAGTTAGTTCTTTCGTACTCGGGGTCGTGAAATTATAGTCCAAGGCACGATTCAAAGGCACAGAAACGTATACAGTAGAACGCCGATTATCCGAATTAATTGGGACCGGGGTCGATTCGGATAATCGAAAATTCGGATAATCGGACATAGACTGATAATAAAGAAAACACGTGTTAAAAACGAACTGACACACATAGAATAAACTATATTAGCTGTGTTTAGAGTTCTACAATAACGCTCAGTTGAAAAATATTTAGACTCCTGTGAGTTCCAACTTGTTACAATACAACAAAACAAAAATTACTAGGTTTAAATTTTTTATATTTTGCTTAGAACCGATTCGGATAATTGGCGATTCGGTTAATCGGCGTTCGGATAATCGGCGTTCTACTGTATTGTCTTTTCCACAACGAAATACAACACAAACAATACTTGGAATCAGTAGTAAATGATTTAACAGCCAAAACATAAAAAGTTTGTTCGCGCGCGTCGCGGCCTTGGGCGGACTGGCGTTATGCACGAGTCTAGAAGTTTCGACGACGATCGTTGGCGAAGAGCGCCGACAGAGCGCGCGAGCCCCGCGTGTTTTTAAAATGAACGCCCGCCAAACTTGAGTGCGAGCATTAACCCTATCGCCGCGTTATACCGGTTATTATTCATAATTTTCAATTTATCACATTAACCGTAACATATATAGTAATATTCGATTTTTGGATTGATAAATTATGACAAAAGTTAGTAACAAGGTTGTTTGAAATACTCTTTTCACCGTTAAAAAAATGTAATAAACATGACACATGCATTAGCAGGTACTAAAGTGTAACAATGGATTTTTTCAGGGCCTCGCCTATCATTCCTGCAAATGAAGCAATATAAGCGTGCTTTGAAGCAGTTACAGAGATGTGAAGATGAGAAAAAGAAGTTGAAATGCAAATACGTAGCTGCCAAAAAACTTATGAAAACGACAGCATTTCAAATAATGTGCAAGAATTTGTCACCGTCAGCAAAACTATTTTGCCAAATGCAAGTTACCCAAAGCGGGAAAAAAAAGCAAGGAAGGCGTTTTACAGTTGACGAAAAAATTTTGGCATTATCTTTTTAATTTATAAACCTTCGCCAAAGGCATATCGACTATTAGGCACGAAGTGTATTATGCCGAGCAGAAAAACGCTGCAAAATTTACTGCGCAAAATTAATTTGAGACCTGGAATTAATGAAATTATTTTTGAAAATTTCTAAGATGCCTGAAAACCATAAATATTGCTCTCTGTTGTTTGACGAAATGGCGATTGGACCAGGTGTTTCCTTTAACAAAACAGAAGACAAATTATCTGGATTTGTTGACAATGGCACAAGCGCTGAAAAAGATTTTTGCGACCATGTGCTAGTTTTTATGGTGCGAGGTATAATTAAAAAAATATAAACAGTACTTGGCCTACTATTTTTGCAGTGGAAGCACGAAAACGTTAGTATTAAAAGAGCAAATTGAAAAATTAATAATTAAACTCCAAGGCCACAGTGTGTGACCAAGGCACTTCAAATAAAAAAACTCTCAGTAAAATTCATTTATTTCTGTAAGTAGGCTTTAAAAAAGCACTTTTACACGTCCCAATTTTAACCCTACCACTGCTTCAGGACAATAAATGGGCCAGTGCTGAGAAGAAGCAGCGCAAGAAACTCAGACACTATTGTCAGCCTCTTTTTCAAAGGTTTACAGGTTTTCAAAATACATAGTTATAAATATTTATGCGAGCTAGGCAGTTACGCATCCCAAACATTTTTATCTTTTAAATAATCATCGACTTTATAGTAGCCCTTTTTCATTAAGGTACTTTTAATATGTGCTTTGAATTTCTAGTTCTACAACAGTTTGTGGTAATTTATTAAATAATTTAATACATTTCCTAATTTGTGGTAATTTATTAAATAATTTAATACAAGGCCTAAGTTATTGTCCCAGAGCATACGTCGTAGCTCTGTCTTATGGGGTGAAAGAAGCGAGTCTCAAACAGGTCTATACAGAGAATTGTGTAGCAAAAGGCTTCGTGAAGTTGATTTTCCCCCTGAGTTTACGGAGTGTAGTCATGGCTCTTGTAATTTGGATGAACATAAACTTGTATTAGACAGAATGTACGATAATATTGTGCAAATAATGTGTAGCGCAGCCGTGGAGTCGGGCGGGGAACGCTCATATAAGTCTAATAAGCGAAAGCATTTGTGTGGTTGGAATAAGTTTGTTCGTGAAGCGCATGCGGAGGCCAGGCTTAAGTTCAAAGTTTGGGTATTACATAACCGACCTTCTTCTGGTATCTTTTATGAGCAGATGTACGAGTCCCGTAAAATTTTCAAAAGTCGTCTTAAATGGTGCCAAAATAACCAGGACCAATTAAAAATGGACATCTTGGCTAAACATAGATCAGCTAAAGACTTTGGGAAATTTTGGAAAGCAATGGGGAAACAGGAGGGTAGGCCTGGTCTCCCAGTAAATGTGGACGGTATTAATGATCCTACCGGTATAGCAAACATGTTTAGAGAACACTTTGGAGTGAAATCTCCGCTTGGCTCCTCGACTATGTCTAAAAATCTAATGCCAGACTGTTTGCGAGATGAACCACTTGTTTGTTTCACTGCTAGGGAAATTAGGCATGTATTAAAGAAGATGACTGGTGGAAAATCTCCTGGGCACGATGGACTTAGTGTTGAACACCTGAGACATGCTGGGGTGCACTTACCGAGAGTACTATCAATGTTTTTTACATTGTGTGTGAGTCATTCTCACTTACCGCTTGACCTGATGAAAACAATTGTTGTACCTATTGTAAAGAACAGGACAGGGGATGTCTCAAATAAGAGTAACTACCGCCCCATCTCACTAGCAACAACTACTAGGGCACTATTTAAGTTGTGAGCCTCGACAACATAACGTGTTGTTAGACGACATCTGATACTTTTAATGAAAAGTTTGACATTTTTGACTACAACTTTATTCAAAACTTTTTATCATTTGAGCACGTTTTGTATTATTAACATTGAATTGAAAATTATCTTGACTACAAAAACATGGAATTGACTTGCGGAAATTTTCGCGCAAAGATTTATTATGACTTTCGACGTGGTTAATCAATACAAAACTGAAGCGGTCAGCTAAATTTCACTTTTGGTGATAAAGATCTGTCCTTTACCATTGTAAAACGCTAGTTTAAGAAGTATAATATTGTATGTCATTGGCTAACCAGTGAACTTTGCGAAAGTCGTCCAAAATGACTAATACTGGCGGAAAACATTGATGTTGTCAAAAAAATGGAAGAGAAACCTCGTCATGTGCTATATCGTAGGATTGAGATTATCCTAGGCATTAATTCCACTAGCAGTAATAAAATATTGTATGACCATATTATGGTTAATACGTTTTTTTTTCGCTGGATGTCACAAAATTTTTCAAACGCTCAATAGGACGCTTGTGTCGTTTAGTCCTTGGAAATGTTTGATAAATACGTTTAAAAAGCTTTAAAAGCCGTTTTTAAAATTGTGACAGTTGACGAATTAAGGATCTATGCATAATGATCCTGAAAATAAACAGCTATCGACTATGGAGGTGTTTTAAGATGAACCAATTCCAACAAAAGTCCCATGCGCTCGGAACACTTTGAAACTTACGGTCGCCTATTTTTCCGAAATATCCGATTATATGACAGAAACGTCACTAGAGAAATTTAGAATGGTTAATTCTTAATAGTAAACAGCCACTTTTTTTTCAAAAGTCTTCAGTTTAATAAGGGAAACTGACCAGCATAGTCGAATCGCCATTCGTGACGAAAATGTGAGCTTTTACACGTCTCGTCAAACGACTGACAATTCGAACACTCAAAATATGAAATAAACAGGTCCAACGTTACAAAATTCTTGCTTGGAATCTAAACACTTCTTTTGGTACCCATATATTAAAATTAAATGCGTGAACAGCGATTTATGTAGCCAGAAGCAACTGTCGGTGCGGTCAAAAACCATGCTTTGGAGGTGCCTCAAGCTAAGTGGAAAAAATGCTATGAAAAGTGTTTTGGACACATTAAAAAGTACATAAATCATGAAAGACAATACCAATAAACGCAATCAATATCATTTTAATAATAAACTACTTTGTTTTCATAGTTAGGCTCACAACTTAAATAGTGTCCCACGTATTGCTAAAGTAATGGACGGCCTGCTCGACTCTTGCTTGCATAATAATTTAAATCTTCATGACGCCCAGTTCGGATTCCTTCCCGGACTATCCACCGAAAGCGCCATTGTGAGTGTCAAGCATGCCGTCCGGTATTACACGGACCGCAGAACACCGGTGTATGCCTGCTTCCTCGATCTCTCCAAGGCTTTTGATCTTGTATCTTATGATGTGCTTTGGAGAAAGCTGGATGACAGGGGTGTACCGGTTGAAGTCCTGAATATATTTAAATATTGGTATACGACTCAAACCAACTATGTGAGATGGGCAGACTCCCTTTCGGAGGCATACATGCTGGAGTGCGGGGTGAGACAGGGAGGGTTGACGTCTCCCAAGCTCTTCAACGTGTATGTTGACGACCTCATCGTGGAGCTGAGCAGCATGCGCGTCGGATGTCGGATAGATGGTATCAGTATTAATAACATTAGTTACGCTAACGACATGGTGCTGCTCAGCCCAACGGTGGGTGGTCTTCAAAATATGTTAAGTGTGTGTGAAAGATATGCAGCCGAGCATGGACTCACATACAATGTAAAAAAGACCGAGTACATGGTCTTTGAGGCCGCTGGAAATCGTCCAGATAGCGCAGTTAGCATTACCCTAAATGGCTTGAGCATTAAACGCGTATCTAAATTTAGATATTTAGGACACATGATTACCAGCGACCTCAAAGATGATGCTGATATTGAGAGGGAGCGAAGGGCGCTGGCGGTTCGTGGTAACATGCTGGCTCGCAGATTTTCCCGCTGTACAGAAGAAGTAAAGATTACGCTTTTTAAGGCATATTGCCAGAGTATGTACACGGGAAACCTGTGGGTAAGTCATACCAAAAGATCGCTAGAAACCCTTCGCATCCAATATAATAATATCTTTAGGATGATGTTGGGGCTGCCACGTTTCTGTAGTGCATCGGGGATGTTTGCGGAATACCAAACTGATGGCTTCAATGCTATCATCCGCAAAAAAACGGTATCCCTTATTAACAGGGTGCGAGGCAGTCGCAACAGCATACTCAAGACACTAGCGGACAGGTTAACATCTCCGCTATGGAAATGCTTCGTGCAGAGAGTGATCACGGGGACCTGCCCGCCTTGTTGATCTCAATTGATTATTATTTAATTTTAATTTGATTCTGATTTTCATTTAATTTTTAATTTCTGATTCTAATTTGATATTATTTATTTTGATTGTTTGATGCCCATTTTAATTTTAATTTAATTTTGTTTGAAATATTTTTACTAACCATTTATTGTTTAAGCACAAATTGTTACTAACCCATATGGATACTGTTTATCTGAAATAAATGATATTATTATTATTATTATTTCCCCATAAATGAATTCCCAATCTTATGCAGTCTGAAATTTGGAACGGCAAGTTTATTTTTGTTTCTTGTATTAAAGTTATGCAAATCGCTCTTTTTCGTGAATTGTTCTATATTTTTGCGAACATATAAAAGGTTTTCATAAATGAACTGTGAAGCTACTGTCAGTATGTTAATTTCCTTAAAAAAATATTTCAAGGAAAATCGGGGTCCAAGGTTATAAATGGCCCGCACTGCTCTCTTCTGCAGAACAAACACAGTTTCAATGTCCGCGGCTGAGCCCCACAACAATATGCCGTATGACATTATACTGTGAAAATAGCTAAAATATACTAGCCTTGCCGTTTCAATGTCAGTTAATTGCCTTATCTTTCTCACTGCAAAAGCAGCCGAACTGAGCCTTTTTGACAAAGTTTCAATATGAGGACCCCACTGAAGTTTAGCATCTAAAGTGATTCCCAAGAATGTTGTGGAATTTATGCTATTTAATGGTTCATTCTTCACCATTAATTGCGTGGAAACCTGCCTCACATTAGGTAAGCTAAATTTAATGCACTTAGTTTTATTTGCATTTAACAATAAGTTGTTAACAGTGAACCAATGTAGAACCTGTGAGAGTGTATCATTAATATCGTCAAAATTTACTTTACCTCTATCAACTTTGAAAATGAGAGATGTGTCATCAGTCAATAACACAATATCACACAGATCTTTTACAAAGTAAGGAAGGTCATTAATATAAATAAGAAATAGCAAAGGTCCTAATATTGATCCCTGCGGCACACCCATAGTAAGAGGTGCTCCAGAAGACTCAGTTCCGTGAGAGCGCACGCGACATGCGAAAATGCACTGCCTAAAAGAATCACACAACCTATTCCGATTACTATGGAAACCGCTGGGAATGGGTATCTCTGTTCAACAATTACGTCGAAACTAATAGATGTAGACTAATAAATTTACATTTGTTTTGTAGAATGGCTCAAATACTAATAATACAATGCAAATAAAACATACCTTAACGACCTGGTTTTTCTTGTGTTGGGAAATAACTGAAAAAGGTGTGAAAAAAATCATGTTTATTTCTAATTAAATCCATTCTTCAACCCACTCCCTTAATATGTATGAAACTTGTGTCTGTTTTCTACTTCTACTAAGGGCTGATTTTTCAATCGTCAGATAACTTTTAACTAAAGAATAACTTTGTCATTTTGACATATTTCCCATACTGTAACTGTCAATATGCCAAACTTATTCTTCAGTTAAAAGTTATCCGGCTATTGAAAAATCAGGCCTAAAAGATATTTTTGTTGGCTATCGCATGATATAAAATATTTGCTTATTAATGTTAAGTTACCCACGCTATCACTTGTTTTTGAAGGAAGAGGTGAAAACTTAAAATTAAAAACTTAAATCCTTGTAAATATGCGAGAAATGGGTCAAGCCCCAAATTTAAAGTATTTTCACCGATATAATTGTCCATAGATTACGCCCTTAAAGTAAAGTTTGATCACTACATGCCCGGACACACTGTATAATAAGTCACCTGCATATCAAGGCGTAAAATTAGTAGGTACCAAAATTAACGGCTCAACATGTTATGCCCGACTGATACCTAAAATGCGGGTGAAGATTATTGCACTCAGGTCTTCAGTTAATCTGTTGGAGCAGCACTTGGATTTATGGCAGGTAATGAATAAAATAATGTGTATGCCTACATTTTCATTTCATTTGTCGGCTGTTTGGTGTAGTGGTTCGAAACGGACTACCATTCCGGAGGTTGCGGGTTCGATTCTCTCACTGTACAAACATTTGTGAGCATAAACATATTTGTTTGCATTGGACTGGGTGTTTTCTATGTATATTATGTATTTAGGTATTTAAAATTAACTTAAAATTGGTATTTAAACAAAAAAAGTATATAAGTATGTTTATATCCGTTGTCTAGTACCCATAGTACAAGCTTTGCTTAGTTTAGGACTAGAAGCGCAGTGTAAAATGTCCAAGGATATTTATTATTATTTTACTTATTATTAGGTACTAGCGGCCGCCCGCGACTTCGTACGCGTGGATCCCGTTTTACCCCTTCATCTATCTTACGCGGTTTAGATTTTTTCATACAAATGATTTTTCCCGCTAACTCCCGTTCCCGTGGGAATTTTGCAATATCCTGTTGTAACTAAGCTTCAAATTTACTAAGGTACCTGCATGCCAAATTTCAAGCGTCTAACTTAAGCGGTTTAGATTTTTGATACAAAAGATTTACCCGCTAATTCCCGTTCCCGTAGGAATTTCGGGAATTACTTGTTGTAACTAAGCTTTAAGTTTACTAAGGTACCTACATGCCAAATTTCAAGCGTCTAACTTAAGCGGTTTAGATTTTTCATACTTTTTCCGCTAATTCCTGTTCCCGTGGGAATTCCTAAGTATACTATAACCTGCCCAGGAGTATGAAGAATAATTGTACCAAGTTTCGTTAAAATCCGTTGAGTAGTTTTTGTTTCTATAAGGAACATACAGACGGACAGACAAAAATTTTACTGATTGCATTTTTGGCATCAGTATCGATCACTAATCACCCCCTGATAGTTATTTTGAAAATATATTTCATGTACAGAATTGACCTCTCTGCAGATTTATTATACAGTGTGTCCGGGCATATAGTGATCAATCTTTAAAGGCGTAATCTATGGACAATTTTATCGATAAAAATACTTTTGGGGCCTGACCCATTTCTCGAAAAATTACATCGATTTAAGTTTTTAATTTTTAGTTTTCACCTCTTTCCTTAAAAACAAGTGAAAGCGTGAATAGCTTAACATTAATAAGCAAATATTTATATCATGTGATAGCCAATAAAATTATCTATTAGTAGAAGAAGAAAACAGATACAAGTTTCATACATTTTATGGGAGTAAGAATGGATTTAATTAGAAAAATACATTACTTTTTTCACTTCTTTTTCAGTTATTTTCCAACACAAGAAAAACCAGGTCGTTAAGGTATGTTTTATTTGCATTGTATTTTTGGTATTTGAGCTATTCTACAAAACGAATGTAAATTTATTAGTCTCCCCTCGATCGGGCCCACTAGAGTGAGCCCGCCGTAGGCTGGACTTTGGTCCAACACCGCGGTGGGCAACCCTCTAGTTGGGTTCGCCACTGATCGGGCGCCTTTTGCGCTCGATACGGCCCGATCGCGAACGTCGGTCTGCGACAGACGCGGACGAGCCTGGGCTTCGCTTCGCGAAGCCCACACTCGGCCTCGTCGGCACGCGCACCGACTATCGCCAAACGGCTAGAGTACCTTCTGTACTCGCCGCTCTGCCCGGTGAAGTTGGAAAAGCTCTTCAAGCTACCAGCGCGCGTCCCTTCAAAAAAAAAGGTGTGGCGACACCGACGATACGCCACTACAAACTGTGTACCAACAGATGGCGCTGTCACTACTACACTATGGCACACTCCGCCGCTCATACAAACCTGCATCGCGGTGACGGAGTTTTATATCCTGCCAAGTATATATAGACAAATCAAGATGGTGTAAATTGGACCTTGGTCCCCGAGCACAACACCCGCTCGGAAGGAAGCACTAACATCTAGCTTCCTTATTGTGGTTGAGCATCATATCCCACATTGGTGACCCCGACGTGATTGGAACGTGACCTTCCATCACCACCATCTTCGGCATCAGCCTCCGCCATCCTCACCATCTCCGCCACTCTGTCATCAGCTCCAGTCTTCAACAAGCCAGCATCCAGCCTTCAGGGACCATCGCAGATCGCAACCGACCTTCCTGGTTCCTCGGCAGCAAGCAACCGTCACTTCACTGGTCACGGGTACAGCTCTGGCCCAGCTCCACGCCCGACCATCGAAGACGCCTCCGCTCACTATCCCGACTCACCGCGGATAGAGCACCGCAACCTGCTTGTCTCGACTCACCGCAGACTTGAGCACACTGGCACTTGTAAGCTCATCACGCACAGACTGCTGAGCTCATCCTGACGTCATCCACCTCCGGTTCTTCCGGGGGGAGTGGTGTGGCGACACCGACGATACGCCACTACAAACTGTGTACCAACAGATGGCGCTGTCACTACTACCAGGCCTGGCTCACTCCGCGCGGTACATCCGATAATTACCTACAGCGAAGCGCCCCGCCGGCGGGTATTATATCAGTCGAGTGTCACGCGCGCGCCCGTCAGGACGCTGGCGTGCGTTGTAGTATGATTATAATTCTATGATCGAAGTATTATTTAAAAATGGACATAAAGAGAAGAAATATTGTGCGGCGTTCGGGTGTTTAAATTCGAAAAGAAATCTACCGGATTTATCTTTTTTTTTCGCTTCCCAAAGATGCTGAAAGGTATGTTGGCCATGTAGGTAATCAATAATTCTTAGGATAGTATAGGAACCTAACCTACTGTGACTACTGCTCAGAATGCGTTCGTTCGTTTCAGCCAAATGACGTCCACTGCTGGACAAAGGCCTCTCCCAAGGTTTTCCATAATATATTCATACTTACCTACTTACGTGCCTCATTACAAATAAGTAGATTAATTATTTTTTCACTAGACAGCAACCCTAACAGCGTAAGAAGAGTTCAGAGGCACGCGATAGAAAGAGACAAAACTTGTAGGTGAATAAAATTGTAGGTACGTAGTGCTGTGCGAGCTGAATTCCACTGTATCGCGTCGTAGCAAGACTCGCATTTATTTAAATCGTCTTGCGGAGTAATTCTTCTGTACCTGTACTATTACTTATTCTGTGCTACTACACTATGGCACACTCCGCCGCTCATACAAAACTGCATCGCGGTGACGGAGTTTTATATCCTGCCAAGTATATATAGACAAACCAAGATGGTGTAAATTGGACCTTGGTCCCCGAGCACAACACCCGTTTGGAAGGAAGCACTAACATCTAGCTTCCTTATTGTGGTTGAGCATCATATCCCACAAAGGTTTCATTTAGTTATTTAAATATTTTTGGTAGTGTTATTAGAATATTAAAAAGGTTTTATAAATGTCATTTTAATGAATACGTATTTAAAAAAATAATAATTGTCATAGTCGAACAACAATCGATATGAATCGATTCTTACCGATAAGATTCATTTTGGCAACACTGAAATGAGTGTTAAAGACAGGAAGTTGTAATTATCACATAAAGTACTATTTAAATTGGATTTTTGTAAAGGCAAATTGATACAAAGTTACACTAAGTGAATACTTTAAAAATTAATTAAAAATTTTTGGCAAATTCATATTTTCATTAGCAGCTTGTCCACGCCAGGCCAGAAATGAACATTGTCCTTTGGAAATAACACTTTTAATCTATCTCCAATTGCATAAAATAATATTTATTTTGAGATACTGTGTCCTAGGCCTAGGAACTCTTTATTGATTTTTAAGATTGATTATAATAATACAAACATTTAGCCAATGAATTTAAATCTATCTATACTTATATACAGTGTGTCCGGGCATGTAGTGATCAAACTTTAAGGGCGTAATTTATGCACAATTTTATCGATGAAAATACTTCAAATTTGGGGCCTGACCCATTTCTCGAAAAATTACATCGATTTAAGTTTTTAATTTTTAGTTTACACCTCTTCTTTAAAAAAAAACCGGCCAAGTGCGAGTCGGACTCGCACACCGAGGGTTCCGCCGTACAAACGTAGCGGTTTACAATTTATGACGTACTAGGGCACTATTTAAGTTGTGAGCCTCGACAACATAACGTGTTGTTAGACGACATCTGATACTTTTAATGAAAAGTTTGACATTTTTGACTACAACCTCATTCAAAACTTTTTATCATTTGATCACGTTTTGTATTATTAACATTGAATTGAAAATTATCTTTACTACAAAAACATGGAATTGACTTGCGGAAATTTTTGCGCGAAGATTTATTATGACTTTCGACGTGGTTAATCAATACAAAACTGAAGCGCTCAGCTAAACTTCACTTTTGGTGATTAAGATCTGTCCTTTACCATTGTAAAACGCTAGTTTAAGAAGTATAATATTGTATGTCATTGGCTCACCAGTGAACTTTGCGAAAGTCGTCCAAAATGACTAATAGTGGCGGAAAACATTGATGTTGTCAGAAACGTATTTTGTTTATGAAGGCTAGAGCTCAGGGCGAACAGAGACAATTAAATAAATCGAAATTTAAGAAATACAGTAAAATTTTAAAAAAATGTATATTTAAATCTAGGAGAATCAATAATACTAGGTACATAAAGGCATCCGGGAACAAGTGCAAGGCAACCTGGAACATTATTTCTTCGAACACAGGAACAAAAAGTCACAGGAATGACATCGACTGTTTGAATTACAAAAATAATTCATATGACTCACCACAGGAGATTTCAGATGTCTTTAATGACTTCTTCATTGACCTGGTTGGCACTAGAGCGTCGCATAATACATTAGACCATAAAATACCCAGTAATCCGTTTTCTATGTTCTTACGACCTACTGATGAAAATGAAGTATTTAGGCTAATAATGTCTCTGAGGAATAGTAAGACTAGTGGTCTTGATGATATCACGACTGAGATAGTTAAGTCGGTGGCTGACAGTCTATCCCGCCCGATTGCTCACTTAATCAATTTATCCTTTGTTCAGGGTAAATTTCCTGAACAGCTTAAATTGTCTATCGTCAAACCAATCTTTAAAAAGGGTGACCGCACAGATCCAAACAACTACAGACCGATAACAATTGTCCCCATTATTTCTAAAATTTTTGAGAAAGCTATGTGTCTTAGAGTAAACGAATTTCTGTCTAAACATAAAATATTACGGCCCGAACAATTTGGTTTCCGTAAGGGATACAATACCGAACTTGCTTGCTTTAATTTAATTAGGAGTTTAACGGAATCTATTAATGAAAAAAATCCCGTTATGTCTATTTTTTTGGACATGAGCAAAGCCTTCGATTTTGTGGATCACCTTAATCTACTGACAAAGCTGGAATCGGTCGGTATAAGAGGGACTACACTTGAATGGTTTAAAAGTTATTTACAAAACAGACAACAATGCACCGAAATAACAAAAATTTTAAAATCTGGAAAAAGCTACAATAAACAAATCTTTAGATCTAAATTTAGAAAAAACGAGTACGGTGTACCACAAGGGAGCAATCTAGGACCCTTGCTATTTTTGATCTACGTAAATGACTTACCTCTGGCTACAGCACAAAGATGTATCTTGTTTGCTGATGATACAACAATTATAGTCAGAGGTGAGGATACTGGCGAATATGGGATAAATGCAAACAGGGCCTTGGTGGATGTTATAGCATGGTTAAAGAAAAATAATCTGAATGTTAATTTATTAAAAACAAATTTTATCCAATTTCATTCATACAGAACACGACACAGAAATATAGACATAAATTACTTGGACGACAATATAACGGAAACAAATAGTGTAAAATTCTTGGGGCTACATATAGACAAATACTTGAATTGGAAGGGCCAAGTCGATTCTATTTGTAAGAGACTAAATCGTTTCGTGTATGCATTGAGACGACTCAGGAATACTGTGTCACTCGAAGCAGCAGTAACAGCCTACTATGGCTATGTTTCCTCAGTCTTGAACTATGGCCTGGTCCTGTGGGGCAATTCCGTAGATATTGAAAGGGTGTTAAAGCTCCAAAAAAAATGCATACGGGCTATGACCTATGCACTGCCTACGGACAGCTGCAGACCATTGTTTAGAACACTCAAAATTCTTCCGCTGACTTGTATGTATACAGGGTCCTTCTAAACTAGCTACATTCCTTTTAATGGGGGCATCTATACGGTACACTGAACAAGTTCACCAAATTTGAGTATGTGTTTTATAATGATTTTACAAAGTTACATTTTCTAACAAAAATAAAAATTCATTTCGTCTTACATAATGGAACATGCTGTATTTTTTACTCACACAACAAAGCTGTAGTGTATTCATTCTGCACAGGAACACGAGACACAACACACACAACGCTCACTACCACTGCACACTTTTTTGTTGTTTACACTCACGTCATAACAACTCACAGCAGTCGTCACAGCTGATAGCCGATTAGCTGATCGACTGATTGGGCGAGCTATCACTTTAATGTTACAGGCCTACTCTCATATCGTTGTCTATCCTTATTATCTTATGTTAATCACAGTAAAACGGACTCACGATACCATCGAAAAATCAACCAGCAAAGGCCATGATTTTTAAGGCGCGTCTTAGTAAATTTATTTGC